>NC_072792.1:18405675-18712341 GCF_028583425.1 Eublepharis macularius | reverse complement strand
TACAGAGATGATGGAGTTCATTTGTCTCCTGAAGGCAACGAAATTTTCTTAGACGACTTCCGGCAAGGGCTTAGGTTGGCCTTAAGCCACCTGTGGGGTGCGAGGGTCTAAGCAGAGGCTTGACCCTTGCCGTGGCAGGAGTTTGGGGTAATAGGGAGCGGGCCGGTGAGCACCCAGAGGCATTTCCCCGTAGGGGAAACAGGGTCTGCCAACAGTGCGGTATGCTTGTGACGGCTACCATTGCACAGGCAGACGCCTGCGGGGATCCCCAGGCACAAGTCCTTCCCTCATGCTGTACGGCTGGGGCGTTAGGAGCTTGATGGGGGGATCCAGCAGCCTAGCTGGCCGGGAGGCAGCCATTCCTTGGATGGCCTAATCCTGGGGCTGTGGGGCTCGCCCAGGCAGGTCAAGGCGGAGGTCCAGAGTGGACCCCGTGGCTTGACCTGTACCGCTTAGTTTGCCCTTGCCGTTGTTTATGTTATGTTATTCAATAAACGGCCATTTAGTTCCAAGCCTGTGTCTGTCTCTTTATTCCCACTAAGTTTGCAATCCGGCACTCCAGGCAGCAGCTTCGCTGCGCTCAGCCTGGGGCCGTAACTTTGCAGGCTTGTGGGAGGGAGACAGACCCCCTCCCTCCATCCGGGCATTCTGGCTGGGGGCGGAGCCAAATGCCTCAGAGGCTGCTCTGCCGACCCAGCCAGCAGTCGCGTTTTTCGCTCGGCCCACCCGCCTCACCCTGTTGCAGGGCAGGATTAGCCGGCTGCCGTTTCCGGAGCCAGGTAGGAATTTTTTGCCCCCTGCCTGAATTGGCAATTGTGCGGGGGGTTTTTTCGCCTACCTTGCACTGTTGGCAGTGGTATGAGGCTTTGGCCGGGGTGGGCTGTTTGGGTTGCCCTGGCAGGAGTTTTGGGTAATAGGGAGCGGGCCGGTGAGCACCCAGAGGCATTTCCCCGTAGGGGAAACAGGGTCTGCCAACAGTGCGGTATGCTTGTGACGGCTACCATTGCACAGGCAGACGCCTGCGGGGATCCCCAGGCACAAGTCCTTCCCTCATGCTGTACGGCTGGGGCGTTAGGAGCTTGATGGGGGGATCCAGCAGCCTAGCTGGCCAGGAGGCAGCCATTCCTTGGATGGCCTAATCCTGGGGCTGTGGGGCTCGCCCAGGCAGGTCAAGGCGGAGGTCCAGAGTGGACCCCGTGGCTTGACCTGTACCTCTTAGTTTGCCCTTGCCGTTGTTTATGTTATGTTATTCAATAAACGGCCATTTAGTTCCAAGCCTGTGTCTGTCTCTTTATTCCCACTAAGTTTGCAAACCACTTTCTGTTCATCTTGTGCCTTGAAAACTCTATGGGGTTGCCATAAATCACATGTGCCGTCAGAACTTTCCACCACCATCAGTCCTTAGACTGAAAACTTTTCCATCTGCATTCGTTTCATCTTTTCATGATTCTTCATAACGCTTTTGAACAAAAGCAATAGTTTTCAGTGGGCCCGTATGGAAACAGAAGTTTTATCAGGAAGAGAAAAGGTGCTCCGCGGCAGAGACTATACAGTGCACACAAAAAATTCATTCATCAGATCCAAGCCTAAGCACTTGCCTACACACTTACATTTGAGTTCTGTTGAGTTAAAGACCAACAAGGTTTTCAAGGTATAAGCTTTCAGGATTCCAAGCTCCCTACATGTAGCTACAAGCCCATTCACTCCAGTAGCCTGTGATTGCAATGTTTCATACCGCTCCAGAAACATTTGAAGGGCAGGAATCACATGCGAGATTTTAGGAGACCTCCAGAACAGAATCGTCTAGATGTCCGCTCCACCTGCCAGTGACAATTTATGCTTTCTTGAGTGTCCCATGCAAACAGAGCCTTGTGAAACTAGTATGAATATTTTCAGCTCGAGGAGCTGGCTGTGAGTATTGTTTCTCCATGGAAGCCAATGACATTATGGCAAGGGAATGCCTGAGCCTGCTGATGTGGGGAGGGCGGAATATAAATCGAATAAAATAAATAATAAATATATATGCTCTTCATATTTAAAATAGTACCAAAGACATATAAGCTGTGCCCATTTGTCTGATTCACTGAAAGGGAATGTAGCAGTGGAGTTCACCCACGCCCTTCTGTGTGTACAGCCCCCCCCCAATTTGTCCCCCCACCCCACTTCATCCTTGGAGCCACATTGTATGCAATACACATTTACACAAAAATGTATTGTTGCAATTCTGTTTTAGAAATGCTCCATCTGAACTCTTGCCTGAGTGACAGCTGTCCTTTCCATAAGGCAAGAATTTTTTCTTTTCTTTTTATTGAAAATAATCTGGTGACCCAATGGCCTTGGACAACATAAATCACAGTAATACCACCCTCAAATTCTACCCTCACCTGGAAGCCATAGGAGGCAGAAATTTTGCTAGAGTTATACCAAAATCAATATCAGAGTTATACCAAAATCAATATCAGAGTTATACCAAAATCAATATCAGCTAACAAAAAAGCTTGGGAAGTAGAGGAAGAACATGGGTTAATCCAGAGATGTCTCAAAGGGGCCACCAGTAGAGATGGGCACGAACTGGGAAAATTCCAAACCATGCGGTTCCTGGTTCGTTGCGTTTCACAAACCATGAACTTTCACAAACTTACCCTGGTTCATGAACAGGTTCATTCGGTTCATGAAAACTTCACTTCTGGGTCAGCAGAAGATCTGCAGAAGGCCTATTCCCCCCCCTACCCCGTTGCCTAGCTAAACTGATTGATTGGCACCAGGCTGTCTGCAGTGACAAACCGAAAAACAAACCAAACAAACTGGGCTAAAATTCATCATGGTTTGTGAGAAATGAGCTCCCATGAACCGCTGGTTCACGAATCAGCAACTGGCCTGGTTCGTGATGAACTTTGGTTCATATTTCAGTTCATGTCCGCCTCTAGCTACCAGTATACGCACAAAGAAAATATGAGTCAGTGTTTCAGTTGCACCAGATCCACAATGATATGATTTATTTAAATAAGCAACTCCTTGGAATCTGCCTGGCAAAAGAGCGGAGGAAAAAACATTTAACCTAGCTAGAAGAAAAGCCTTTTGATATTAAGGGATGGTCAGTGGATAAAGTAAGGTGGTAGAGTAGGAGGCGGCATGATCCCAAAAAATAATGTAGAACACACACTACAAAAAATTATTTTTTGTATACACCTTTATTGCACAAAGGCCCTTAGAATGGAAGCTCAGCAAATCCAATGAAATCTTTCTCCTTCCTCAACTGATATATGATGGATAAAGTCTAGCCCAAGTTAGCTTTCTTAACAGGGGCCCTTTTCACACTACTTACCTGCTCCCGGAACGTTGCGAAATATCGTGCAAAAAAAAATGGAAGATAGTGTCTTCTCGTGAGAGTTTGGCGCGACATCGCGCAAAACTCTCGCGAGAAGACGCTATCTTCCGTGTTTTTTGTGCGATATTCCGCAATGTTCCGGGAGCAGGTAAGAAGTGTGAAAAAGGCCAGGTTCTTTTATATATCATAATAGGTTCTTTTATATATCCCTCTACTTGACACCACAGCCAAAACCCCTTCTAAAGAAGCAATGTTTCTTTAGGTCAAACTCACCAGGTTACTTAGACAGTTTTGAAGGTCACTGGACTACTTGGCTAATCACTTAGTATTTTTATAATCGCCTATCCATGGATTTACCTACCCAGGACTGGATATTTTGTGGATTTCATAGCAGTGTTCCATAAATAGCATTTGCCTACTAAAATTGCATTTGATTCTAAAAGCAGCATTTGAATTTTAGTTCAAAGGAAAATGCCAGGAGACTATCTCAGTGGATTCAACACTGTTTAACGAAATCAATAAAGTCCTCTTACAGTTAACATATAACGCTTCATCTTTCAAATATGGGACATGGTTAAGTGCCCCTGAAAGAACAAAGTACCTATTACAGCAGACAAATGCTTTGAAAAAAGAGCTTTCTGTCTGACGTGGTAAGTTTTTGTGTGCAAGGTGTGTGTATGTGTGTGGGGGTCAGTGTGGTAGTGAATTCAGTCCATCCATGAAGGCTGAGGTTGTAAGTAAACATGGGCACAAACAGAAAAAAAATGAACATGGTGTTTGTTGTTCGTTGCCATCCACAAACAATGAACAATGAACATTGATGAACATGACCTGTTCATGAACATGTTCATTGTTTGTTGTTTGTTGTTCGTGGGGGCCACCAGGCTCTCCTCCAGCCATCAAGATCCCTACTGCACCACTCCCAGAAACCCTACCTGAGCAGGCAGCAGGAAATGTACCAATAATAAATAATAGCTTGGCCCCAGAGCCTGGCAGCAGCCCTGGAACCTGAAGGGGTAGATCCCTACCGCTCCACTCCCAGAAACCTTACCTGAGCCGGCAGTAGGAAAGGTACGGGTAATAAATAATAGCTTGGCCTAGAGCCTGGCAGCAGCCCTGGAACTTGAAAAGGTAGATCCCTATCCCACCACACACAAAGAAAATTCCAGCTCCAATGCACTCTCCCTGTCTCTCTCTCAAAATGCTAACAGCAGCTCTCTCTCCCTCATTGTCTGCAAAACCAGAGCTGGGAGCCCCCCTCCTCCCACTCTTTGCTTCCTAGTATCAAATTTGGAGCTCCACACTTGAAAGAAAGACCTGCCTATCAAGCTAAACTGGGCTTAGTTTGGGGTTTCCAGGGCAACAGGAGGAGTTCAGACAGAGTTCAGGTAGTCCCTGCCTCCAGTTGCCAAGGGAATTGATTGCGGGTGCCCGATTGTCTGGCTTGACGAACAGCAACAAACGAGGCTTACAATGACCACCTGTTCATTTAGAATGGGGCCTCACAAACAGCTTGTTCACAAACAGCTGATTGGGCTGTTTGTGGCTTTTTTTTGTTCGTATTGCTCTTCGTGCCCATCTCTAGTTGTAAAGTGCTTACTTGTGGAATTTATAGCTTCCGTTAAGCTGAATTCCCCTATTAGAATCAATGCCACTTTGACGGTGGTTACACCCTTGGAAGTCTACTGGTATGCAACTCTGCTTAAGTCGCTCCTGTGAATGGGTCGAACTATTTTTTACAAGGGATGTGTTTACCATGAGGAAAATACAGAAGTGTTAAATTTACATTAACAACACGGATTCTTTGGAAGCTAATACGAATGTGCTAATATATGCACCACCGTATGCACAAATATGCTTTATTTAACTTGCTGATATGCTCAAAACCATTTCTGATTTCTTATTTATGGGATTGCTCTTACAAGGCAGTCACATGTAGTGTGGGCAGGATTTATAGCCATCTCCTGTGGTGGGGGGAGGAAAATTCCTAAAAACTCTCTTAGACCAGGGGTTCCCTGGAAAGCACTCTGGTAATTGGCTGCCACCAATGGAGCCTCGTGAGAATATGTAGACTGACCAGCTGAGAAGGCCTTCTTCCAGATCAGTCAATGCACAATAGCAAGATGGAGATCTTGGAAAATACCTGAGAGCAAATGATGTAGCTCTCAGGTGATCTGGCACATAGGTAAGAGATTCAGAAAATGTCCCAGAGAAATGAGTTGCATTAAGGAGGCCAAAAATGTCTTTAAAAAAAAGATGATAAAAAAGGGAGAAATGGTGGGTGGATTCAAAAGGATAAGGAAAGGGGACAAAATACAAAACACAGAGAAGAGCACACTATCACACAGCATCTCAAATAAAAGCAATAAAGTTAGTCTAACTCAGTTAAGGGCACTTTACCTGGGTTGTAGCAGGTTCCTCAGACCATGTACAGAGTTCCTTGCAGTACCAAGATAATGGGGGACTTCTTCCCTGCTCCCTGGTCTTTGGCCTCCAGATGTTCCAAACTGGGGACACAGTCCAGCATTCCCAGATATTTATGGGTAATGGAGTCTGACCTAAGCCAGCCTCTTCAGTGAGATTGATCAATGGAGCTAACCAATCCCAATCTCCATTTCTGCTGTCATAGACTATTGTTACCAATCAGAGTTATTACAAGATGATCCTGCCATATTAATGGCTCTGCACTTCCATGACAAAAGGGAATCTAGTCCAAACTGGTATCCTTTGTCAAAAAAGGTTTAAATTGACCAGGTAGCCCTTTGGTGGAATGGAGGACAAAGTGTTATTCTCATCTAAGCGCCAGGAGTGCAAAAACCCAGATGCTCTAGGTGGTGCTCTTGAGCCATATTAAATGTTAGGTTTCTGTCACAAAATCAAAATGCAAAGCTCTCCTATGCAGTGGTTAGGCGAGCAGGAGTGCCCCATGAAAAATGAAACTGAAGGACCATTTTCTCTTGTATCTCTGCACCAGTCAAAATCTGCTGCTTTCTGCTGCTGCCCTTGGAGTCTTTGCCACTGACCAAATTTTCTTCTTCTTCAACTGTGGCACCAGTCTTCTGGAATTGCCTCTTGGAGAAGTGCAGGAAGAATCTCACACCAAACTGTTTGCAAAGTTCCTGAAGGCTGTTTTGATAAAGAGTGTATGCTCCTCTTGCAGCTGTTGAACTCAGTGTATATACCTGTATATAGTTTATTGTAGTTTGTAGTACATTATTATCAATGCCCTGATGGGACTGGCCCTGATCTTCATTGCTTCCATGACAACCATGGTGCCACCTCAGAACATTGTTGTGTCTGTGCATTTGTGTACCCTGTTGCATCGTTTATTGAAATATCTTTGAAATTGATTATATTGTACTGACTCACACACTGTCTAATCCACCTTGAGTTTCAGAGAGAAAGGTGGTCTATGAAGGAAGGAAGGAAGCGAGCGAGCGAGCGAGCGAGCGAACAAACGAACGAACGAACGAACGAACGAACGAACGAACGAACGAACGAACGAATGGACGGACAGACGAACGGACGAACAAATGAATGGGGAATTTGCTTGATTTGTTAATGGCTTGGTAATGACAGACTTTTCCATTTTGCTCTTATAGTCAACCAACCAATCTTAAGTGCTGCCCTCTGTATCCCTGCCTGCGGAACTGAGATAGGTACTAACAGGAGACAGGGCTTCTCAGTGGTGGTGCCTCATCTCGAGCATGTCCCAACATCTATTTTATTGTTCTTTCTCTTCTTCTTCTTCTGGCTTGTTTGCTGATCACTTTTATGCTAGTTATTTTAGAGATGTTATTGTATTTCTTTTATCTTGGGAGCCACCATAAGCAGTTCTCTGAACTGGCGACCTCTACATTTTTAAAAATAAAGTGTTCATCATTGTTTTTAAATTGGTACTATAGTGTCTGTGTAATGGATTTACAAACCATCTTGAAACACTGCTGAAAGGTGTTTCGAAAGTTTTCATGATTAAATATATGGCTCTATAGCCTAGATATGTCCAATTTCAAGATTCCAAAATACAGGATACCAGCCACTAATAAGTTAGTTAACCTTCCTTCTCATGTTTCATGTCCTTATTTGTACAAAGAGTTCACTTTGAGCAATCACAATGCAAAGTTGACCTCTGGGTTGTTGCTGAGGAAATCAGCCCTGAATATCTTCCTCTCACGCTCATCTGAAACTAAGGGCCAAGCTACACATGACGAATGACACTTGAACGGCAAGTGGATTGAGTGGAGGGCAAGTGAACAGAGAGAAATACACTTGCTGTTCAAGTGTCATTCGTCATGTGTAGCTTGGCCCTCAGTCTGGAGAACAAAAAGGGTGGTGTGACCGCCTTGGGGCCCAGATTTACCTATTTTGCTTCACCAGCCATTGGATCGCACCATGCAATAGCAGAAGACAAGTTTTATGTGATGCAGTTCCAGTGCACTGAGCACTGATACATTTTCATCTGTGATCAGCGTCGCTGTGTACAAAAACCAAAAGGCTATTTGATGCAGTGATTACAGTCCAGTTGGGAAGTATGATATGATTTGATCAAAGAAGGTCTTTATCATGAGGCAGGGTAGCGGACTTGTTCCCTGGATTATATTTTCTGCAGGTGGAAATGCAAGATAGAACATAGTCAAGCTGATTTCGCACAATGGCTATTGTTTCCATTGACGCTTCTCTTCTACTGGAGGAAGCCTGCAAACTTAGCTCAGTGAAATGGCAAGATACAGGCAAACTTCTCGTCTTTGCACTTCCTCAACAGTTCTTGTGTGTCTTCCATAGAATCCAACCCAATACTCTCAAGAAAGAATGGGATGGGGCCATTTTTCACCATGAGAAGTCCTATAACATTTATTTCTGTCCTTAGTGCCAAGCTTTGCTCTGGGAGAAAACAAAGAGAACTCTCAATTCTTTGGAGGTTAGCCATTTAAACAAAAGACATTCTCTAATGAGCGCCAAAGCCACAATTTCCCTTAACTTATGTGAGACTCATTTCACAATTTTTAAATGTGCTTAAAACATTCATAACACCCAAAGAGCTTCATCAACAACTCCTCTTGTTGATTTTGTAGTTTATGCTCCATTTAGTGCCAGGAATATGGAGTTTATTAGAAATATAGGGTTCATATTTAATGAGAATAGAATCTAATCTGCTCAAATTTATGATCTAACACTAAATAAATTGCAGGCGTGCCCAGGAAGGGGGGGGGGATTCCAGAATTTGAATATACTTGCTGAAGAGTGCAACTACAGATTCAAAAGTAATCAAGCACTAAAATGTAAGATACATAATATAAACTGTGATTTATTTCAAATTATTACAGTATAATTCTTACAGGTCTGGCTGTGCATATATTTTTTAACATGCTATCAGTCACAGTTCTGCACTCAGGGAGTTCAACACATTGGAAATGCCGTGAATGGGGTAAAATAGGAAAGGGCTTAAATGGCAAAACTGGGAGATGTGATTTTTCAGCAGCAGCAAGAGAGGAACAATACAGTGTGGAAATCGGAACAAAACAATGAGTGTTATGGGGGTGGCATGGATTTCTGATACCCCAGAAGGTACAAAATATTACAAAATTCAGCCAAGGTGGAATTGGAGCTGAAATATATAGAAGGCAATGGATATGCATTTCAGTGCTGGAGAAAGAATGTATGACACCGTGTTTGCTTGATTGCGTAGCTCCAATGAGATTTCTATTGCCATGGAGAAGAATAGTAGGTTTTTGTGGAGGATGCGGGTGGATTGTTCGTTATGTATGCCAGATATTTACTGATATCGTCCAGGTCATAAGTTATAAATGCAATCTGCAGGTGTTATAAAACTAACTTAAAGAAGTCCCTCGGGCTGCTGGCCACCATCCAGAAAACCACTCACCTAGTCTCACATATCCAAGCTTTCGACTTGTGCCACTTAAACAGCAACACAGCAAGTGTTACTGAAACTCAGGGGAGCAGCTTTTCCTATGCGGTTTGCAAAGCCGATGGAGAACTTTTGTCGAAGAGAAGAACTACAGTTTCATTTGGAGCACGCAATAAGGACCGTATCTAGTACAACTCTTTTGACAGGAGCCTATCGGTATGCCTAATGATGTATTTATTCATTTATTTATTTACTGCATTTATAGTCTGCCTTTTTCACTGAGCTTCAAAGCAGATTACACCATGTGAACCAATAAAATGAAACATTTCTGTTAATTGTTGTGGGCATTCCTATACATTGATGTGGAATATTTGGAGACTTTTTTAAAATCATGGTAGACGTATGCTGTTCACAATTTCTGGTTTGTTGGGCTGAATCCACAATACGTTGGAATTTCCAGCAATTCCACCTTTCGCTTATAAACTCCTTACATGTGATTCCTTGGGGCCTCCTATCTCCCGGGAGTAACATTTGGTGGAGATTGGAGGGCAGCAGAGGGAGGAGGGAGGCAAGCAAGTTCCATCCAGTCACGGGGACTGAATCCAACCCTTCATTTGATAACATTGTTGCCCATCACCTGCAACAATTGGCCGAATTGCACATTGTTCCCCATGCAAAAGTGTGATTGTTCTGTGCAGTTTATTGTTGGACATAGTATGCAAAGAAGGGGGTTGCATGTGAAAAAAAAGTTTCTGTAATTAAACCAGATATATCAGAAATGACGGCAAGTCTGCTACCCGTTTGGGGACCAATCCATGATGCTGAATATGTGGTTTTGGCGGTGGGAGTAGAAAACCTTGAATATTTAAGCATGGCTAGTTTGAGATTCATTTTTATTGGCAACAGGGAGATGTAGATTGCCAGCTCCAAGGATTGCCAGCTCCAAGTTGGGAAATTACTGGAGATTTCCGGACGGATCCCGGGGAAGGGAGGGGCCTCAGCTGGGCATAATACCATAGAATATTGTCCTCTCCAAGGGGAATGACCTCCTTAGTCTGCAGATCAGTTGTAATCCCAGGAGATTGCCACACTCCACCTAATTAGGGTTGCCAAATCCAAGTTGGGAACTTCTTGGAGATTTGTGGGTGGCATCTGAGGAGAGTAGGGTTTGGGGAGAGGTATACCTCAGTGAGGTTTAATGACAGAGTCCACCTTCCGGAGTAGCTATTTTCTCCAAGGAAACTGATCTCTGTTGCCTGGAGATCAGTTGTAATTCCAGGACCTCTCCATGCCCCACCGGAGGTTGGCCACCCTAGCTGATCTACTTCAATTAACCATCCCTGCAGGCGTGCAAATCGGTGCTTACAAGCAGCTTACTGTGGCTACCAGCATTTTAGGTAAATCCTCTCGGGTCCCAAACTTAGCCAATGATATCACTCGCTTCACTTACTGCCTACCTGCATATAAAACTGTGCCAAGAGGTACTAAGCTTCATCTCCCTCCATGTGCTACTCCAGAAACTAAGAACCTGATTGATGCTATTCAGCCACCAAGGCTGTTCTGTCCCCAGACCACACAACCACTCCAGCCAGTGATGCACCAGCTTGAGAACAGCCCCACATCCTTTGATGGCTCAGGGTTCTTGCTCATTGGCCCTACCTATACCATAGCAATTCATACTATAATTGCCCAAACTAGTTATGGTCTGACCAGTCAAAAGGCAAGGCTAGTCTGGAAAATGCTATCGTTCCCTAGGACACTGTGGATTAGGTGAAAAAAGGCTGCCCTTCCTAGCCAATTTGAAGGAGGCCCCCATGGAGCAGCTTGCCTGAGGAATTCAGGAGAGCCCCCACTCTTCTGGCATTCCTCAAATGATACAAAACTGAATTATTCAAAAGGACTTTTTGCTCAGATAGGAGGACTGTATTGTAGGGAGGGAATCTCAAAGAGATGCTTCACTAATGAGTTAGGGACCATGGACTTCACCACTATGTTGCCTTATGTCCTATGTTGCTTTAAGTATGTGCTCCTATTTACTACCTGCTGCTTTAAGTATGACTCTACTGGGTAGTTTGATGCTGTCTTATGTCAGTTGAAGAATTGCTTATGCTCTGTTTCAGCATTTTGTCAACTATATTTGATTCTTGCTAATGCTATGTCTTTGTAAACGTGCATTTATTTACCCAATGGCATTGTTTATTAAAATGTCCTCGATACTGACTGTGCTATTCTCACACTACGTAATCCGCCTTGAGTCTCGGTGAGTAAGGTGGACTATGAACGAACGAACGAATAAATGAATATCCTGTTTTGCTCATCAAAAGGTGACCAGCTAAATCCACATTATCCACAGGGAGGGTGAGTGGGCCGACTTGTGGCAAAGGCTTGTTGCAGAGAGGAGGGCAAAGCTCAATAGCTCTTCCAGGACTCTTCTGACTGGCTGCTCCACACGAGGCTGCCAATGGTTTCCCAAGGACCAATAGTTCTCTTGAGCCATTTGAGATTTAATAAATAGACTTGAGAAAGATTCACCCACTCCAAGAGCTTGGTGAGTGGAAATCTACATGTATAGGAACACAGAAGGTATTAATAAAAACCCTTCCCACCCTCAAAGTGAGAATGTCCTAAGAAAGTAGTTAGACTAGTCAACAGGAAACTGTACATTTCCTTAAGCATTTATTGTTGCCCCTGCTAGGCATTTTATAGACACACAAAAAGATCTCCCCACCTTCAGCACTGGCTAATAACATGCTGCGGTCTTTCTATTCTTTTTAGTTAGGGTTTTTATTGAAAAAAGGGGAGAGAGAAATGTCTGGGAATTTGAGGACAAACTTCTGCAGTGGCATTTTGGGGAAAAGGGGGAAGGGAGAAAGAAAATTAAAAAGAGAGGTTAGTGATGGAGGCTGAGGGTGAAGGAGAGAAACAAGGGGAAGAGCTAATGAAGGGAATTAAATGGATGGAGAATTACATTGTGAAACAATGCTTGGAGGATAATAAATCTTGAAGTTGCAAGTGTACGAAAGATGAACAATAAAAAAAAACACTGAGGTGATAGAAATGTCACAATGCATTTTCAGTAAACATAAAATTTAATCTGCAGTTATGTGGCTTGTTGGAGGGATTCTATTATTAAGTCGAACAATACTTTCCCAATGCTTTGCTTTTTATTCCAGAGAGGTGCGTGGTGGTTTTGTCACCTCTTTGCAGGTGAAAAAGATTTTCCGCTGCAGCTGCCATCCCCATTTGCTTTGCACCAACCTCATTATCTCCACAGCTGCATTCGGTAACCACCTGGTAAGCTCTGTAAGGCCCTGGCTGTTGTATTCCACTGATAAAAATAAATATTTGCCTGTCTTGAATCAACTAATGAGACAATGGCACGTTATGAGCACATACCGTACATAGAGTTGCCAGCCCCGTGTTAGGAAATTCCTGGAGATTTGGGGGGTGGAGCCTGGGGAGGTTGGGTTTGGGAGAAGGGAAGGACCTCAGCAGGGTATAATGCCATAGAATCCACCAGCCAAAGCAGCCATTTTCTCCAGGGGAACTGATCCCTGTAGTCCGTGTTCGGTGAGTGGGCCGTCCTTTTAAGGACATGTGAAAAAAGTCATTGTAGTCTCCCAGTGGGATATAATAACAGAGTCCACCCTCCAAAGCAGCCATTTTCTCCAAGGGAACTCATATATGTCACCTGGAGATCAGTTGTAATTCTGGGAGATCTCCAAGCCCCGTCGTCTGCAGGTTGTCAAGTCTAACTGTATGCCAACAATGTTTACTGAGAAAAGTCAGTCTGAAAAAAATCCACCTTTGCTATATGATATAGCCATCTATATTTCATTCAAAAATCTTACAATCATACAATGTATGTGAGCGAGACATGTTAAGTGGGTGTCACTTCCAGCACCTGAGATGCCACTGTGGCATCAGAGCAATGTTCATCCACCCCTTCTGCCCACCAAGTGGCAGCTGGGGACCAGGACTGTCAGGCCTCCAGCACTGGAGACAGACCTCCAGCCTGCCAGCCTTGGTCCTTTACTGCTTTAAGCCCTAATGGTCCTAATTTCACTGATTATATATTGAACATTTGTCTACAGCTGTTTCAACTTAATTTCAGAACCCATCAACCATGCATAACGAGAGTACGGGGTACTCATGGGTGCCCGGGTTTGCATATCATACAGTTTTGAATGAGGAAGTGTTAGCACAAATGATCTCAATGAGAACTTTGACTGTGACTCTTTGAGAAAGATTATTATGGCTGATTCTGCACACATTGGATAATGCACTTTCAATGCACTTTAGCAATCGTTTGGAAGTGGATTTTTTGTTTCACACACGAAAAATTCAGTTTCAAATGATCTCTAAAGAGGATTGGAAGCGCATTATCCAACATGTGCGGAATCAGCCATAGTTTGAAACAGGATACCATGGATCTAGATAACCCATTAGAGGATACAAAGAAGATATTGGATGCTTCACAGCCACTTCAAGATATTCTTCAAAATTACCTTTTGGACTTTCTATCACTGTTAGGATACCAGTGCTTAGGATTTCTGAATATATCTGTAAAAAATTGAGCAAAAGTTGTATTGCATTATTGAAGGGTCCTACCTCTGCATTTGCATTTTAGAAGTATTGTACAATATAAAATATATATACAAATCCATTTGGCATTAACACTTTAGCACTAGCACCTTGCTGATTTATTGATACATATCCCTCTCTGGTTTGTCCTATATGAAGCACTTCAAAAGTTGGTTTACCTATTGAGTATAGAGTATAGAGTATAGGGAGAGAATTTTGTAATTGTGTGTGCAAGAACTGAAATACACATTTTTGAATTGTATACTGTTTTCAACAAAATACTCAGTAAATGTGATTCTATATTTACAGTTATTATTTGTTTTTTTTTTTGTTTTTTTGTTTTTTTAAAAATTTTATTGGATTAGAAATCATTAAATTGTACACTACAGTCAATTTCCTTTAATGTCCCCAGTTCTAACCCCCTCCCTTTCCCCCCCTTTTGTTGACTTACAACAGTTTTCCAACCCCTTGTCCCTTTTCCCTTACTCATTTCAAATTTATTCTATCTGTCAAACATTAACTTTCACTTTCTTCTAAGCTTATCTATATAACACAGTGCTTCCTCTGTCTTCTTACTTACTTTAACAACTAAATAATGCATAACTAAATAATACATTCTTGGCATATATTCTTTTAATAATAGTCATTTAACTAATTTTGATACTCTATACTCTATCTTATAATCTCATCTTCAATATGGGACAAACAATTTATCCCTCATTTAGCATAATTTTAGGTACTTCTATAAACAATACATTCAATATAAGTCAACCAATTTAACTTATATTCTATATATTACTTTTTCTGCACATCTTGTCTTCATAATGTTTTAATTGTATAATTCCTCCATTATGCAGCTATCCACCAAAAGTAGTCAACCAATTTGACCCATATGTACCTCAGTCGATCAATTTAACATATAGTCTATACATTACTATGTATTTTTCCCACCTTGCTTAGGTTTCTTCATTGCAATTATAAAATATCTCCATTATACAATTATTGCCAGAAATGAAATTAATTAGTTTCTATCCTTATAATTAGTTAATTTCTATCATTATAATTCTTATAATAACACCTATGATACTATACTATATATATATATATATATATATAGTATATATATATACTATATATAATAGTCAAATAAAATAGTTGCTTAGAAATTCTCATTTAACTCTCCACCCTCCGGTAAAGTCACCTCCCTCTACTTTTATTGTATTTCAGTAATTTTCAAACTGCCACAGTTCTCCTCCCACCTCCCATTTTTTCACCAAATATTGTTTCAGCTTCTCCCAATCCGTGTTAAACTGTCCTGGATCAAGGTCTCTCAGTTTCCTTGTCATTTTGTCCATTTCCGCCATGTACAGCAATTTGTAAATCCAGTCCTCAATAGTTGGCACTTCTTGCACTTTCCATTTTTGCGCATACAAAAGTCTAGCCGCTGCTGTCATATAAAATAACAATGTCCTATATTGTGCTGGAATACTCTCCATTCCCAAGTTCAGCAGCAGGAGTTCTGGGTTCTTATTTATTTGAAATTGTAAAATCTCGCTTATCTCTTTTATTATTTCCCCCCAGTACTTCCTAGCTACCTCACAAGTCCACCACATGTGATACAAAGATCCTTCATGTTTCTTGCATTTCCAGCATTTATTAGACATATTCAAGTTCCCTAGCGCAATTTTCTTTGGTGTCAAGTACCAACGGTAAATCATTTTATAAACATTCTCTTTAATATTGGTACATGTCGTAATTTTCAGCGTATTTTTCCACAAGTATTCCCACGCCTCCATTGTTATTTCTTTGTTAAAATTAATAGCCCACTTCACCATTTGCACTTTAACTGTCTCATCTTCAGTATACCATTTCAGCAGCACTTTATATACCTTAGAAATTTCCTTTTTGTCCTCTTGTAGGAGTGCCTGTTCTAGTTCCGAATTCTCCATTCTTATCCCTCCCTTCACACAGTCCGAGTTATAAAGATCTCTGATCTGTCTATACTGAAACTAATCGTAACTTGGAGATAACTCATCTTGCGTCTTTATTTTAGGTTTAGAAAATTCCATTCGGGTTATCTCCTTGTATGTTAAACACTGTTGTTCATTATCGACAGTTCTCGGATCTATTACTTCATATGGAACCACCCATGAGGGGATTCCATCTTGTAGGTAATTTCTGTACTTCTTCCATATTGTGAATAGGCTTCTCCGAATATAATGATGTAAGAACATAGAGTCCGCTTTTACTTTCTCATACCATAAGTATGCATGCCATCTGAAAAAAATTTTATATCCTTCTAAGGCCAGTAATTTCCGTTTTTTCAACGTCATCCAATCTTTCAACCACACTAAACAAATTGCATCATAATAAAGTCTTAGGTTGGGCAGTTGCATTCCGCCTCTTTCTTTTGCATCTTGTAACACTTTCATTTTCACTCGAGGCTTTTTGCCTGCCCAAAGTCTGATATTTTCTTCTGCCATTTTTCAAACTGCTTAGAATCTCGAATAATTGGTATTGTCTGTAACAGAAACATCAGTCTTGGCAACACATTCATCTTAATTACTGCAATTCTTCCCAACCATGACAAGTTCAATCTGTTCCATTTAATCAAGTCTTGCTCTATCTGAGTCCACAATTTCTCATAGTTGTTTTTAAATAAATCTATATTCTTTGCAGTCAATTCAATTCCCAGATATTTCACCTTGCTTGTTACTTCACAGTCTGTTATTTCCGTTAATAGTTGTTGTTTTTGTTTAGTCATATTCTTTGACTTCTTTTTGTTTACATAAAATCCTGCCAAATCTCCAAATTCCTTTATTTTCTCTATTACCTTTGGCATATTTTCCATTGGATCTTCCACAATTAACATTATATCATCCGCAAAAGCTCTGACCTTATAGGAAAAGTCCTTTATTTTTATTCCACGGATTGCATTATCTTCTCGTATCTGTATCATTAATATTTCCAAAACCAAAATAAACAACAATGGCGACAACGGGCAACCTTGTCTTGTACCTTTACCTATAGTCAATTTCTTGGTTACCTCATCATTCACCACAATTGCTGCACTCTGGTCTCTGTAAATTTCCTTACTGCTCTTATGAATCTTTCTCCCATTTGTAGCTTTTCCATGGTGGCAAACATAAAGTCCCAGTTCAAATTGTCAAACGCTTTTTCAGCATCCACAAAGAAGAAACCGACCTCCTTGTCACAACGTTTGTCATAGTATTCAATAGCATTTATAACTGTCCTTAAATTGTCTTTGATTTGTCTGTTTGGTAAAAAACCAGCTTGCTCCTCCTCAATAACTTCAGAAAGCTATCCCTTCACCCTTTCCGCCAGTATTTTCGCAAAAATTTTGTAATCATTATTAAGTAGCGATATAGGTCTGTAATTTTTCACATTGGTCAAATCTTGCCCTTCTTTGGGGATCAATGATATATTAGCTTCACTCCAAGTATCTGGGATCCGCTGATCCTTTAAAACACCATTGATCACTTCTTTTAGGAATGATGCCAGTTCATTAGCCATTGCCTTATAAAATTTGGCTGTAAGTCCATCCGGTCCTGGCGCCTTTCCCAAATTTGTTGACTGTATTGCCTTTCTTATTTCTTCCTCCGTTACTTCATTATTCAGTTTGTCTCTCCAAGCTTCCGAAATTACTGGGAGCTTCATTTTCCCCAAATATGTCACTATTGAGTCTTTGTTCACCTCTTTTTTATTATACAATTTGGCATAAAATTTATAAAAGGCTCTGCTGATAGCTGTCTGCTCCAGGTACACTTTATTGTCCTCACAGATTTTATTTATTATCTTCTTCTCCTTTCTCTTCTTCAATTGCCATGCCAAATATTTCCCAGGTTTATTCGTGCCTTCAAATGCCTTTTGATTCATTCTCTTAAGGTTCCATTCCAATTCTTTGTTGTTCATTGCTGTCAGCTGTTCTTGAAGAATTTCAATGTCCTGGTAGATTTTCTTTTTCCCTGGTCTTTTCTTTAACTGTATTTCTTTGGCTTTTATTTTCTCCGTGATCTCCTGTCTCTTCTCCTCTTTTTTTTCCTGGCTCTTCCATTTAAGTCCATCGATATGCCCCTAATTACTGCCTTGTAGGTGTCCCATACCTTGTTGGTTGGTACTTCTCTGTTCATGTTATATTGTATGAAAAACTTTGTTTCTCTTAACATCTCCATATTTTCTCCCTCTTGCAGCAAATCCTCATTTATTCTCCATCCTCTCCTTTTACTCCTTTTCCCCAACTTCCACATAATTGGATTATGATCTGAGCCTACCATAGGCATCATTTCCACCTCCTTAGGCCAAAGCGCTAAGTCTTTTGAGGCCCAGATCATATCAATTCTTGATAGCGTAGAGTGTCTCGCGGAGAAAAACGTATATTGTCTGCCTTTGGGATTCTGTCTTCTCCATACATCTTCTAAAGTTTCCTGTTGCGTCAATACGAAAAACGTCTTTGGTAATAGTCCTCTTTTCTTTTGTGCAGTTGCTGACTTTTTATCCAATTCCAAGTTTGTCACTCCATTGAAGTCTCCTGCAAGAATTATCTGGTCATAGGAAAGTTCATCTAATTGCTTCCTCAAGTCCTCAAAGAAGCTTTCTTTTGCTCCATTAGGTGCATAGATTCCAATCACCAATACTCTCTTTAAATTCCATATACATTCCACTGCTATAAATCTGGCTTCCGCGTCTCTCATCACTAACTTTGGCTGTAGCTCCTCTTTTATATACAATACCACTCCCCTTTTTTTCTTATTGGAGGCTGCTACAAAGTCACTACCCAATTTATTCAATTTTAAATACTTTACATCCTGCTTTCTAATATGAGTCTCTTGCAGGCACACAATATCACATTTTTGTTTTAATAGCCAGTGGAAAATACTTTTTCTCTTATTCGGTGAATTAAGTCCATTTACATTCCAAGATAAAACTTTGCACTCCATATTCATAATCTTGTTTCTTGTAAGTCCTTTTCATTGTCCCTTATAAACTGTTCCATCTCTGATTCAGATCTAATGTGCTTTTTCACTCCTCCAAATTCAAAGGACACTCCTTCTGGTAATTCCCATCTGTACCTTATTTTCATGTCCTTCAGAATCTGAATTAGAGCTTTATATTTTTTTTGATCTAACAACACCGATCTGGGTAGTTCCTTCATGATAATAATCGTCTTGCCATCAATCTCCAATGGATCTTGAAATTGTTTAGTCACGATCTTCTCTTTTATGTTTCTGGTTGTGAATTGCACAATCACATCTCTTGGTAGTTTCCTCTGGGTCGCAAATCTTGAATTTACACGGTATACCACATCTAGGATAGCCACCACTTCCTCCTCCTCCTTCCCCAGGTATTCAGCTAACACCTCAGCAATCTGTTCTTGAGCTGTCTTTCCTTCCACTTCCGGCAAACCGCGAAACCTCAGCTGCTTCTCCATATGTTTACTCTCCGCAACCGCCATTCTCCCCCTCATCGCCTTCATCTCTGTTCGTTGCGTGTCTGCTAAATTCTCCACAGCACTTTCCACTACCTTGACTCTTTGCTGTGTTCCCTGCAAATCGTTTTGCATTGTTTCCATACCTTTCTTCACTTCTGCCAGCTCATTTTTTACTGTCTCTTTAACCTCTTTAACCTCTTTCACCAACTCCGGTTTCATGTCCTTGAGCTCCTTAATCACTTCTAAAAGTTTTTTATCCAAATTCTCTATCGCTGATTGCCACTCTTTTTTCGACATCGTGGGGCTTGCTTTGGCTCGCTCCCACGAGTCCGCTCTCTTCCTTAGCTCTGTGGCGTTTGATTTAATATCCTTTTAGTTTAAATGTCCCGGTCTTTCCAAAAAAAACTTTTAAATAGTCCAAAATGTCGGGCGTCTTTTCTCTATGGTTCCTTTATGATTTTTGTAATCCAATATAGCTTACTTCCTCTTTCGCTGAAGCTGCGGCTCTTCCCCTTTCAAAGATGGCGATTCCCTTCTTCCTGCCCTCCGGCAAGGGCCGCTTCTCTCCAGCAACTCTATCGTTGTTACGTACTTCCTGTTTCCTGACTTCCCACAGCAGCTCTCGCGATGGTAAAACTTTCTCACAGCCTGATATCTCCTTCTAGCCACAGGTATTCAAAACAATAGTCCAATTTCTTTAAAAGCTTCGTTTAACTTAGTCCTTTTTCTAATATAATTCTTGCCGGGTCCTCCCCTCCTTATACTGAGTCTGTTGCAGTTTAAAAGTCTACTTTAATTCTTCTTTACTTTAAGTAATCTGTCCCGTTTCAAGAGATAGTGATCTTTACCTTCTCATTCACTTTCCATGGGTTGTAATCGCTGTTTCAGTCTTAGATTCCCATCCGCTCTTCCTTCCCCTGTTGAAGCTTGGGCATGGGGGTCTTATGCCAACCGCATTGGCACCAGGACTGCTGCAGAGATTATAGCCGACCTGTCTTAGGGTGGGACCTCAAGGGTCGGGAGAGGATCCGTTGCGTAGGACCCCCCCTCACCCGAGATCAACGCGCCCTGAGGTACTTGAGCGTTCTATGCCTGTTCTCCACCTGAGAACAGTTGGCCGCGGGCTTTGTTTGCCCCGCCGGCCACTTAAACGGCAGCCCGGTCAGCTCCACGGTTAGAGCTGAGTTAGACCTCCATGGATCCCAAACCGGAAGTTATTCACAGTTATTATTTGTTAAGAGATTACATAGTAAGTTTTCATGGGCTCTTTGTTGTTTAGCTATGTTGTGTGGACAAGGGTAACATGTATTTGTGCAGCTTGGGTGCACATGAACTGACCATGGGATTTTTTCAGGGTTCACACTAACACATGTGTGTGTGTAAAGTGCCATCACATCATAATTAACTTATGGGAACCCCCAACACTAGGCTTCCAAGGCTGACGAGAAGCAGAGGCGTTTTGCAAGTGCCTTCCTCTGCAGAGTTTCTTGGTGGTCTCCCATCCAAGTACTAGCCCTGCTTAGCTTCTTAGATTTGATGAGATCAGGCTATACCATGCTACTTTCTCTCCCATACTAACACATACTCATGTGGTAAATGCACATGCTGCCCCTGTTCATGTTATATGACAGCCATATGTATTAGGAAGATTGTGGGTAATGTGTACTACCATTATGCATCTTTGCTGGGTTTCTAGAACTCTTGGTTGTAATGTCTGAAAAAGTCTATATAGAATGAGGGATGGTGAGGTTCACCCTGACCTGGATAGGCTAGCCAAGCCCGATCTCGTCAGATCTCAGAAGCTAAGTAGGATCAGCCTTAGTTACTAATTGGATGGGAGGCCTCCAATGAAGACTAGGGTTGCAGAGCCAGGCAATGGCAAACCACCTCTGTTACTCTCATGCCTTAAAAACCCCACCAGAGGTCACCCATAAGTCAGCTATGACTTAAGGGCACTCACCACCACCACCATAGTGAGGTTCCTAGCTCTAGCTTTGGAGAGGGAGAGACAGCTGCTGTTGGCATTTTAATAGAGAGAAAAGGTGAGTGCATTGGAGCCTGAATTTTCTTTGTGTGTGGTGGGACAGGGATCTACCCCTTCAAGTTCCAGGGCTGCTGCCAGGCTCTGGGGCCAAGCTATTATTTATCATTGGTATCTTTCCTTCTGCCTGCTCAGGTCAGGTTTCTGGGAGTGGTGCAGTAGGGATCTTGACTTGGATGATGGCTGGAGGAGAGCCTGCTGGCCAGCACGAACAGCCAGCCACGAACATGTTCATGAACAGGGCCATGTTCATGGTTGTTCGTGAGTCCCTGTTCGTGGATGGCAATGAACAACGAACAACAAACATCATGTTTGTTTGTTTTTCTGTTCATGTCCATCTCTAGTGGTGAGGCAGATCTTAACCAAGATCACAACCAGATCTCAACCAAGACTGGGTTTCCCCCAGTTGTGGCACCTTACCTTTAAAAACAAGGTTGCCATCTTCCAGGCTGGACCTGCAGAGCTCCTGGAATTATACCTGATCTCCAGTTGTTTCCCTGGAGAAAATGGCTGCTTTGAAGGGCGGATTCCATGGCATTATAAACTTCTGAAGTCCCTCCCCAAACCCCATCCTCTCCTGGCTCAACCCCCAAATCTCCAGGAATTTCCCAGCCCAGAGTGGGCAACCCTTACAACCCTTCTTTCCCTTGTACATTCTCTTGTACCCTTTCTTTAGGTACAAGACGGAAGCATTTCTTTTTATCCAGGCTTGTAACTAAGAGGTTCCACACATAATTTTGCAAAGTCTGAGAACGGAATGGAAGCTGTCACGGTCACAGATTTTAAAAGACTGTTCTTTTACAGCATGCTTAGATGGGGTAAGCTGGCGCTTCAAGTGGGGCAGTGGATCCTCTGGTCCTACCATGGTTATGCCTTGTCTGGTCCAAAGTTATGTAACAAAAATATGTAAACCCAATACAGAAAAGCTTTTGCAGAGGAAAATTTATGTCATTTAAAAGGATCTCTTACTAAACATGCCTCTGTTTTAAAGGATGCCGTTTCGATATAAGCAAATATATGTACAGCAATCTTCTTTTTGCATCCCGCTCACAATTTTGTTTTTTGCCTTGGCATCAACCAAACCAGTTGCTGCTGATATTTTCTAGTTTTTACTCGCTTTGTTCCCCACCTGCATTTTTTAGTACCCTGAAAGTCTCTCGTGAGAGTTCATTACCTTTTAGAATACTTGGCAATATATTTTATTTATTTTATAGTGCAGTTCATTTTGAGTTTTAAAATTTGCTTTTCATACCCAGCACAACAGGGTTTGTTATTACTTGGGGAATATCTCTAGTTAAATAAGAAATAAGCACATTCTTGGTTAGAAGAAGTTGTTCAGGGGTGATTCCCATATGGGTTCTAATATAATAGAAATAGGGTTTTTTTCCCTTTTCTTAACACACTTTTGTCGTGGAGAGTACAGGCGGAGTCCCTAATCCAGTGAAAGTTAGTGGCAGCTAAATCTCTTTGAAAGAACTGGGAGTTAAGATCGTCACTACTAACTTGTTCGATTGGTTGCTGTGGGATTTGATGATAGCTACATTTAAGTTTTGTTGTGTAACCATGTCAGATTCCTCGTGTATTTTGGTGAGAGAAAAAGATAACTGGAAAATTGCCTGGAAGAGGTAGTCAAGTTGCATTGTTTTTCCTTGAAATTCCTTCAGGAATATCTTCTGCAAAAACTACATGTTGGTTAAAAAAAATCAATAAAATCCTTCTGGAGTTAATTAAAAAGGGAAATAAGATACTTTATTTACCTTGGGACATTTGCAGAAAGGAGTTTGCATCTTCGGAAGTCTGAGAGCATGCAGAATGCTC
Source organism: Eublepharis macularius (assembly GCF_028583425.1). Taxonomy (NCBI): domain Eukaryota; kingdom Metazoa; phylum Chordata; class Lepidosauria; order Squamata; family Eublepharidae; genus Eublepharis; species Eublepharis macularius. The sequence goes on along the minus strand of NC_072792.1, from coordinate 18,689,255 downwards.
CTCTAGCATTCTAGCATGACTTCTCTCCCTCTTTTGGTTCTTGCAAAAACCACAAACTGCCCCCTTATGTTGAAGTTCAAAAACTTCCAAAGATACTCTTCTTTAAGAACCAAAGCGTCTCGATATTAGCAGGAAAACAAATGCTATTCTCTTTTTCTTAAATGTCATTAAATTTTATTTTCTTAAAATTGAAATAAATCTCATACAAAATAGAGATGAAAATAGAGATGAAAATATGACCACAATAGTCACAGGTCTATACATAAGCAAATGTAAAAGGAACAATCCGGCCCTCCTGGCCAGCAGACATGGCTGCTATGGTCGGGGGCCACCTTTGCTGCCCCAGAATGGGAAAGAGCAGGGCCCATCTCCAGCCAATCCAGGTACTCAGGGAAGGGGGTGGAGCTTGGTGCCTTAAAAGGTGGCTCGGCAGTTGTCGCCTTGAGCTCAGTGAGCACCTTTGGCACATCCCCAGTGGTGAAGAACTGGGGTCTGTCAGGATCAGGGGGCACCAACCTGAGGAGTGGGAAACCCACAACTGGAGAAATAGGGGTATCAAGGGCCTCAATAAATAACAACAAGAAATTAAAATATGAATTTATAAATACTAACATACAGATACACAACAGATACACAAGTATTAATCATGTGACAATCAATAATGCACATACGTTCATACACAACATCAAAAGGATGTCAGCCGTGCACAAACAGTAAATCCCTATTGCATACAAACTCTTGAAGATAAAGTGATCCTTTCTTCTCCTTTAGGTGCATTGAAAGGAAAATGTCCATGATCAAGGTAAGTCTCTATTAGTAATCAAGCAATCTATAATCCTGTTATCTTCTCTTTTGCAGGTAGGACTATGAACAAGGGGCTGGCTATTCAAACCTCATATTTTATAAATAAACTTCTTTAGGGGCAATGATTTAGGTCCGCCCAAATTTTCTCATTTGCCAAGAATGAATAGTATTCAAATCTCAAAGGGCCAAGCTACACATGACGAATGACACTTGAACGGCAGGTGTATTTCTCCCTGTTCACTTGCCCTCCACTCAATCCACTCAAGCCATTCAAGTGTCATTCGTCATGTGTAGCTTGGCCCAAAGATGGCGCACCTCAATCCACAGCCATTCTTGGTTTGATATTGCAAACTTGGGTGCTGGAGTGTTGACTGAATTTTGTATGAATTTTTAAAATATTTGTGAGTATTTATATCAGCACTTAGGCACTTTGTATAGCTGTATGTTAGTTTGTTAGTATGTATGTTAGTATTTATAAATTCATACTTGAATTCATTCTTGTTATTTATTGGGGCCCCTGATACTCCTATTTCTCCAGTTGTGGGTTTCCCACTCCTCAGGTTGTTGCTTTGTTACTGGAGAAGCCTCTTATTTGGTCAGGATCAGCTGGCAGGCTTTATGGTGGCCAATTGTGAGAGCACATTGCCTGTTGGGTAACCCGTGGACAAGTTGGTCCTCCCCTCAGGCTTCATGGTTTGGGGTGGTTGGAGCTTTAAGGGGGGGGACCAGATTGCCTGGCCAGCCAGGTCCCAGTCACATACATGGATGGCTCGCACCTGGGGCAGTGGGGCTTGCCCAGCCAGTTCAAGGCAAAGGTCCAGAGGTGACCCCCGGCCTTGGCCTGTACCACTAATTAGCCCCTTGCTGTGTTAGCATTAATGTTGTTGTCAAATAAAATGGCCCATTTGTACCCAATCCCAAAGAAAGAGAAGCTACCACAGCCTAATACAGCTACAACAAAGGGAATGCCCCCGTGGTATACAGTTAATAACACTAACAAGTATATAGATGAAATTTATAAAGTGCAAAAGTGCAAGGTGCTGTAATACAATAAATAAATAATTTTATAAATAGTTGTTAAATATATCAATAAATAACATTATCATAAATGGCGACCAAGAATGACCATTTCACAGATGGGAATTATCCCGTGAGAGATGACGCCCATGTCAGTTACCTTTTGATTGCTCTGATTGAATGTAGACTGCAGCCATAGGTACCCCTGAGGAAGCTCTGCAAAACTGACTACTTGCTAGCAGCCTGTCGGAGCCACCTTGTATTTTGCAGCTTCTTCTCTGGACCTGGGGTGATCTGAAAAAGAAGTAAAGTTATTACAAAGTCTATCTTTATGAATGAATTACTCACCTCAGACCCAGGGCACAGCATCTACTGACTGCAGGATGAGAATTTTCTCTTACATGTACTGTATATGATTATTGATTGTGAATTGGACCAAGGATCTTGGTCATCATTTACGATAATGTTATTTATTGCTATATTTAACAACTATTTGTAAAATTGTTATTTATTTATTGTATTATAGCACCTTGCACTTTTGCACTTTATAAATTTCATCTATATACTTGTTAGTGTTATTTACTGCATACCACGGGGGCATTCTCTTTGTTATAGCCGTTTGTGCCCTAGCCTTGTGTCTGCCTCTTTATTCCTACTGGGGGAGAGGCAAATGTCATTCTCAACAGAAGTGCTCCAGTCAAAGTAGAGCTGCAACTGTAATTGCAACAAATGGGTTTCAGAGTCAAATATTCTGTTTTCCACAACTGTGATCACTTGTGAGGTGAGCACTGGATCTCCTCACCTGGCAGTGCCACCCTCCGAACTGCGTAATGCCCAACAAGTTTGCAGCTATGTATTAGCTGTGCAGGTGAAGTTTCATCTCTTTCTTCCTTGTAGGCACTTTTGCATCTACACATTAGGGAAAATCATTTTTTTCCCAGGGTCACGCATGGTCAGCTCAAGGAATGAAATGATATGTGTGTTGGGGAAGAGGCAGGAATATGATTTCCATAAGGCAGTCTAAAAATGTGCATGTGTGAAATAACCTCGATAACACAGACTTAAACACCAAATGATAAGACTTTTTTAAAAAAAATGCACAGGGCTTATTTATATTCAGTGGCTGACAGTTTGGTTTGCTCAATCTTTACTTAAGTGATTGGCTGCTGAGCAGCCTGCAGCTTGGAGAATTTGGAAAGGGGACAAGATATGCCAGCTGCATGTGTGGCAAAACTATGGCCGTGGTGGCTGGCGTGACTTTCAGTAGCTTCAGCGGGTGAAGCAGTGTATTGAGTTATTCAGTTTAGCCCGGTAGGACTAAGGGCCAAGCTACAAGTGACGAATGACACTTGAACGGCAAGTGTATTTCTCCCTGTTCACTTGCCCTCCACTCAATCCACTTGCCGTTCAAGTGTCATTCGTCATGTGTAGCTTGGCCCTGAGTCAGTCCATCTGGAGGTAAGTAGCCGAGGAAGAGGCTGGGTGCTGGGTTGGCTTGACAAAATGTTCTCTGCTCTTGTGACCTTGAATGAAGTAAAACTTGAATGTGAAAATTAATTGATGAAGGTGAGTGGGGGATAAATTGAATTTGACCGCCATTATTATTGGACTTGTATTATTATTGTAGGCTGTATTTTTCAAGTTGGTTTCCAGTCTGTTCCTTTAATCAAGAGGACTGCATTGAAGGATTTTGGCACTTTATGGACCAGAAATGTTGGACTTTGCTCACCACCAAGTTCTATTAAGCAAGAACCTGGTGTGTGTGTGTGTGTTATGTGCCATCAAGTTGCCTCCAACCTAGGGCGGCCCTATGAATGAAAGCCCTCCAAAACATCCTGTCATTAACAGACTTGCTCAGATCCTGCAAACTGAAGGACATGGCTTCTTTTATTGAGTCAAGCCATCTCATTTTAGGTCTTCTTCTTTTCCTAGTTGCCTTCCACTTTTCCTAGCATTATTGACTTTTCCAGAGTCTTCTCATGGTGTGACCAAAGTACGATAGCCTCAAGTTTGCCATTTTAACTTCTAGGGAGAATTCAGGTACTTGACTGAATTCTAGGACATCACTTGATATTTTTTTCTCTGTTGCACCTATGTGTTTATTTATACAAACCTTGTATTGTTCTGAATATTAGCAATTTTGACTTAAAGCAATTTATTAACTTACATCAGAATTTGAAGTTTTGTTCCTAGCCCCATAGAACCCATACAGCCCTCCCTGAGAAGGAAAGAACTTGCCACTGTGATGAATACCCTGGTAACATTTAGATTAGATTACTGCAATGCACTCTCCTTGGGGCTGCCCTTGAAGACTGTCCAAAAGCTACAGATGGTATAGAAGGCAGTGGCCAGAAAGTTGTCGAGAGTGGGTCATAGGGACCATATCACTCCAGTCTTGGCCCATCTATACTTGCTCCCTATTTGCTTCCAGGCCCAGGTATTGGCATTGACCATTAAAGCCTCATATAGCTTGGGCCCAGTATACTTTAAGAACTGTCTTCTCCCATGTGAACCTACATGTCCACTTCAGTCATCTTTGTAGGTCCTGCTTTGGGTGCCCTGTCATCTGAGACTAGATGACTGGCAACTCAAGAAACGGCCTTCTTGGTTGTGGCCAAACTTTGGAACGCCCTCCCCAGGGAGATTCGTCTTTCTCCCTCTATCATTGTCTTCCACAAGTAGGTGAAGACTTTTTCATTTTGTATGACATTCCTTCCTTAACTCTCATTGGCCCTCCTCCCTGTTTGCATGTCCATATGTATTTATGAGTTTTATGAAATTGCTTTAAGTGTTATATATTGTAGGAGTTCAAAACTTATATACAATATGTTTTGTTTTAATCTTTGCAGCCTTGGAGACTCTGAATTGGGTGGAAAGCCTGCCCAGAAATATTTTAAATAAATAAATAAAATTGATTGATTGATAAGCCTTTCATATTCAATCAATTTACTTGCTATGTAGCCATTTGCCTTTATCATCTATCCACTGTCCATATGTCATGTACATGTAATTTTTTTGTGTTTATGTATCCCTCTTCTATCTCTGTTACATACTTGTTGTTTCTGGTATTATGCTAAATCTTTTCAATAGTTTCCATTAAACTACTGAGCCTATGTGTTTTACTGGTTCACCGTTACTCACTGTGTAAAAGACAGGGCCCATATTTTCACTACAAGAGTATTTTTTTATAATCTCCTTTTGGTCTTTGTGATAAACTTTGGTCATGATCCCCTCAGCATCAATCTCTGGTCCTGCAAATAGTCATAGATCCAGAGGAGATAGCCATGTTAGTCTAGTAGCCAAATAGTAAAGAGTCCAGTAGCACCTTTAAGACTAACCAACTTTACTGGAGCATAAGCTTTTGACAACCACAGTTCTCTTCATCAGATATGATGAAGAGAACTGTGGTTCTCGAAAGCTTATGCTACAGTAAAATTGGTTAGTCTTAAAGGTGCTACTGAACTCTTTACTATTTTGGTCCTGCAAAGACATTCTGGTACAGGGGAAGGTCATTTTACACAGATGTATCTGAAAGAATAAATCTGGTAAGCTAACATGCCCAGAAATAATCAAAACAAGAAATAGCCATACTCTAGTCCTTGTAGTACGGAAGAGTAACAAGCAGCAGAACCCTGAAGATACTGGCTGAAGCAAGTATCAATCAACAAACAAGAAAGAAATACAACACATAAACCTAAAATATTATTTTATTCCCCACCTTTCCTCCATCAGGGCACATGCTATTACCAGGAGGTCTCCTGTCCAAGCAATGCCTAGAGTGAAACTATTTAGCTTCAACAACCACCATTTTGGTATTCCTTTGTTGAGATCAATAAGGTAAACTATTATAGAGAAGATAGGTTAGGCCACCATGATTTGATCCAGAAATACTTCTCTTCAGGGGTCATGCTAAAGAGAGCATTTTAAAAGTTTCTAACTGGTATCTAAACCATAAACCATTTGTATCACAGACAGAGGCAAAATCCTTTTAAAACTAACCTTGGAAAGAATTAATACATAAAAATAATCTGTCTAAACCAATATGTTGACACAATGAAATAACATTCAACTTATTAGGATAAGAAATGACATGGGAAACAGAATGCCTCACCACAGCAAATGCCATCAACGAGAAAAACTGACCAATATTAAACTCATAAAAAGATGAAAACATAATAATACAAAATAATACAAAGGGGATCAAGTGCCTTGCTTTCCCAAAACCAATATATTCTCACATTGATTTACTAAATATGCCAGAAACAAAATTCTATTACTTCCCCCCATAAAGCTTTGTCTTTCCCTCCAGGCGGAAAGTCATCTTAAGCCAAATGATTTGAATTTTTCTAAAGGCCTTATTCACATTTAATGTTCTCCATATTAAATAATAGAAAGGGAGACTTGTTTGCACTTTAGAGGCTCTTTCTAGAACAATTCTGAGGGTCAAACAAGATGAGCTCTAGAAAGCCCATGATTAGAATTTCCTAATACTACGGCTAATAATAACATTCAATTTGTATACTGCCCTTCAGGACAACTTAATGCCCCCTCAGAGTGGTTTACAAAGTGTGTTATTATTATCCTCAGGACAATCACCCTGTGAGGTGGGTGGGGCTGAGAGAGCGATGAGAGAGCTGTAACTGACACAAAGTCACCCAGCTTGCTTCAAGCGGAGAAGTGGGGAATCAAACCTGGCTCTCTGGATGAGAGTCCTGCTGCTCTTAACCAATACACCAAGCTGGTTTCTGCACTTAAAAAATCATTACTTGAGAGTTGGGGCCATGCTAGAGGAGGGACTAAATATTTTGCCATCTTTTGTTTTCAGTTCAAATAGCATTTCTGCTGCATCTCTTCACTGGGGAAGAGGGTTCTTTTAAACACCCGCCAAGCTACAAGTGATGCCTGACACAGGTTTGACACTTGTCAGCTTCCCTCAAGTTTTGATGGGAAATGTAGGCATCCTTGTCTTGCAGTTTGGCTCTCCATCTGCTGTCCAATGGACTTTTCAACTGTCACTTGTCCAACATTCTGCCAAGCTGCCTACATTTCCCATCAAAACTTGAGGGAAACTGACAAGTGTCCAACCTGTGTCAGGCGTCACTTGTAGTTTGACTCTATATCCCCTCCTCTTTAAGGGTTTGTGATACAGGATTCATGATCTGGCTAAATATCCATATTTATGTCAATCTAGCACAATTCAGCTAAGCCGGAACACATTGGAGAATCCTGGGTCGGATCTAGGGAGCCAAATTTTACTGGGCTGGATAATACAGTTGTAAGACATTGCAGGCAGCCATAGGCAACCACAGCAGAGGTGGAGAAGCAGTGAGGAAGAGGGCAGAGGTGTGGGTGCAAAGTTGGCAGCAGTGCAAAGTTGAAGCAAGCTCTGTGCTGCAGCCAGAGAGCAGCGAAAGGCTGGTGGGGAACAGCAGACAGTAGGCAAAATAGATTGCCATTCTGCCTTTCCCCTTCACCCCTCCCCAAGCTCCAGAAAAGCTCTTCAAGCTACCACCTTTTTAAACTCCCTGGCTCCGAAGAGCTCACCCTCCCCTCCTTTCTTCAGTTTAGGATTTTCTACTTTTGCATTAGGGGCTTCTGATTTTACATTGGGGTTCTCAAGTTTAACACTGGTTCCCTTGCTTCACTTGGGTTCTGTTGGGCTTTGTTGGTTCAGCTTGAATTGGAGGTGGGACTTGCTTTTGGGACTGGCTTTTGGCTTTGCTTATGGTTTCACTTTGCCTGGAAAGCCTAGAAACAGTGGAGAGTGACTGGGGGTAGCTTGTTCAGGGGCCCATAGAATTGGAACCCGGGGCCCAATCTTCCTAAAACTTGGGGAGTCTTTAGTAGACCAGCAGAAGAGGGTTCTCTGCAAATTTGGTGGAGTTTGTTTAAAAAATGCCCCCCTTCACGCAGATATTTTCCCCTTAGAGAATAATGGCAGGATGAATTCAGGATTCGATGGTTGTTGTGGGTTTTCTGGGCTGTACTGCCGTGGTCTTAGACCATGGCAATACAGCCCAGAAAACCCACAACAACCATCGTTCTCCGGCCGTGAAAGCCTTCGACAATACAATTCAGGATTCACTAATGGAATTAGAGAATCTGACCCAGATTTCAGGGATATTGAATATTTTTAGTATCTCTGAAAACCAGATCAAGATTATCTTTTTTGTTCATACCCCTACTCCTCAGTTGACTTGTTTTTTTTCCTTTTTAGTACACATGGAAGGTCTTAAATGGAAATCCTCCATATACTAACCAAGTATTCTTTTCACAGTCCCCTGATCCAAATCACCAAGTTTAGAAGTCAATTCCAGATCTTCATTTGACTTTCAGAGACCAACAATGAAATCTTGTGTAGAGTTGCACCAGCATACACCCAGTGATTTCAACAGGATTAATTCTGCACTACCTGACACTACCGTATGAGCAGCCACGTTGTCATTCTGGTAAGTAAAAAAAAGGTGTTCAGCGATTCAGTCTTGTTCACAGCTCAGAAGAGTTGAACGATCAAAAAGAGAATGACCAGAAAATGCTTAACTAGACATACATCTTGCTTTCAAGGAAAGGGCATAGCTCAGTGGTAGAACATCTGTTTTGCATGGAGAAGGCCCCAAGTTCAATTTGTTGGCATTTGCAGTTAAACAGCTCCAGGCCGCAGATGTTAGGAAGATCTTCCTCCAGGGAAAGACTGAAGAATCCCTGCCAGCCAGGGAAGATGGTATTGGTCCGATAGTTTGTCTCAGCTTTATCTGTCTTGTTTCTGTTGTCAAAAAAATGCCCTCTTCTTTTCATCTTGCCTGCATAAAGTTTATCATTGTGGCACCTAATTGCGTAAACTACACTTTACTGCATTTCAGAGAATGAAAGCTTTTACATATATTGACGAGAGCCTGTTTGGTGCAGTGGTTAAGAGCACGGGACTCTAATCTGGAGAACCAGGTTTGATTCTCCACTGCTCTGCTTGAAGCCAGCTGAGTGACCTTGGGTCAGCCACAGCTCTCTCAGAGCTCTCTCAGCCCCACCCACCTCACAGGGTGATTGTTGTGGGGATAATAATAACATACTGCTCTGAGTGAATGTTAAGTTGACCTGAAGGGTGGTATATAAAACAAATGTTGTTGTTGTTCTAATTAAAATAATTTTCTCATGCTAGTTACGTGTCCCTAGGGCATTATACAGATTCCAAGAGACATCAGGAAAACTAATTGAGATTTTAAGAATACTGTTGAATACAATGATCCCTGTACAATATGTTGTGTCAAATGGTTTGGAGTGATTGCTAGGAAAACTAAAAAGGGGACCTCTGTGTTGGAAATACAATGTCTGGTGTACAGAGAAGGCAGAAGACACAGAATACCTGCAAGGGGCAGCGGGTCTGTGCTGCCAAATGCAGAGGTTCTTTAGGTTTGGAGGCAATAAGCACGCCAGTGGATAAGGAAAGAAGAATGCTTTATTTTAACAATATATACAGGCAAACAGAAAAGCATATGTGCCTTACAAGAATTTTCCCCTTTAGCCGCTAGGAGCCCCGAGTCGAGCAGCGAGAGAGACCCCAGGCCATCAATCAAACACACAGCGTCTGGTACCGGACCTGTGTTGAAGCTCCCACATTGGTTTTCCAACCTTGGCCTTTTATTGCTAAGCTTAATGGTTTGATTTAGTACAGCTGGCCTGTAGGCCTGCGTTCCACTCATTCCCAACACCTGGCCCCTTAGCCTGTCAGACTGTGGCTAAATAAGGCACTCTCTACAAGGTTTCCTTTAGAAGCAAGAACAAGTCCAGTGTCTGGCAAAGGAAACTTTATTGCAGAAAAGGTCCATTATAGTCCACTGTCCTGAATAGGAGACTCAGGATGGTACATGATCATTGTTACCAATGAAGAGCAAGCATAGGATACAGAGTAACAATACCCATCTGGAACAGCCTCCCCCCACAGTTCTCAAAACAACATCCTTCAGTCCTGGGAAGCTGCTCTCCTTCAAGGCCAATGCTTGGTGGAACGGTGTTAGACACAACAATCTCCTCTGGTGGGAATGCTGCCTGGGAACTGGTGCACCTGGGGAGAAAGCACTTAAACCCTAGAAGCATTAGAAAATGGAGTCAGTACAGTTTAGATATATACTGGACCTGACATTCTGCCCCCCTTAAAATAGATCCCCCCCAGGCTTATATGGATAGCGAGTATGAAAAGCTTTGGTTAATCTAGGAGCATGAACATGTGCAGAGTGCACCCACTCATCGTAACCAGAATCAAAGTCCTTCCACCTGATGAGGTAAAAAAGCTGATTTCGTTTGAGCTTAGAGTCCAAGATCTGTTGTACCTCATAGTGTATTTGATCGTCTATCAAAGTTGGAATGGGTGGAGCTTTGATGTGCCATTTGTCGTCGGTGGGAGCTCTCTTTAAAAGGCTGACATGGAAAGCATCATGCACATGGCGCAGGTTTTTGGGCAAAGTTACAGCAACAGTCACTTTATTTATTATTTTGCGCACAGGAAAAGGTCCCAGGAATTTTAGAGCGAGTTTGCGGCTGGTCTGAGCTAGTTTTAGGTTTTTTGTGGAAATATACACATGATCTCCGGGTTGTAATTCCCATTCGGCCACACGATGGCGATCTGCGTATTTTTTATAATCCAGTTTGGCTTTTTCAAGGTGTTTCTTAATCAGAGTCCATTGCTGCGCCGCCTCCCCCCACCATGAAGATACATCGGGCAGTTTAGAGGAATGGAGAGGGGGTGCGTCCAATGGGAAGGGATTGAAGTGAGTCCCGTATACAATTTTGAATGGAGCCTCTCCCGTTGAAGCGTGTACACTGTTGTTATAGGAGAATTCGGCTAGAGGGAGAAGGTCCACCCAATTATCTTGTTGAAAATTGATGTAGCAACGAAGGAATTGTTCTAAAATTTGGTTAGTTTTTTCGGATTGCCCGTCGGTTTGTGGGTGGTGGCTTGAACTGATGCCCTGCTCAATATTCAACATTTTCAAAAGCTCCCGCCAGAAGTTGGCAACGAACTGTCCGCCGCGATCCGAAATCACCTTGGACGGAAAAGAATGTAATTTTACGATGTGCTTTAGAAACAGATCCGCCAGCTTTCGAGCGGAGGGTATAGCAGTACAAGGGATAAAATGAGCTTGTTTGGAAAACAGATCTACCACAACTAAAATACAAGTATGTCCTTTTGAGATAGGTAGATCCGTGATAAAGTCCATGGATATCACTTCCCAGGGTCTGCTTGGCGTTTCCAATGGTTGCAGGAGACCCGGAGGCTTCCCTTTCCTGGTTTTGGCGCTGAGGCAAACAGGACAGGAACTAATGTATTGGGAAATGTCTTTGCGCATGCCCGGCCACCAGAATTGTCTTTGGATAAGATGCAAAGTTTTCAGATACCCATAATGTCCAGCAGTGGGAGCATCATGACAACGCTGCAAAACCTCCAGTCTGAGGCTGTTTGGGACATAAAACTTGCTCCCGGCTAACCAATCCCCTTGTGGGGATTGGGTCAGTTTGCTCCGCGGAGCTCTATTCCCCTCCTTCTCCACTTCATTTTTAAGTTTCGATTTCCATTCTTGGTTGGCCGGGAGGGGCTGTTTGGCACGGCTGCGAGTAGTCACCACGCCCCCAAGTTGCGTAGGCGAGAAGACCGTGTCGACAGTCTCCGCCCGTTTGCTCTTATGTTGGGGCATGCGCGATAGGGCGTCCGCCAAAAAGTTAGTTTTGCCCGGGAGATAATTTAGAGTGAAGTCAAATTTGGAAAAGAATTCTGCCCACCGCAATTGCTTGGCATTCAGTCTGCGTGGGCTCCGGAGGGCCTCCAAATTCTTATGATCTGTCCAGACCTCAAAAGGGTATCGCGCCCCCTCCAGCCAATGCCTCCAGTTAGTAAGGGCTGCTTTTACAGCAAAGGCCTCCTTCTCCCACACATTCCAATTCCTTTCCGCCTCCGAAAACTTTTTAGACAAGAATGCACAAGGACGCAATTTCCCATCCTCCCCCTTCTGCAGCAAAACCCCCCCTATCGCCGTATCGCTGGCGTCGACCTGTACTATGAAGGGGGATTGTTCGTTGGGGTGGGAGAGGATGGGTTCCGTTACAAATTGCTCTTTTAGGTATTCGAAGGCCGTTTGGCAATCGGGGGTCCATTGTAATTTGGAAGAGGGTTTTTTAGCTTGGTCCCCTTTATCTCTGGTTTTCAGCAACTCTGTTAAGGGGAGTGTGATTTGGGCAAATTTTGCTATGAAGTCTCTATAGAAGTTGGCAAAACCCAGGAAGGATTGCAGTTCTTTGCGGGTGGTGGGTGTCTGCCAATCCCGGATCGCCTGAATTTTGGCTGGATCCATTTTCAGACCCTCTTGGGAGATACAATATCCAAGGTAAGTGAGTTCGGTTTTATGGAATTCACATTTGGACAACTTGATGGGTAGCCTATTCTTCATTAGGGTGGCTAGGACTTTTTGTACCGTTTGGATATGTTCTTCCTCAGTGTCCGAATAAATTAAAACATCATCAAGGTACACCACCACCCCTTTGTACAGAAATTCGTGTAGAACTTCGTTTATCATGGACATGAATACAGACGGGGCTCCCGTCAATCCAAAAGGCATAACTAAGTATTCATACTGTCCGAGGGGCGTATTAAACGCAGTTTTCCACTCATCCCCTGCCTTGATACGAACGTGGAAGTAAGCATCTTTTAGGTCTAATTTTGTAAAGATCTTACCTTGGGCCACGACGTTGAGAAGGTCTCGGATGAGCGGTATAGGATAGGCGTTGTTGGTGGACACTGCATTCAGTCCTCGGAAATCCGTGCAGAGTCTGAGTCCCCCATCCTTCTTTTTCACGAAGAGGACTGGAGCGGCGTGGGGGCTAGAGGCTGGGCGGATGAACCCTCGTTGGAGGTTGGTGTCGATGAATTTCCGGAGCTCTTCGCGTTCATGGAGACTCATGGGGTAGAGTCGGCCTTTGGGCAGTGAGGCTCCGGGTAAGATTTCCACCGCACAGTCCGTTCGTCGATGCGGGGGTAGAGTATCAGCTTCCTCCTCCGAGAAAGCATTTAGAAAAGGCCAGTAAGGTTCGGGTATTTGGTTGACTTCTTCTTGGGTAAGGAGGGCCTTTTCTTTATGAGTGGGATCTTCGCCCCAGTTTTGATTCCAACGGTGATTTTTACAGTTGGCGTGACTGAAGGTAATACATCCTTGTGCCCAGTCTATGTAGGGATTGTGATCACACAGCCATTTGCTACCTAGTATTAACGGGTACTTGGCAGTAGAGCTGATGACAAAGGACCTCTTCTCCCAATGTTGTCCCATGCCTGTGATCACCGGGATGGTTTCAGTTGTAACAGGATTCATGTTGGTACCATCCATTTGTTCAAAGATTACTGGATTTTGTAAATCCCGAGTTGGTAAGACCAGTCCATTAACTAGAGCTGGGGCTATGATGTCTCTCGAGCAGCCCGAGTCAATAAGAGCTTGTACTCGAATGTGCATTTTTCTCTCTGGGTTGATCAGAGTCACGGGCATGAATAAAATGGACCCAGGCGGCCGGTTCCGTGCAGGGACGGGCTTGGGGCGGATCTGTCGTTTGGGCCCTTTTACGACAGATCCATCTCGTTTCCCGACTGGGGACTTTCCGGATTAACTTCTGAAGATGGGGAAGCGGGGTCGTACTCCATAACTTCTTCCGCTTCCAGCCCTCTCTCTGAGGCTGGCCTTTGGGAAGTGCCGCGGCCTCTATTCGCCCGGGGTGCTGGAGTTGGGCGTTGGAGCGTAGAAAACGGAGCCGGGGTTGGACGCCGTAGTTGGAGCGGAGGTCTTTGCACAGGCCAGTAAGGGCATTGTGCTGCAAAGTGACCAGCCTGTCCGCAATGCAAACACAGCCCTTGTTGCCATCTAGCATCTCTCGCTCCACGGGTGGCGTAGCTAGTTCCTCGTGCTGCCCTCTGTAAGGTCAATGGTCTTCTTTGTCCCGTTTGTTGTTGTTGTTCAACCAAACGGACTTGCAAAATGCGATTCTCCACTTCGCAAGCAAGTTGGATCCACCCTAACAGCGTGGGGGGATTGTCTTGCATGAGGGCTCTGTCCAAGAGTCTCGGGTTAAGGCCTTGTTTGAACAGAATAATTTTGGTGGACTCCTCACACCTAGGGCACTTGGCTGCTAATTGTCGGAATTTTGTAACATAGTCTCTTGCTGACAGGCTGCCCTGTTTAATGGCTTGCAATTCTGTTCGGGCCCTGGTTTCCTCTAAGGGGTCTTCATATTGAGCACGGATAGCATCCACCAACCCCTGGAGAGTATCTAGTTCTGGGGCCCCAACATTATATAGTCCTACATACCAGTCTGCTGCTTTGCCCTGCAAACGAGATCCGAGATGTTCGATTTGACTGGCCTCACTGCCGAAAAGGTGCCCCCATCGATTGAAAAACTGCACCACTTGTACTAAGAAAAATCCCAATTTGGAGGGATCTCCATCGAAGGTGGCTTCCAGCTTCACCCAGCCCATCGGGAGTTCTTGTCTCAGAGCAGGCGCTGGGTAAAAGTCCATCGGCAGTTCTATTTGCCCTTGAGGCACATGAGGAGGTAACTGGAGTCTCGGTCGTGGCAACGGTGCCGGCTGTACCGGCAGCGGTTGGGCCGGCGGTGCCGGCTGGGGTTGAGCTGGTGGTGCAGGCGGAGGTTGGACCGGAGGTGCGGGCGCTGGTTGCCGGGGTTGCGCTGTCGGGGTTGGCCTTGGTTGGGCCGGAGGCTGCAATGGCGGGCGAGCAGGAGGCGGCAGTCTCGGTCTGGCGGGTAACACAGGAGGCGTTGGCGGTGGCTGTCGAGGTGGAGGAGGTTGATGTGGTTGAAGGGGGATCGGCCGCTGCGGAGGTGGTTGGAGGGGTCGTAGTGGTGCAGGTCGTCCCGGTTGGTTCGGGGGGGGTAAAACGGGCTGGTCCTGGGGCAGCCGCACCGGTATGAGCTGCGGTCGAGGTGAGAGGGGCCGCAGCGGCGAGGGTTGAATAGGTGGAAGGCCGCGCGGGCTTGCCCCTCCGGGCGTTGTTAATCTGGGAAGTAGCGGCTGGCCTCTGGGCGCTGTTGGACCTTCTCCCGTAGGTTGCCCGACGGGGACAATGTCTCGCGGTTGACGAGGGGCTCCCTCCTCGGATGGAGCCGCGGGTGCTCCCGCTTGGTCCGGCCGGACCGTTATAGGAGAGGTAGGAGGGGGTATTACCGGTGTATCACTAGGCTTTTCTTCCCCTTCTGTTGGTCTCTCAACGGGGGTCTCGTCTGGCGGCGCGTCCCCTTCCTGGTTAGGAGGGTCGGTGGGAGTCTCTCCGGGTGGCTCAACCGGGTCATCCCTTCTCGGTGGAATTTCCTGTTGTGCGGGAAGTTCCTTGGGTTGCTCTCCCGATTCGCCCGGATAGGTGCCCCCCTCGCCGGTAACTGACGGCCGCTGCTGGACATCCTCCACCGGGTAGGAGATGACACTTTGGAGGGTAGCTATCTGTAGCGCCATCTCTTCAGGAGACAGTCTTTCCCCTGCTCCCATTGCCGAAATTAAATGGATGGCATGAGCCAAACTTTCTTCCATCTCCATCAGTTTAGCTTCTAACTGTTGCATTTGACTTGGCCCCGGTTGCTCGCTTATGAAACCTTCATTCGTTGCACTCACCGGGGAAAAGGGGCCCCAAGGAGGAGGGTCCCCTTGGACGACTCTCGATCTCGCGGCGAGAATCCCCTTGGCCATACCCGTCACGGCCGAGATGCTGGTATCCACCGCATAGGTGCGACCTTGTATCTGCTCCCAACTTTGTTCAGGGACCTCCGTTGGCTCCTTCCACGGAGCAAGTTCGGAGTAGTCCCAACTCAGGGCGCCGCGGCGAGACGTATCTCCCTCCTTCTCCTCGAACGTCCTGTTCCAATATCTCCATGGTTGGCTGCTGTCTAGCTCCAGGACGGTTCCTAGGCTTCGGCGCCTTTCCATCGAAACTCGAGGATGGAGTCCACCTGCCCGACGCTCTCTGGTTTCTCGGGGTCTGGCACCCCACTCCGACGGGGTGGGTACCGAAATCAAGGGGAGAGCGGTCGCTTTCGGCCTTGCCCCGAGGTCTACTTTGATCTCGTCCCGAGTACTGAGTTCGATGAGAGGCGGGGTGGAAGTGGAGGCTCCGGTTCCGTTCCCGGCTGCTCCCAGCTCCTGGGAGTCTTGGGCTTGCACGGGTTGCACGGGTTGATTGTCGGGAGACGCATACGGATCGAACAAAGGATCCCTGTCCGGGACAACCTTGGATTCCGCTGGGCCCGACTCAGACATGATTGGTAACAAAATGTCAGACTGTGGCTAAATAAGGCACTCTCTACAAGGTTTCCTTTAGAAGCAAGAACAAGTCCAGTGTCTGGCAAAGGAAACTTTATTGCAGAAAAGGTCCATTATAGTCCACTGTCCTGAATAGGAGACTCAGGATGGTACATGATCATTGTTACCAATGAAGAGCAAGCATAGGATACAGAGTAACAATACCCATCTGGAACAGCCTCCCCCCACAGTTCTCAAAACAACATCCTTCAGTCCTGGGAAGCTGCTCTCCTTCAAGGCCAATGCTTGGTGGAACGGTGTTAGACACAACAATCTCCTCTGGTGGGAATGCTGCCTGGGAACTGGTGCACCTGGGGAGAAAGCACTTAAACCCTAGAAGCATTAGAAAATGGAGTCAGTACAGTTTAGATATATACTGGACCTGACATAGCCAACACTTAGGATAAACAACTCCGAATACCAAACCTATCCGGAATCCCTCCCCCGTGATGTTCCACGGCTGATACACAGCACTCCCTTCTTGTAAGGAGAAAGGCAAGTTACACAAGTTCAACAGATAACTGAAATATCATCATGAATCAGCATATAGGGAATAACAAGGGAAATGGGACATGTCACCTAAAACTCCTCGTGATCACAATACTCTTCCGCTTGCTGCCACTACAGGGCCTGACCACTAGATAGATGGCAGAGTGGGATCCTTCTTTCCTCCTCTCTTCTGTCCTTCTTGCATGTCTCCAGATTGGTATTCTTAGGCTACTTCCGGCTGCTTCCCGGAAGTCCCTCTCTCCCAAGGTAGCTAGGATCTATTCTGTTTCTCTGCTTTCTGTCAAAGTTGTACTTCCTGAATAAACTCTCTTCATTCACTTCTCAATCAGACTTAAGATTAGAGATGGGCACGATCAGCAATACAAACAAAAAAAAGCCACGAACAGCCCAATCTGCTGTTCAAGAACAAGCTGTTCATGAGGCCCCATTCTAAATGAACAGGTGGTCGTTGCAAGCCTCCGTCGTTGCTGTTCACCAAACCAGACAGTCTGGCACCTGCAATCAATTTCCTTGGCAACTTAGGCAGGGATTGTCTGAACTCTGTCTGAACTCCTGCTGTTGCCCTGGAAATCCTAATCTAAGCTCAATTTAGCTTGATAGGCGGGTCTTCCTTCCAAGTGTGGAGCTCCAAATTTGTTACAAGAGAGCAAAGACCATGGGGGAGGGGGGGCTTCCAGCTCTGGCTAGTCTTTGCAGACAGTGGAGAGGGAGAGACAGCTGCTGTTGGCATTTTGATAGAGAGACAGGGAGAGTGCATTGGAGCTTGAATTTCCTTTGTGTGTGGTGGGATATGGATCTACCCCTTCAGGTTCCAAGGCTGCTGCCAGGTTCTGGGCCAAGATATTATTTACTATTGGTATCTTTCCTGCTGCCTGCTCAGGTAGGGTTTCTGGGAGTGGTGCAGTAGGGATCTACCTCTTCAAGCTCCAGGGCTGCTGCCAGGCTCTGGGGGCAAGCTATTATTTACTATTGGTACCTTTCCTGGTGCCTGCTCAGGTCAGGTTTCTGGGATTGATGCAGTAGGGATCTTGACCAAACTTGGATGATGGCTGGAGAAGAGCCTGCTGACCCCCACAAACAGCCAGCCACGAACATGTTCATGAACAGGGCCATGTTCGTGGTTGTTCATGATTCCCTGTTCATGGATGGTAATGAACAATGAACATCATGTTTGTTTTTTTTCTGTTCATGCCCATCTCTACTTAACACCATTCCTAAGATACACCAGAGCCTACACCCTGAAGATCAGAAGTTCTCGGTCTTTTTCTCCCAGGATTGTGAGAACCACCACAAAATGACTGTTATGGGAAGTTAGACCTATTACCAAATGGATGCAATAAGGTGGGAGGGCAATTACAACATGTTGAAATGTTCCAAGCAAAGTATTATCGTATGACAGAGACAGCGATCTCCAAATGGGTGTTCCCTGTGCTTACCCAAAGGACATAACTCCTAGGATTATCTGAATTCTTTCTTACTCCATTGAGACAGGTGTAGGGTTGCCAGGTCTTCCTGGAAATGGATGGGAGGATGCGGGGATGCCAATTCTCACTGGGCTCAATCTTCACATGTGTGCACACTCCCAGACTGCACATGATGATGTCACTTCTGGAAGTGACGTCATCACACTGGCCATGGGATTCCTCTGGTGTTTCATGCAGGGCCAATTCTTTCATAATCAGCCTGTTTGTGGCCGAAACTGACTCTGAGTGAAGTGTGGGTGCACTCCTGTGGCCAGCACAATTGTGTCACTTCCCAAAGTGATGTCATTGTCCGCTGACTGGGAGCATGCATGCTGCCTGGTTCCCTGGGTTGCCTGCCAGCGGTGGGTGACCATTAGGTGGATTCCATCCTCCCACTGATTACCAGAAATCAGCAAGCAAATTAGCAAACCACTGGGAGTTTGCCTGCCGCAGGTGGGCACCTGGCAAGCTGAGGTGGCAAATGACCAGAACTAACTCTTCTTTTTGTGAGCCGGAATTGATACTGTCTCATCAAAGCAAGGAGCTTTTGAAGCACCAGGAGAAAGGGCTGAGGGAGAAAGAAGGAATCCTTTACTTTATGGGCTTTTGGTAGAGTTGTATATGGAAGGGGGGGTCAGAGTTAGGATTGCCAGCCTCCAGGTGGAGGCTGGAGATCTTCTAAAATTACAACCAATCTCCAGGCTACACTGATCAGTTCCCCTGGATTAAATGGCAGCTTTGGAAGGTGAAATCTTTGCCCATCCTCAAACCCCACCCACTCCAGGCTCCCCCCCCTCCAAATCTCCAGGAATTTCCCAACCTGGAGCTGGCAACCTTAGTGAGAGTACAATACCCCAGTCCTTACTTGGAAAGCTTATCTTTCTTTTAATGGGTGTGACCATTAACAAATGCATCAGGTAGAGTAAGAAGAATAGGCGGAACGGAAACAGAAGAGAAACTTCTAGGCCCAGTATGTATGTAACATAGGGCCAAGCTACAAGTGACAAATGACACAAGTTGGACACTTGTCAGCTTCCCTCAAGTTTTGATGGGAAATGTAGGCCTCCTGGTCTTGCAGCTTGGCTCTCTGACTGCTGTCCAATCGACTTTTAAGCTGTCACTTGT
This sequence comes from Eublepharis macularius, assembly GCF_028583425.1. NCBI lineage: Eukaryota > Metazoa > Chordata > Lepidosauria > Squamata > Eublepharidae > Eublepharis > Eublepharis macularius. Next base: position 18,670,001 of record NC_072792.1, on the reverse strand, counting down.
CCAACATTCCGCCAAGCTGCCTACATTTCCCATCAAGACTTGAGGGAAGCTGACAAGTGTCCAACCTGCGTCAGGCATCATTTATAGTTTGGCCTATACATAGTCTATCTATTGGAGAACTTCAGAACTGAATTAACCTTTTTAATACCGTTCCATTTTCTGTAGCACAATCCACTGCTATTGCTGTTCCAATAACTTTTCTAGGGTCATGGTTTTCTGTGACTTTTTTCCTACATGTGAATGGAGGCTGTTTTCACACGCCTAAGACCTCCGGAAAATCATGCAAAACTCACAGCACAATGGCGTCTTCACAGTGCGATTTCCCATTTCATGGCGCAATTTCTGACATCATCACACCATTAAACAGGAAATTGGGCTATGAAGATGCTGTCATGCTGCAAGTTTTTGTGCGATTTTCCAGAGGCATTTACAGGTGTGTGAAAATGGCCAGAATGTGCTTCTCACAAAAATTCATCTCTAGATTGGAGCTATACTCGCCATTCCCCAGCCTAGACTAATTTTACTTTCCTGTCAGTGTCCCAGTATAAAAGGTATCTAGATCTGTCTGTGTCAATTTACTCTAGAAATGTGGCAATACTTTGCACAATGTTCTTTGATTTGTAGAAGAGATAAATATATGCTGCTTCCCTTAGCTTTTCACAAGAGCGGAGACTCTCAGAAGGCCCCATTTTCTCAGCAAGCTATCTGACAAATACTTCCTTGTAACAAGAGTTCTGATTATACTCAAGCCCCTTTTCCTGTCTGCTTACATTTAGCTCAACATATTTTGATATCGTCTTGGGGTACCTCATGTAAACCAAACTGCCTTCAGATGAAAATGAAATCTCCAAGACAAGACCTTTCCCCACATTTTAATGCAAAAAAGTTCAATCGTTATTCCAATCTGGTCATGATATTATGCATATGAAACAAGCACTGAGACAGAAAACATAAAATTATATGGCAGAGCTAATTGAAAATTATATAGTGGATTTAATTGAAAACTCTGGGGGGAAAAACCTCTACCTGTGCTTTGTGCTTTAATTATCAGAGATAGGCACTCTTTAAAAAGTGAGTTTTTTAAGAATAAAACTTTTATTTGTATTGGAATCACAGGCCTGCAAATAATTTAAACTGCAGCCCTGAAACTACCTTACAAAATAAAAGTTTGATAGTTGAGTATAAAACTATAAGAGACAATGTGGGATGTTGGTTAGTATTCTATCTTCAAGTAGTACAAACTAGGTTCAAATCCTCAAATAGTTTTGCCAACTCTGGATTGAGAAATTCCTGGAGATTTGGGGGGGTTGGCATCTGGTGAGGGAGCTACCTCAGTAGGGTATAATTCCATACAGTCCATTCATCAAGAGCAGCCATTTTCTTCAGAGGAACTGATTGCTATAGTCTGAAAATCAGTTGTTGTTCTAGGAGATAACCAGGCCCCACCTGGAGATTGACAACCTTATCCTCAAATGTTTCAGCCCATACTGGAATATTCCTTGAGAGCACACAGAACTCTGGTTGTTATGAAATATTAAAAGTAACAGCTGCAAAAGAGATCTTAACATTCAGAGCTTTATTTGCAACCTTACATTGAAGATCTCCTTTCATCCCCATTGTGAATTTCCCCCCCACCTCTCCTTAAACAACTCCCTTGGATAATCTATTCCCAAAGGTAAAACATGTGATTTCAGGATAATGAAGGTAGCCAATGCTTTGATCTGGAAAGGGAGAATAAATCCACCACAGACATTTATATCACCTCAAATATACTGTGTTCCAATAACAGCACATCACACATTTCGACAGCAAGGCATCAAAAACTGAGCAATCCAGCAGTGTATATGCGTGTGTGAACTTGCTCTTAGGACCCTCATAGAACAAGGAGACTGAGAGTGTGACTACAAGTGACTTTCTTCACATGGCGAACACTAGATTTTTCTCGCAAGGTTACCTGAGAAGTGAAGTCCAAGGGGTCCTTCCCCTCTCTGTTAGAATCGCTGCCTGAAGAGCCACAAGAGGGCTTCGTTTGGGGGCAGGCAGCTGCTACTTTCTCCCAGGGTGTCCTGCAGGAATGAGGGCATGTTAGAGCAGCAGTAGATCCTTCCACTGTCGCTGCGGCTGAAGCTTCACCGATGTGGCCGCTTTCTCCAGAGCAGCTCTCCGGGAGCAGGCAGCCTGCAGGACGCCCTGGGAGAAAGTAGCAGCTGCCCACCCCCAAACGAAGCCCTCTAGTGGCTCTTCAGGCAGCGATTCTAACAGAGAGGGGAAGGACCCCTCGGACTTCACTTCCCAGGTAACCTTGCGAGAAAAATCTAGTGTTCTCCATGTGAAGACAGTCACTTGTAGCTTTGCTCTCAGAGAATAAATAAATTACTGTACTTATCCCTAAATGCAAGACTGATGACTATTACACTAAGCAGTTTATCTCCTCTACTGTCATTTGTTCTTTCTCAAGATTTAACATGTTTGATGAAAACATTTCATTCCCCTCCCAAAAAACATCAAGGAAATAGTAAGAATTTCACTGAAAAGATGATTCCATCTAAATGATTCCATCTAAACAAGTCAGGGAAATTGGCAAGGAAACCAAACCGCTTTGGGACGGCAGATAATCAATGCATCTAATTTAGGTCCCGTAGTATTTGCTTAATTGATTGATGTCCAAACAAGCTCCCTGCCTTTGACATTGTAAGTTTGGGAAGGCTGAATCACAGACATTAACAATTTGTCCTGTTGAGTTCTTCATTTAGATGTTTCCGTCTTTTATGGCATACACTTTCTTTTTCTTGCCCTTGCTTCCATAGGACTGCACAATTGTGAGCCATTGCTGGTTGATATCTGGTCGATAAAACTATGGTTGACAGCTCTGGGTTGGAAAATACCTGGAGGTTTTGGGGGTGGAACCTGGGGAAGGTGAGGTTTGAGGGGGAGAGACCACAGCAGGGTATAATGTCATAAGAGTCCATCATCCAAAGCAGCCATTTTCTCCAGGGTAATGGATCTCTAGAGTCTGGTGGTCTGTTATAATCCTGAGAGAATTCCAGACCTAGGGTCTTCTGGTCCTTATTCCCTCCTAGCTTCTTGGGGCTCTTTCAGCCCCACCTACCTCACAGGGTGTTTGTTGTGGGAATAATAATGACATATTTTGTAAACCACTCTGAGTGGGCACTAAGTTGTCCTGAAGGGTGGTATATAAATCGAATGTTGTTGTTAAATAATGTTGTCATGTCTGCTGGGAGCACACACACTGCACATGTTCCTAGTGTGCCTGCTGATAGTGGGAAATCTCTGGGCAGCCAGAAATCTCCCCCAGTCAATAGTGACCAGCTGGTAAGCAAGTAAACTGCCTGGAGACTGACCACCACCAGTGGGCACCTGGGATCCCTATCCAAACTCCACCTGGAGGTTGGCAACAGTATTTGAACCACATATCCTGATATACTCCTATGTAACAGGTATGCTCCTCAGGGCCAAGCTACACATGACGAATGACACTTGAACAGCAAGTGTATTTCTCCCTGTTCACTTGCCCTCCACTCAATTCACTTGCCGTTCAAGTGTCATTTGTCATGTGTAGCTTGGCCCTCAGATGCACTCCTATGGTATTATCCAGGCAGTGAGATCACAAGAGACTTGGGCAGTTCTAGCAACTACGGTTGGGGACAGTCATTATTAAATTGGGGAGGGGAGAGAAGAGAGAAGAGAAGCGGTGCACACTGATAGCATTAACTACTGCAATATTAACAACAGAGGGCAAGCAGTCACTCTGTGAAATATGTGGGGTTTGCCTTTGTAGTTCACATAGGAAAGTGCTCCATACTGAGTTAGAGCACTGGACTAGCAAAGATGGGAAAACTGGAGGAAGTGGGCATTTGCGACTTTGCTTTGGGGTGCCAGTCAATGAGAAAAAAAGATGTCCTTAAAGGGGTGGTTTTGACAACCGTCTTTGCCAGCTTGACAAAGCCATCCCCACAGGGTCAAATAGGAATTTTTTGGAAGTTTACCTTGATGCAGAAGTGTCTTTCCTTTTTCACCTGTTCCACACTCTCTTTGCCAGGCAGATATTGAATTAGCATGGTTGTTAAATTGGCTGGTAAAGCTCTGTGGAGGAGTTACAGTGACCGTGAATATTACAGGCATGATAGAGACCACAGGATGTAATAGTAATCACCCTGAGGCTGAACAGAAGAACCAATCTGACCAAAATGTTTTTTTTTAATGTTTTGTAATCCACCTTGAATCTCAACAAGAAAAGTTGGTAGAGCTGCCAAGGACTTTGTGGAGTTGAGGGATCCCCTGTCCCGAATATCTGTTGCCTCTAGTGAGGTAACAAATGTGACACTATCACTACCAGGGAGTTTCTGGTGATCCCTAGAGCTACCCATCATCACTTCCAGAAGTGACATCATCACACTCATAGTGCCGCCCTATGACCCCGCATGCAACCCTCCCACCAGTTGCCAGGAAAGGTGGAAATAAATAAATATTTCCTGGCACAGGGGATGGAGGGGTACTGAGTCGTGGAATATGTGAGCCACTGCGGCTATCTTTTTAGTTGATGTTTTTATTGGTTTTAAACTAAATTGTTATGCTGTTTTATATTTATTGTACTCCACTCTGAGCCCACTTGCAGGGAGAGCAAACTAGAAATATCATAAATAATAATAAACATATACATAAATAAATAAAGTATTATCACTAGGTTATCTGAGGGCCAAGCTACAAGTGACGCATGACACCTGAACAGCAAGTGAACAGACTCACATGTATTCCTCCCTGTTCACTTGTGCTCTACTTGATCACATGGGCACAAGTGGAGTGCAAGTGGAGCGCAAGTGAACAGGGAGGAATACATGTGAGGGCCAAGCTACAAGTGACGAATGACACTTGAACGGCAAGTGGATTGAGTGGAGGGCAAGTGAACAGGGAGAAATACACTTGCTGTTCAAGTGTCATTTGTCACTTGTAGCTTGGCCCTGAGTCTGTTCACTTACCGTTCAAGTGTCATTTGTTACATGTAGCTTAGCCCCTAGAAGAACAGGTGAGGATACTGTCACTGAACCCTAGTTGAGGAGCTGATGTGGTGTTGGTACTTCTGGGTACAGGCAATGAAAGATGATGGTTGTTGTGGGTTTTCCGGGCTGTATTGCCGTGGTCTTGGAAACCTTCGACAATACAATGAAAGATGAGTTTTGATCCAAGGTGGCCTTGCTTAGATCTTTGAGCCACAGTAGAGGAAATACAGTACAGAATGGCACAGCATTAAGACACCCCGTACAGTGAGCTGGGGAGAAAAGTTCTCATTAGATTTATTTCAGAAATTTTATTTTGGAAATATTTATGTTGCTCTGTAGGGTTTTGATGTAGGATTGTTGCTACAGAGCCCCTGTTCGGAAGCACTAGTGAATCTCCAGTTTTTATTCTGCTATGTGCTGTAATGGGAACCGAGGATTCTTTTATAACTGAATTTCCAGAATGCACAGATTAGAAAGAAGTCAGGGCCACACCTCTGAAGGGGCTGTTGGTATGTGCTTGTTTATGAGTTTTATAAATGTTTTTCAGGAGTGCTTCTGTGGGGGGGGAAAGGTAAATGAATAAAAGCGATTAAAAGGTACCATAGCTAGGCATGAAAGAGGCAGTTTTTGAAAGGTTTTCTTTGCTGTTATGTTAAGCAGGAGTGCTTGTGTCCTTCTGTCAAACTTTGATGCTGGAACAAATAGAGTGAAGGTTTTATTTTTTTAGTAGTAGTAGGTGGAGGGCTGTCATTGCTATGGTGGAGAAATGTCAATGCGATTCTGCCGAGAAAAAAAAAAAAACTTCTACAAATTTACACCAACTAGTTATTTTTGAAGGTTATTTGTACAGAGAAAGATTAAAAATAAAAAAGAGATTAAAATGTGTTTTGACAGATGAGGTTATTTTTGAAGGGTTTATTTATGAATTTGTCTAGGCTGTTGTTATGTTATGCAGGAAGGTTTGTGTACTTCTGCTGGAAAGGAAAAAAAAACCTTAAACGTTAAAAAAGAGTGCTCCTGTTTTCAAACGATATCCAATAATTGTAGTAAGTTGAGCGGAAATGCATGTAGTAAGTTGAGCGGAAAAGCATGCTGGACCCAAATCTTGCTTTTCTACTACAGACCAACATGGCTACCCACCTGAAACACTCTTCTCTGTGACACTTTTGCTGTCAAGTAACAACCAGCAGCGTGGCTGTGATATGAGTGGAGGACTGTTAGAGCAGAGGGCAAGGATCCACCAAGTTTGTGATGTCCGATTCTTAGGTAGATCTGCTTTTTAACTGGTCTTCGCAGGTAGGGAAACAGGATGGAAAAGAGGTGGTGAAGGGACATGATACATCTGACGAGGAGAGCTGTGGTTCTCGAAAATTTATGCTACGGTAATTTGGCCCACCTGGATGGCAGTACCACAGCTTGGATGGGGGCCGCATTTGCAGCCCCGGAAGAAGGAAAGGCAGTTGGGCATTTCCTAGGCATCTGAGGGCTTTGCTGGATGCGTGGAGCCAAAGGCATATTTGCCTGTTCTGCCCTTCCCCAGCATACAGTTGTCTTTGTTGCTCAGCCCACCCACCCTCCCTATAGCAGTGCAGGATTAGCCGGTTGCTGTTTATCAGAGCAAGGTAGGAATTTTTTCTCCTCTTCCAATTGGCATAAGGAGAGGTGGTTTTTGCCTACCTTGTACGGCAGGATGGAGTCCTAGTAATTGGTATGGTGGAGCTGTAAATATTTTGGCCACTAGCAGGTTAGGATGGGGAAATGAATGGGATGGTAACCCCCTTGGCACATCCCCATTGGTGGGGAATTGTGGTCTGTCAGGAGTGACTGGTGGGCTCCACAGCAGCCAGTTGTGAGGGCAGACTGCCATGTGGCTCCCCTGTACAACTAAGGCTCTTCTGCTGTACGTCAAGGTGCTGCAGGCTTGGAGGGGAAACCATTTGCCTGGCTGGTCAGGTGCTAGCCATGCACAGTACCTGACCCCCCCATGGCAGTGGGGGCTCACCCAGACAGGTCAAGGCGGAGGTCATGGGTGACCCCAGGGCTTGACCTGTACTGCTAGTTAGTTAGATCCCTTGCCGTATTGACAGTTTATGTTGAAATTAATAAAGTGGCCCAATTTCATACCCAAGCTTTGTGTCTGCCTTTTATTTAAACTGGGGGGGGGGGCAAAATTGGTTAAAGGTGCTACTGGACTTTTTACTATTTTGCTACTATAGACTAACATGGCTACCTCCTCTGGATCTGTAAATAGAGACTACCACAAAATGTTAGTTTCTTCCCAATGTGCTCATTTTTACTGTTCAGAGAGAATCAGTAGGGTGACTGCCCCTTCTACTACCTCAGAATTTTGCCACTTTGCTCCGCTGCATCTGTAGACCAGGCTGTCAGTGAAAGGGAGGGGAGCAAAAAGGAGGATATTTCTAAAAGTTGAATAAGAGTATAGTCTTTGTCTGTGGAATTCAAAGTAGTCTTCTTCATGCATTTTGTGCTGGGGTTTTTGACTTGTTCTCTAATTTTGTAATCCAGTTTTATCACTCAGTATATTACTTGCCATGTTTCACTGCATTGTTTTCCATCCATGTACTTCCTGCTTTACTTTCTGTCTGATATTGTATTTCTTGTGAGGTTCTCCCATTTTATTGACTGTAGGTATTACCAGGGCTTTTTTCCAGCTGGAACGTGGTGGAATGGAGTTCCGGAACCTCTTCAAAATGGTCACATGGCTGGTGGCTCAGGAGGGCAATCTAAACCCCCCTCTGTCTGGAGATCTGGGGGCGGGGCCACCAGCCATGTGACTATTTTCGCCGAGGGTGATTTAAACTTTTAAAAATTCCCCCCTTATTCCAGATGACCCAAAGTGATGTCATTGGCCCTGGGATCATGTGCGTGCACATGTGGTACAAGGGGCACCACCTCCCACCAAGAGTTGCCCCCTGTGCTGGCAACCCACTGAGTTCCACCACCTCTTTTCCCAGAAAAAAGGCCCTGGGTGTTACCCTCTTACCGCATTGCATTTGGCTGTCATTCATCTTGAGCCACACTCAGAAAGGCAGACCACAAATTGGTAAGTAAATAAATATGAGCGCCCCTCATGCTGCAAATTAAAAATTACCTCATTGGAAAGCAAGGTGGAAAAGCTGTTTTGGCCTTTTGTAGTCTGTACCACTTTCCACTGATAGGCAACTGTTAATTGAAAGTTTGAAACATGAAATCCCTCACCTGTAGTCTGAAGCGAGACAATCCATTCTGCCACCTCAGAATTCAGCTGCCTCGTTCTGTTGCATATGGAGAGGAGCCACAGCTTCCTTGGCGTGAGGGAGCAGGAAGTGAGGTTCCTCTTTTGGGCCCCCTTAAAATTCACCTTCGAACTTCCTTTCACCAAGTGTCTCACAGGCAGCCACAAGAGTAAGTGGTACTAAAGTTCTGCTTCGTTGTGTCAGTCACAGACCATAATCTATTTGCAGATGACCTCTTCCAGCATCTCTCTAGCCCATTCTCTCAGGAAAGTGATGAATGATATGTCTTATTTAGTCTTTGCCAGCATTGTGTGTGTGAAATCGCATGTTCTTTTCTTTGTTCAAGAACCACAATAAAGAATCAGGCAGAGATTGAAATTCAAAACAGACAGGAGAATTTGACCTCATTCTTTATTGAATACTATCCTAGATATGTAAGATAAATAAATGCAGCCTCCAATTCTAAACATATTTACTTGTAATTCGGCGTGCCTGGCAGCAGCAACGCTGCTTTAACTGGGGGCCGTGCTCTGCCGCCTTTCCTGGAGGGAGGGACTGACTCCCTTCCCGGGCATCTGGGTATTGAGCAGGCAGAGCCATGTGCTTCAGAAGGCAGCTCCACTTACCTGGCCAGCAGTTGCTTCCCTGGCTCGGCACACCCACTTCACCTGTTATAGTGCAGGATTAGCCAGCTGCTGTTTCCAGAGCCAGGTAGGAATTTTTTATTCTTTTTTCAAATTGTCTCTCTCCCTCTCCACGTCTGCAAAGCCAGAGCTGGGAGCCCCCCCTCCCCCCTGCTCTTGGCTCCCTTGTAACAAATTTGGAGCTCCACGCTTGAACGGAAGACCTGCCTATCAAGCTAAATTGGGCTTAGATTGGAGTTTCCAGGGCAACAGCAGGAGTTCAGACAGAGTTCAGACAATCCCTGCCTACGTTGCCAAGAGAATTAATTGCAGGTGCCAGACTGTCTGGCTTGACGAACAGCAATGGACAGCAATGAACGAGGCTTGCAACAACCATCTATGGTGGGTCATGTGAGAAGCACTGAATTGATGGAATAGGTGACTCAGCATGACATGGAAATTGGAGGGGGGAGGCATGGCTCTCTGTGTGTATGTGTAACTCTCTTGATAGTAAGCTGCTTATCTTTGTATACGGCGGGAACAACTCCTGACTCCTCCTCTGTCTCTGTCTCTCTTGGGAGATGTTCCCTTCCCTTGCTTCATGGTCTTCTAAAGGAAAAGGATATATTTGTCAGAGCTCCTGCCATGAAGGTCTCATCCACAGCCTCGCCTGCAGGCTCGCTGCCAGATTCTGGCCGTGGTTTATTAATAGGGCAAGTGACTCTTTAGATTAGGGCTCTTTCTCTCTACTCCAAGATATTGCTATAGAGGGAATCTACCTCATTAAACTGTAAGTTCTATCTTTCTACAATTTGTCTGAGGATTAATTACTGCACATCGAGGTAAAACACTTCTGACTAAGTAACTCTGCTACCCAAATGAAATACAACTAATTCCTAATATGAATGGCGTAAATCTTTTCAGAATATGACTCTGTTTGTTCTCCAGGAGGGCACTGGCCTTGCAGCTCTTCCCAGTTGCTGACCAGATGTCCTTGTTCTCAGCCAGCATTCACCCTCACCCCGTTATTCCAGTTTGCTTCTCCTTTCAAACAGAGCAAATGTACCCACTTTATCATACCAGTAATTTTAAGCAACAATGCACATTAAAACATTGTGAAAATCGCAGGAATGCATTATACCAAATCTAATTTCTGACGAATAAGCATTAGGGGCATCAGAATATTCCTCGTGAAACCCCTTCTGTAGCGCTATCTCCCTCAAACATGCTCTTCTGTGAAGTGAAAGAGATGGATAAAGAGAAAGGCTTCATCTAAAAATGTCAGTTTCCAGCCTGCCACATGACTCTATTTTTCATATTTAATGATAACATTTCTTAAATGAAATAGCACTTGGGCGGGTTTAATTTGCTCTTTTATGATGGGATTAACAACAACTGATACCTCTCTGGAGAATGGGGACAAAAGCACAAATGGTGTTACTAAAAGCAGCTGATATTTAAAATCTTCCATTCAGATCGTGGAAATATTTTCTCTGTGTAAAAAGAATATGGCAGGTTAGGCAGAATGCAATTTTTTTTTTATAATACAAGGCTACCAGTCACTTTTTTTCCTCTTGACCCTGCATCATGTAAACCAGTCTGTCCTCCACCCATTTCTAAAAGACATCTCCCAGATAAAAACAAATAAAATGGAAAATCTGCTATAATCTCTAAAGATTAAAAGAAATAAATAATACTAATTTAAGATGTTTGTTTTTATATTATTTTACTTTATATCCCACTTTTCTCCCCAATGGATGTAAGATGGCTTACATCATTCTCCTATCCTCCATTTTATCCCCACAACAACCCTTTAAAGTAGGTGAGGATGAAAGTGTTTGACTGGCTCAAGGTCACCCAGTGAGCTTCCATGGCAGAGCAGGGAATCAAACCTGATTCTCTCAGGGCCAAGCTACACATGACGAATGACACTTGAACAGCAAGTGTATTTCTCCCTGTTCACTTGCCCTCCACTCAATCCACTTGCCATTCAAGTGTCATTCGTCATGTGTAGCTTGGCCCTCAGAGAGCGGAACTACAAGTGACAAAAGGCACAGGTTGGACACTTGTCAGCTTCCCTCAAGTTTTGATGGGAAATGTAGGCAGCTTGGTGGAATGTTGGACAAGTGACAGTTGAAAAGTCCGTTGGACAACCATTGGAGAGCCAAGCTGCAAGACCAGGATGCCTACATTTCCCATCAAAACTTGAGGGAAGCTGACAAGTGTCCAACCTGTGCCTTTTGTCCAACCTGTGCCTTTTGTCACTTGTAGTTCCGCTCTCAGATCTTAATCCAGCAGTCTAGCCACTCTACCACACTGGCTTTTGAATACTAATGCAGCCATTGTGAGTGTTTTCATAGCAAGAGACAGCTCACAATATTTAAAACAATAACATTGAACAAAAGAGTATCAAGCTAGGACCTGGGAGAGTGGAATTCTAAACAGTTATTCCAGTCTAAGTCCATTGATTTTAAATGGGCTTAGACTGGAGTAATTCTTAGGATTGCACTCTCAGGTTCCACACCTCTACCATGGAAGTATCCTGGGTGACACTCTCAGGCTGACCTACCTCACAAGGTTGTTGTGAGGATGAAATGGAGGGCAGGAAAACAATGTAAGCCACTTTGGGTCCTCATTGGGGAAATGAAATAAATAAATAAGTAAATCAATCAAGTTAATAAATAAGTAAATCGACTCTCAGATAACAAAAAAAGAAGAAGAGAATAAATGCTTTGCAGGGAATAAAAGTTTCACTTCAGCAACACTTGAAGAGCAGTTAAAGACTAGCAATTTGTAATTGTGGATCTGGAAGTGCTTATATAAGGTGCAAGTGCAAAATATCAATTACATTCACAGTGATCCACTATCAAAATCCTATTACAATTCATAACATCCAGTAACAATTAGGGGTGTGCGCCTTGGGTTTCCGATTCGGAAAAAAAATCCCAAATTGGACCCGATCTGTAAAGATTTAGGTTTTCCAAATCAAAGCTTCCCAAAGCAATTTGGGTTGCTTAGAGAAGCTTCAGGGACTCTTTAAGCTTCAGCTGGCCCACATCCCTCCAGCCGGATGGAAAGGGGCAGAGATTAAAGGGTAGAAGGCTCCCCGTGCCTAATCATTACTATAGCCATGTGATTAGGAGATTCTCTCAGACAGACCTACCTCATAGGGTTGTCGTAAGGAGATGAAAACAATGCAAGCCGCTTTGGGTCTCCATTGGGGAGAAAGGTTGATATAAACAAACAAATGAACAAACAAAAAAATAAATCTTACTTCTTTCAGCTACAGCTATCAAAAGCACTTTGAGGCAACTTTGGAATTGGAATTCATGCTGCTCACTTTCTCAGAAGTGAACTACAAGTTACACAGAAACGCACACGATGCGGCCTCCTCCCTTCCTTCCAAACTATATCAAGAATGGGCAACTGAGAGCGGAGAAAAAGTAAAAGTGGTGCTTAAGTCTTTCATTGCCCATGGCTGCCTCCCTCCATTTTTTAAAAATCGAAATATCCTATAAGAGAGCTGTCATGGGTGATTTGGAGAGGGACGGGGGCATTGGGGAGATGCTACACCTATCTCTGCATACCGTGCATTTAACCCTTGAATGGTAAATTTGCAGAAGGGCCTAATAATGCAAGGGTCTTCAGCTTTTCAGAAGCGGGACCCTTAATTAATCCTAGGGTTGCCAACCTTACGGGGATGGACTGGAGTGCTCTTGGAATTACAACTGATCTGCAAACTACATAGATCAGCTCCCTTAGTGAAAATGACTACTTCAGTAGGTGGACTCTGTGGCTTCACATCCTTGCTGACCTCTCTCCTGTCCCCAGACTTCATCCTCCCCAGGCTCTACCACCCAATCTGCCGGAATTTCCCAACCTTGAGTTGGCAACCCCACTTCTCCCCCAGGTGGTAGCTTCAGGGGCAAGCAAATGACAGAAAGAGAAGGCCCCAGACTTATGATCTCACCATCAGGAAGTAGGGTTGCCAACCTATCGGTGGGACCAGGCATTCTCCGGACTGCAAAGATCAGTTCCCTTGGAGGAAATGGCAGCTTTGGAGGGTGGACAGTATGGAATTGTATTGTGCAAGGACATGGAGGTTGCATTGGAACCCGCCTGTGCTTGAAAGGGTTAAGTCTACTCAGGGCTCATTTTGAGGGGGAACGCACAGGATCGCAGTTCCGGTAGTTCTCCAAAGAGGTCACATGTCAGGTGGCCCTGCCCACCTGATTTTTGGCCATTTTGGGCCCTTTTCGGCCTGGATTTGGCCCAAAATGGCCAGGATCTGTCCTAAAACAGCCAGGATTGGTCCCAAAGTGGCCAGGATCAGGCCTCTGATGGGTGGTGGATTACTCTCCCGCTCAGCAGCGGCCCAATTCTGACCATTTTGGGCCCCTTTTTGGCCATTTTCAGCCCCTTTTCGCCATTTTGGGCCCAATTACAGCCCTGAACGGCCAGGATTAGGTCCAAAACAGCCAGGATAGGTGATGTCAGGGGGTTGTGGCATATGCAAATCATTTATGCTAATGACACACTTCTGGTGATGTCAAGGGGTGTGGTACATGCTAATGAGTTATGCTAATGAGTTCCTGCAGCTCTTTTTCTACGAAATGACCCCTGGGTCTACTGCGAATGACCTTGACACATGATCCTGCGACTCTTGCTGTGTATAAAGAGATCCTTGCTCTCTATGCATGTGTGTCAGCTGCAAATTCTTCCCTAAAGGAGCAAATAATGGCACCTCTATAGGGCCTCATGGTTTACCTGATGATCCCACACACTAGGTTGTAGACCTCTATTTTCAATGGCTGAGGGAGGCGGAGGAGTGCAGAGGTGTTCGGAGAGCTGAACTCAGTCCTCATGTCCCCTTCTTTTAACATACATGTCTTTCAGTCTTTCTCAGTCCCCAGTAGGGTTACCAGTCCCTTGGTGGGAGCAGGAGATTCCTTTGCCCCCCCCATGACCACTCACCTGGCTGGTGGGGGGGGGGAGAAAGGACAGGGAATGTGCACAGAAGCTCCATAGTGTGAGCTTGGGGAGAACAGCTAGAAGTAGGTTCCCAGCAAATTTTGTAAAATTCAGTCCTAAAATGTTCCCCCTCCAGACCCCCGGAAAGCCCCAAATTGCATTTCCCATTGGAAACAATGGCCAAATTTTATCCAATTTGCTCTGTTTTGCCAAGCTGAACTGGAGAACGAGTACCTCCACCCAGTCCCTTTCAGGGTCATGTACCAGGCATGTTTCTGAAGTTTTGCTCAGATGCTTAATTGTATTTCCATGATCTTTCCACCTCTTCCTTATCTCGAGCAAAGATGCTGCATGAAGAGGAGGAGGAGGAAGTAAAGAGGGAAGGAAGGTGCAAGAAGAAGTAGGGAGGCGCAGAGTCAACTAGAAAATGGGAGAATTTAAAACTTGCCAGATGAAAAGCAAAACAATTTGAGTGTAAGCCGGATCTAAGGGCAAAAAGAGGGGAGAGGGAAGCATAAGCCGCTCAAAATCGATGTTCTGCAATGGTGACTCACTGCTTATGACTATGGACACTCACAACCACGACTACACCAGTTACCCGACACGTGCACGGACTAGAGCTACAGGACACTTGTTCACTAGGGGCAAAATGGTCATGGGCAGGTAGGAACATGATTCTAGATATTCGCATGACCTCATATAATTTGTCTTGCCTAGTTTGGCTCTTAGAAGACAATACTGACCTTGATGGACCAGAGGTCTGATTCAGTCTAAAGCATATATTGTTGAAGGCTTTCACGGCCGGAGAATGATGGTTGTTGTGGATTTTCTGGGCTGCATAGCCGTGGTCTTGGCATTGTAGTTCCTGACATTTCGTCAGCAGCTGTGACTGGCATCTTCAGAGGTGTAGCACCAAAAGACAGAGATCTCTCAGTGTCACAGTGTGGAGATGTTGGCAGGTATTTATATCTACTCAGGAAGGTGGGTTTGGGCTGAGTCATTCTGTAAGAGTTTCCCAGGGTGTGGAATGCTAATGGCGGGAGGCTTCACTGTATCCTGAGGAGGTTCTTTTGCTTATGGATTGGTGCTTGATGTGCTAATCTTCTCTGCAGGGCTACTGTAGAATGTAGAGTATTTTGTTAGCCTGGTGTTTTTCAGGACTGGAAACCATGCTCTATTCAATCTAAAGCAGCTTCATGTGTCCATGTGTTTCTGTTTCCACCAGGACATTGATATTTAAGGAGTTACACTTGTACAGATTAATTAATTCTCTAGGAACCCACTCTTACATTACCTAAGCAGTTGGGTTGCTGCTCAGGTAGGATAATAACCGGCCCAAATGGAGAGATGATTTAGTTGACTGTGTTCGTGCAAACAGCATCACAAGGTAGCATTTGACAACTAGTCTCTTGAGTTTCCTTACCGTAGAAACCAGCAAAATGACTGTTATGATGATGAGTGACATTTGTGAAAGGCGGACTCGTGTATTCTGAGGACTCCTGCATCATTTTACTTCTTTTCGTAGGAAAAAATAGCAGCCGCTCACTTACCCAAGAGGAAGTAAAGGGCTACTCTTGAGAACATCATAAATCGGAGTAGCATTCCTACGCTCAAAGCATAATACTAATTCTGTTTGAAATACAGGGGTTCTTATTACAAAGTATTCATGCCAATACACGTCCTCATCAAACTGTCTATTTCACCACTCTTTATTGTTCAGAAATTCTGCCACAGCTGTTTGAGGGTCACGGCTTGAATTTACAATCCCGTTCATAGAGCTGATCACTGTGTGTGCAGGTAGCCACAGAAAAAAGGTCACATGAGTTTCCACTGCTGTAGTGATCAATGATACATTCTGTTCCCATGTAGGGCCAAGCTACACATGACGAATGACACTTGAACGGCAAGTGTATTTCTCCCTGTTCACTTGCCCTCCACTCAATCCACTTGCCGTTCAAGTGTCATTCGTCATGTGTAGCTTGGCCTGTAGTGGGATGTACAAGCATCTGCTTGACATGCAGATGATTCCAGATTCAATCCCCAGCATTTTCAGTTAAAAGGACAAGGCAATAAGTGATGTGAAAAAAAATCTTTAAATCCTGGAGAGCTGCTGCTACTCTGAGTAGACAATACTGACCTTGATAGACCAACGGGCTGACTCGAAATAAGGCAGCTTCATGTATTCCTCTCTGTATTGAAGTAGCCATTTCGGCGCACCGGAGGATTTTTGCCAGGTTTAGAACTGTCAGCATGTGAAATCCTCCAGATAACTGACCGTAAATCACAATATCCATTGACTAGCTGTTGCTGCCAACTTAGAAACACATCAGCCTCAAGAAACTTCAGAGCTTCATCTGCTTTCTTTCACTGAATGCTTGGCTGTCATCCCCCTTCATAAATTAGATTATTCCTTCATCTTCCATTTTTAGTCTGTGGGGAATGGAGTTCCGTGCACTTTGTACTAATTCCAGATGTACAGGTTAGACGTGACATATTGGTGCTTCACTCTTGTCAACTGAGGTTCGCATTCATATTCCATCTCTACTCCCATGATCATCACGATCCATACCCTCTTCCAGAGGTGACCTCACACTGCCTCCTCCTTTCCACCTGGCAAAGGTTTATTCAAGGTATCACAAACAAGTAGGGACAGGTTTCAAACAAAATATTGCCAAACAAGGACCAAACGGTCTACAGAAAACTGATAGATAATAACAATAGTGCAATTTTAATGAAAGTTCCAATGCAATGAGTGCAAAAAGTGCAAGGTAAGTATTCCAATATATATACTCCAAAAATACTAGGGACTATCCACCTGCACGCATGTAGCCCCAATGCATGGAATACAGTCCATACAACACATGTATAACATGCATATAAATACAAAGTTCGTCTTTCAAAGTGCACAATTCCAACGGGTTGTTTCTTCTTTCTTGCAGGCAAACCAGCAGGATCTATTATCTTTCCGCTGGGCCTGTAAGACAGAATTGTTCCGCCAGGCTTATGGCTGAGGCTGGGCCTCCGCTGGCTGGAGGATACAACATCTACTCCCCTCCCTATGAGAGCTGCCCACCACTGTTCTTAAGCTGCTGCTATGTCCAACTGTATTGTTGCACTATTTGTAATTAACTGTATTGCTGCCATCAAGAAAAAGAGTGCTGCTATTTGTTTATAGTTCTGTACGATGCTTTTAAATGTTTTATATGGAATGTTTTAAAAATTTTTAATTGCTGTTATCCGCCCTCAGGGCCAAGCTACACATGACGAATGACACTTGAACGGCAAGTGTATTTCTCCCTGTTCACTTGCCCTCCACTCGATACACTTGCCATTCAAGTGTCATTTGTCATGTGTAGTTTGGCCCACAGTCTGCTTGCGGGGAGGGCGGAATACAAATACGATAAAATAAAATAATAAATAAATAAGGAAGGGCGAAGAGGGTTCGACGGGAGCCAGAAGGTCCATAGGGAAGCTCCTGGGCTGTTGGCAACAGGTGCACTAGCAATTTAGACAGCCCGTTTCGCGGTGTATTGCTTTATCAAGCCATTCCCCTATTGCATCATCTTCTCCAAACAGCATTTTAGCCAGCATTGGTGAGTTTCTTCCTGACTAGTGCACCCGTTGCCAACAGCCCAGGGGCTTCCCTATCGACCTTCTGGCTCCCGTCGGACCCTCTTCAACCTTCATTGGCAGGTTTGCCTGCAAGAAAGTGGAAACAACCCATTGGAATGGTACATTTTGAAAGACGAACTTTGTATTTATATGCATGTTATACATGTATTATATGGACTGTATTCCATGTATTGGGGCTACATACGTGCAGATGGATAGTCCCTAGTATTTTTGGAGTATATATATATTGGAATACTTACCTTGCACTTTTTGCACTCATTGCATTGGCACTTTCATTAAAATTGCACTATTGTTATAATCTATCAGGTTTCTGTAGACCGTTTGGTCCTTGTTTGGCAAAGGTTTATTCAAAACAATATTCACCTTTCGAGTTGTGGTACAACAGAGTTGACACATCAAGTAGAATTAAACTGCCGTTCTGGAATCTTTGTTTCTGACACTTTAAAAATGTACAAATATCATACACATCAGCCGTTGAACAGAACGCTTAGCCCACACTTCTAAAAAAACCTTTAACCTTTTGCCTATTCTTGGTGTGTCTAATCTGGGTTGCGTTCTATTCACATCTTGCAGCAAGCACGCAAGTTCCAAAGGGCAGCCTGGTCAAAAATGCTCTTCAAATCTCACTTCTTGATGAGCTGGGAATGCGATCAACCTTGTTCTCGGCTTAGTTGGTGTCACTTTCAACACAGGGCATTTAGCTCCGCGCTTTGATTTTCAGAAGCAAGTTGCTGATGCTGCTAAGGTTGGCTTATTCAAAACACCATTCACCTTTCAAGTTGTGGACGACGGAGTTGACACGTCACGTAGGATTGAAATGGCTTTTTGGAGTCTCACAAGCTGGGGATGCTAGGATATGGGATTTACTGAGACCTCCCAGTCCCAGTTTAGAGTCTGAAACAAAGGCCAACTCATCTACAGAGAATGGTGTTTTGCCAAGGGGCAAATAGTTCTTTTGGAGTGGAAGGCAATAGGCACACAAGTGTGGAAGGAAAAGCAAATGTATTGCATCAATGCAGTAAAGCACAAGAAAGAGATAAATAAATGCCAAAGTAACAGAGAAAAGATACAGAATGTATGCTTACAACATTCCTTCTGCTATCGGGAACCCCTGGAAATGACAGCAGGTAGACTCCTAGTTCCAGCTAGTTTGCATGGCACTGTCAGCCGCTCAGTCTGTGCTGAGGTTCAACAGGGAAGGAGTCTTCTCAGGCTTATATAGACACAAAACTTATGTAACTACACCTGGTACTTGTTCTCTCCTAATTGTTTTCAAAGGGGAGATGATGAATGCAAGACCAAATGTTCAAGGCCAACTGATAAGTGGTTTGCCTGGCAATTGTCCAAGAAGAAGATTGCTCTTAGCCTTCCTAACAAGGTTAGTGCCAGGTGCTCATCTAAAAACTTCATTCCTACGTGCAATAACCTGACACTGTGATTAGACAAACAGACATCAGAGTGAAAAGCAAGATTCTTAAAGAGAAAAGGAAGCTTGATAATTCACCGGCAGGCTGGGTTGGCACTGGGTGCAGGACTCAGTGGAGGCGGGATTACCTGGAGGAGGAGGAGGAGAGTACACCCTGCTCTGGGCCAGCTGTGTGGTCAGTGCCATTTCATCCGCGCATCCTCAGGAGCAGCAAGTCACCCTCCCACCCTCTGCTGATTCTGGACTGATGGGAGGCACTGTCACAACTTTATGGGTTTGGCGGTTTTGAGGCATTGGGCCAGATCCCAACAGGGTGAGTGGGCCTTCGGGACTGCTCACCCCAATGGATCTAGAAGCAAGTGTTGCCTGGCAGGGCCTGTGATGGAACAACGTGTGCTGATGTGTGCAAGCGGGAGGCTGGCGGTCGGCAGCCAGGCCTTGGATGCCAACGGGGATCCATGCCCAGATGCCAGGCCAATGCTCCATCCAGCTGTAATCTATAAAGTTGTGGCCATTTCTGACCCAAACAAGTGTCTGGTGTGATTCATTAGCCGGAACGCAGTCTGGCATAGCACATAGATGACAAAAGCACGCCACAT
Source organism: Eublepharis macularius (assembly GCF_028583425.1). Classification (NCBI taxonomy): domain Eukaryota; kingdom Metazoa; phylum Chordata; class Lepidosauria; order Squamata; family Eublepharidae; genus Eublepharis; species Eublepharis macularius. The sequence continues at coordinate 18,650,495 of NC_072792.1, read as the reverse complement.
TAAAAGACTGTTCAGGCTCAGTCCTCAACTGAGCACAAGATGGAGGGACTGCGGCACACCACTAACTCCTTGAGATACTATACTCTTTCACAAGATGCCACTACAAATGGGGTGTAAGTTGGTAAAGTTTCCAGGCAGCCATGTTCCCAGTCAGGTGAACTTCTGCTGTTCATAGCCTCAGTCAAGGATGCTTGTGTGCAGTGAACTGCAGGAAGAACTGTGGCGATGAATAGGCTTTAGCCCTAACTGCAATCTTAGGAACACTTTCCTGGAAGTAAGCACCCTTGGTTAGCCCTGAGTAGGATTCTGAGTAGACCTGCTTGGGATTGCGCTTCAGGTGAATTATGAGGCCCCTTGGAACTCCTACATTGACTTTATTATCACCCTATGTTCTTTGCTGTTCCAAACCATAACTTAGAACCTAAGAAGAGGATTTTTAAATTTAAAAAAAGTGTCGAGTAGCGCATTTTTAAATAACTCGTCGTTGGTGGACTTTCTGTGTTAGTGCTCAGGTATTTCTTACATGTGGCAAATGGAGTTCTTGAGATGGTGTCACCATGTGGGATAGAATTGTTTTTGTCTGGGAAAGGATGACGTTATGGTGACAAATTGTTGCCAGAAGGACGGGGAGAAAGGCATTTCAAAAGTATAACATGTTTTAGGGACAGCCCCTGAGTTGTTATAAATGTAACCCTGAAGACTCTTGTAGAAGAAACACCCTGGTGAATACAGCCCAGAGGGCACGCAACACAAATGTTCTTCGAAAGAACTGACGCCTCTCCGTTCTCTTCCAACTGTTCTTCTTCCATCTGTTAGAACCTTTAACTAATTACATGCTATCTAATGGATTTTTCTTTTGCATTAAATGACATTGAAGCAATCCCCCCCCAAACCAGTATTTGTCTTTCCTGACATAAAGCCGCCTGCCCTCATTTCATTTTCTGCGCTGACAACATTTATTTTAATACATGGTTTTCTCTTCTCTGCCCCCTTTTTATCTCCAAGCAGAAGGGGGAGAAAATAATAAAAGGAGCCTCACTTTCATATCTCCTTGAATGAGTTAACTACATTTTGGGGGGCTGTCTCATTTCGAACACTTAACTGTCATAGGGCAGAGCACGGACCGTTTCATACATTTTAAAATAATACATTGTCTCGTTGGCAATAGGACTGTCATTTGTTTTCATTTTGCTGAGATGTCGTTTTCTTAGATTGAAATATATATTAAAGGAGAAAAGTCTCCCTTTCTGGGAAATAGAACCAAAGATGGGGACGGTGGTGTCATCGTTTGGTTTCGAGATCTCACTGAGGCCCAGGCCAGCAATTAAAAACAAAAACAGGGTTATGATCCAATCAACGTTCAGCATTTTCAAGCCACAATTGGGCATTTTTCAATCAGCGCAACTTCAATGAAGAATTAAGTATATATCTAGCTGCTTGGCATAAAACTAATAATTTTTGTTCTGCTATTTTATATAAGACTGTGCTAGAAATGTAAGACAGATGATGTATGTACCATTTCTGTATTTATCTCCTCCATATTAATTTTATATTGCCAAATTAATTCCCTTTAGGCCAATAGAATGTAAACAGCTACAATATCCCTTGTCCCTGAAACATCAACACGTTTCAGTATAGATAGCCCATGGATCAAGGGATTCAAATTCATTGCTGCTCAGGGAGTCCAGGAAGAGTGTACATCTTTGAGTCTCTCTACATGAGGTATCTTACATGAGAATGCTCTTGTGTAGAGAGATGTGATGTTAGCTGGGAAATGTAGATTAAAAAAATAGAGCTCTGTCAATTTCACATCTCTACGCAGAGCCGGCAAAGATCACTCCTCAGCGGGTTTGTTAATTTTCTCTTTGCCTCCCCAAAGGGGAAGTGAAATTGACAGAGCCTTTGGGGAAGCAAAGAGGAAATTAAACCCTCTGAGGAGATGGATTCCAGGTGGATAGGAAAAAATGTCCTTATTCTATAAGCAATTAAAATTCTAACATAAGAAGCCTGAAATTGGCTCCCAAAGCTTTACAGTTTTGTAATCATTGGTGAAAAGTGGAAATTCTGTACACAGACATGCCAAACACAATAATCCTGTTTGACAGGGACATTGGCTAACTTTTCTGGTTGGATGATGACCCTTTCAAGCACATAACTGCTAAGTCACTATCTTTCCTTGCTGCTTCTTCCTTTGCCTGAGAAAATAAAACTAAACACTGAAGCCACAAAATAATCATTAAATCAGAAAGTGTCTGACCGCTCTTGAATGTCAGAAATAATTTTGTTCTAATTCAGAGCATATAGCAGATGATGTTGGGTCATAATGGATCTTGAATTAATGTTTTAACTGCACATCCCAAAGCTGAAATGCTGAGGAATATTATTCATATCTTATCTAGATTTCTGATGCTATGATTAAGAGCTTCATCAGTACATCCTGTAAGAATGAATTCGTGCTTTTTGTGAAAACTGCAGCCATTGCTTGAAAAATAAAATATGTGACAATGATATCATCTGTAATGAGACACCCAAATCAAGACTGTTTGCCTCCTCAGGCAAAGCACAAATAGATGCCAGGGTCTTGTTTCTACAATATTCTGTTTCCTCTTTCTATATATATGTGTGTGTGTGTGTGTACACACACACACACACAATTTATTTATCTATCATATTTTTATCTTGCTGTCCTCCAAGGAATTCAAAGCAGTTTCTATGTTTTCCCTAGAGTTGGCGCTGCAGTATCACCACAAATGAAATTCAAAGTGAATGTGGAGCTTCTTCCTCAGGCAAAACATTTGAGCAATTTTGAGGGATGCCAAAAAAGCTTCGATAGAACTAGGGTGGGGGGGAAATGAGGAGGCAGAAATACCTGCACATTCTAGCTTGTCACTGAATTTTGCCTAAAGCTAGATTTGATGTGAAGGTTTCTCCTTGGGAGAAATAGAAATGTCTGAGGATTTTTTTGTGAAACCACAAGAATTTCAGTAAAACTAATAAAATTTTCATGGTAAGAATGTAGGGATGTACATGCTTTTCCCCTAGGGCTGCTTCTAGGAAACTAGATTTTAGAAACCAGAATAGGATGGTATACTGATATATTGTTATAGATTGGATATAAGGTTAGGTTCTGATAAGATGAAATTGGTTAAATATCAGTGATGAGGTAGAATGCATGATATGGAAACTTTGGCAAAATAGTTAAGTTGGATAGAAACGATCTGTATAGAAGCATTAGACCATACTAAGATATAGCAGTTAGAATGTACAGGGAGACCACTCGTTTTGACCTTTTGTTGATCTAAAATTGAATATTGTGTAGGAAAAATATCGTATTTAATTTGAGGAGACACATAGGAGTTGGAATAGGAGATACAATATTGATGAACTCTGATTAAGGTATGTTTTTAGTACTCTGTATTTTATTCTAACAACTCTTGTAGTGCGAAATCTTAATGTTCCTCTGACCCTGTTATTTCCCCTTCTTCTTTTGTTCTCTTTGTTCTCTTCTCTTTGTTCTGGAAAAAAAGAAACTAGATTTCCTTGTGTGGATAAAAACAGTTCAGGAGGTGAACAATGGTGGTGTGTACGTATGTGCTGTCAAGTCGCAACAGATTGGTGGTTTGCCATTGCCTTCCTCTGCAGAATCTTCCATGGTGGTCACTCATCCAAATACTGACCATGCTTAGAGTCTGAGATCTGATGAGATCAGACTATACCCTGCTGCCTTCCCTCTGAATGATTGTGATAGTGTAACAGTAAATCAATGTTCAATTATGTGTGGGTGCAGCTTTTCGTATTCCATATAGGGCTGTATTGTCGAAGGCTTTCACAGCTGGAGAACGATGGTTGTTGTGGGTTTTCCGGGCTGTATTGCCGTGGTCTTGGCAAGACCACGGCAGCCAAGACCACGGCAATACAGCCCGGAAAACCCACAACAACCACCATATAGGGCTGCTTTCGAATTTCTCATCCCAGCTTTTTGGACTTTTAAACTCCTAATTTTTTATTTTGCTTCTTCCTTGTACAAACTGAACCCATGATTCTTTATTTCTTTGCCATTTTCTGCCTCAATACCAGCGGCATCGTGTCCAGCTCCCCAGCGTAACAACTACGTCTCCCAGAATTGGCACCTCTCGGAATCTCTGGACATAAAAATAAGTGACAATTGCACTTCAGGCTAAAATTACAGTCATTTCAAACTTGGATGGCAAGTGAAGGATGAATGAATCCCTTCTACCTCTTAAGTTTTTTGTTAGTCCTGTAATAGTTGTGGAGCAGAGTGATAAAATAGTTGCAGGTAATGGGTAATTTCCGTTTAAGTAATTTCCTGCTTGCTCCCATATGGATCGTTTTGAAATGGACTGGGGCAGCAATCGGACATTATGTTACATAATGATAAGAATAATGATAAGCAGGGTGGTGGCAACTTAATAAGGTGTCTATTAGCATTTTAACCTCTGCAAATAATGTTTCTATTAGGTCTGTCTGATTTTCTTCTATAGAATTACAGAATGGGGCACAACGTGAATGTGCTAGCATTCTCCTAATTAATAGGCTGCATAAAAGCCAATCTATAAAGTGGAGGGGGGGGGGGTTAAAAACTGTTGGACAAATGGGTTAGTCCCAGCTGGATTGTATGCTGACCTTCCCTCTAATCTACATAGTCTTCTGTCTTAAAAATGAAATCACTTGACATTTAAAATAACAACAACAACATTTGATTTATATATCACCCTTCAGGACAACTTAATGCCCACTCAGAGCATCTGACGAAGAGAACTTGATTCTCGAAAGCTTATGCTACAATAAAATTGGTTAGTCTTAAAGGTGCTACTGGACTCTTTTTGATTTTACAAAGTGTGTTATTATTACCCTCATGACAATTACCCTGTGAGGTGGGTGGGGCTGAGAGAGCTTTGAGGGAACTGTGACTGACCCAAGGTCACCCAGCTGGCTTCAAGCTGAGGAGTGGGGAATCAAACTCAGTTCTCCAGATTAGAGTCCTGCTGCACTTAACCACTACACTAAACTGACTCTCTAGTTTCTTTCTATAGGAAAAAAAGTACCCTCTCATTATTCAATAAGAAACATGTTATTTGGAAACAAATTCCTTTCATTTCAAAGGAGCGTTCCCCTCCCAGACTTGACCAGACCTGCAGAGCTTGTGGTCCCACTCCAACAGAATTCAGTCTCCCAGTCCTAAACCCCATAATGATCACAACCTTTCAAGCTATGCTTACATTTCTTGAAGATGAAGAAGTGGGCTGTCTGGAAATGTCTCTCTCTTGTGCTCAGCCTAGAGAACTAACACCTTCATATTTAACCTGTGAATAAGGACAGAGCTGCATGTTATAAATTGTTCTGTGACTGTTTTAGACAACAGAATTCAGCTGCTGAGGCAGCAATTTCAAAGAAGGCATGCACACTGAGGAGGAAAGGGGCAATTCAATTATTTTTCGGACCGTTTTTTTCCTATCCCAAATCATCAACAGAGATACCTCACAGACCAAGAGGAATCAAATTCATCACCACACTGACAGTGTGTGAGAAATGTGCATCATTGAATCTTGTCAAGAAGAAAGGGCTATAGCAGCTAAGGTTGCCAGCTATGGGTTGTGAAATTCCTGGAGAATTGTGGGCGGAGCCTGGGAAGGATGAGGTTTGGGGAGGGGAAGAAGCTTAGTGGGATATAATGCCAGAGTTCACCCTCCAAAGCAGCCATTTTCTCCAGGGAAACTGATCTCTGTCGTTTAGAGATCAGTTGGCAGCCCTACTTGGGGCGTGTGTGTTCATTTTCCAAAGCAGATGTATAAAGCAGCTGAGGTAAAGCAATATTTGCTGGGATTATGGAATGTGGGAAAAGAGTTAAATAAGCTCTTTGCTTGTTTTCCCCTCTAAATTGCAAAATCGTGGCTGCGTTTTGTTTTTAAAATGACATCACAAATAATCACAAAACTATACACTGCATGTACGTCTGCCCTGACAATGTAGTTTGAAATGATTCCATTAAACCCTGGCTTGCCAAACAGTCCACGGCATTCAAAAACTTATAAGAAACTCAGTCCAATGGGATCTCAGGTGAAGTTTTTTCATTCCTTCTTTTGTGGAGTTTGGATTTTATGCTGGTTATATGCTAGGGTATGATAGCATCATTCAAACATGCTTTTAGAACAGGAGAAGTGAAAAATAAGGGTATTTTGGTGTTTCTTTTCTTTCCAAAAATGAGGTTCCATGCAAAACACGCCCACACTAAAAATCAAGTGTGTTTAAGAGATGTCTCTCAAGTAGGGTTGCCAAGTTGCGAAAATTAATGAACATGCATCACTCTTTACACACAAAAAGTGATGTTGACAGGTTATATTTACCAAGAAAAATTGGTGGAAGAGGACTGTTACAAGTACACCAGGTAGTGGAAGAAGAAAAGAGAGGCCTGAATGATTACATCAGCAGAAGTACAGAAAAATTACTTCAGGCTGTGAAAACAGAGAACATATTAAAAACAACTGAAACAAAGGCTGAATATAAGAAGAAACAATTTGAGAATAGATTAAATTGCTGGAAGAACAAACTCTTACATTCAAGTTATATACGGCCCTTCAGGATGACTTAACACCCACTCAGAGTGCTTTATAAATATGTTACCCTACAACAACAAACACCCTGTGAGGTGGGTGGAGCTGAGAGAGCTCTGGTAGAGCTATGAGTGACCCAAGGTCACCCAGATGGCTTCAAGTGGAGGAGTGGGGAATCAAACCTAGCTTTCCAGATTAGAGTCCCACACTCTTAACCACTACACCAAACTGGGTCTCCACTTATGATCAGTGTTGCCACCCTAGTCGGAATAATGAGACAGACACAAGGCTTGGAATTAAAGGGCCACTTTATTAAACATAATATCAACCATTAATATGGCAAGGGCCAACTAGCGGTACAGGTCAAGCCACAGGGTCACCCCTGGACCTCCGCCTTGACCTGTCTGGGCGAGGCCCAAAGCCCCAGGTGCGAGCCATCCTATGGATGGCTAAGACCCAGCAAGCCAGCAAAATGGATCCCCCAGCTCAAGCTCCTAAGCCTCAGCCGTATAGCAGTGAGGGAAGGACTTACACATGGGGTTCCCCAAGGCAGTCTGCCCACGCAGCATGGCAGCCGTCACAAGCAGTACCATCCACTCCTGGCAGACCCCTCTTCCCCATCAGTGGAGAAGTGCCTAGGGTACTCACCGGCCAGCTCCCTATTCCCAAACTGTATCCTGCCAGTGACCGTGCTAAGGTGGCTCCACCTTGCCAATTACCTCAAACCTCTGCAAGCAGTACAAAGTAGGCAAAAAACCACCTCCTCCCCATGCCAATTAGGGAAAAGGGGGGGGGGAAATCCTGCACTACTACAGGGTGAGGTGGGTGGGCCGAGCATGCAGAGCAACTGCCAGCCGGCTGGGCGGAGTTGCCTCATAAGACTCCTTTCTCCTCCCCTCCGGCCTGAGACCCAGATACCACAGAAATGCTCTGTCTCCTCCTCCTTCCAGGGAGCCAAAGAGCGGCCCCCAGCCTTATCAGTGGAACCTGCTGGCTGGGAGGGCCGTATTCTTTACTCTGACTGGTGGTGGCTCTCCGCTGTTACTGTATGACTTGCTAATGGGAATACTTGCATAATGTAGTGATTTTCAAACTTTTTACATTCAGAGAACTCATTCTCATTAAATCATCTGCTAAGGAACCGCTGAATATTTTACATAGAAGCCCTATGTTCTACATTCACATTCTAGAACATGCATTCAGTTTATGCATAGCACTGGTCTTGAGCCTCACCATTGTTCCCTATGAACAGAGACAGTTATGTAGAACATACTTAACATGTTACGTTGCAGAATCCTCAAGGTTAGTTATTTATTATTACAGTCAAAGACCAGCACAACACACAACACAGAAACAGGAAAGCGTACCACCCCAAATCATGATCCAAAAGTACAAAATCGATATATGATTAAAATATAAATTAAATCCTCACCTATGGTGAAATTGGCACCATAGGTCATTGAGACCAATGTCCTGCTCAACAGAGAAAAGCTAGATGGGTGTCCAGTCCCTGTTTGAAGACGTTCAATGAGCAGCAGGTCTAGAAAACTGGTTTCCTTGTTCAACTGTTTTTGCCACGAGGACGTTTCTCCTGAAAATCTGGCCTCATGTAACTTAAACCCATTGGTCTGGATTAGCAGCCTTTGTCCTCTTCCAATGGATGCACATTGCAGGTATAGATTGGCACTGGTGGACAAGATGGGTTGGATCTTACCAACTTTTCTGCTGGTGAAAAAGGAAGGAAGGTTTCTCTATGACCATCAAACAAGGCTATTTTGGGGATCATGGATCATGGGATCCATGGGATCATGGGAGATGTGGTCCAGAGGGGAAACGAGGAGTTAGAATGTCTCCCTCTAGAACTCGGAGGCACCCAATGAAGTTGTTAGGAAATAGGTTTGGGACAGATGAAAGGAGATACTTCTTTATTCAATGAGTAAATAAAGGTTAGAATTAACGTCACATAGTGATTGCTATAGTACAGATGACTTTAAAAGGAGGTTAAACAGATTCATAGAGTAGAAGTCTCTCAATGGCTACAAAGCATGGCGGCTAAAGGGAAACCTCCGTATAGTGAATCAGAAAACCCCTTAATACCAGCTGTAGGAATCCACATCAGGTGAAGGCCTCTGCCTATACACTCTGTTTATTTGGCCCACCAGGACAACCTGTTGGCCTGTATATGAGAACAGTATGGACTAATGGTCAGATCCAGCAGACTTTACTTACGTCCTTATGGGTAAGATGGTGTGGAGGAATCCAATCCAATGTCATTCAGGGAAGCTTTCTTGCTGTTGTGAATCTTCTTGAGTAATCTGTAACAAACATCCAAGGAACACCACAGGGCTCCACAAAAACAACTGTTTTAATGCCTTTGTCGCACCAGCATCCTGTTTTGGCTTGTGATGTTGTGCGGTCACAGAAAGTGACATGCATGACCCTAAGAATTTATTTGCTAGTGCAGTTTGTCTAAGGATTCAGCTGTAACCGTTCTAATCTCCCAAGCAATTTCGACACTCTTCTTTTATAAATTGGACTACAGAGCCCTGGAAGCATTTGTCTTACTCTGTGTTCTGTAGAAATATAGGACAGTTGTTTACGGTGTGCAGAATGTATGTGGCATATAATACAGGCATGTGTATCTTTTCAAGAGCTGACTGGCCATTGTGACAAATGGTTCTCAATACTGATAATGACTCTTCTCACACAAGACCGTTCTGGGGATTTCCCCAGAGAAAAGTTTGAAACTGAGACACATAGCAGAAGCTTGAAACAAGTACAGGAAGAAAGTTGCTGTGAGTTGTAATGGAGGAGACAATCTTGCTGAGAATGGCTGACAGGAGGGCTTTTTTTCAGCTGAAACGCGGTGGAACGGAGTTCTGGAACCTCTTGAAAATGGTCACATGGCTGGTGGCCGCGCCCCCTGATCTCCAGACAGAGGGGAGTTTAGGTTGCCCTCCGCACTGCTTGGTGGCACGGAGGGCAATCTAAACTCCACTTTGTCTGGAGATCAGGGGGCGGGGCCACCAGCCATGTGACCATTTTCTCCGAGGACAACCCACTGAGTTCCACCACCTCTTTTCCCAGAAAAAAAGCCCTGGCTGACAGTAAAACAAAAACGCAAATAAAAGATTTGCATGCCAGCCCTGTGCCATTTGTGTGCAACTGCAAAACTATTTGCAAATCATGAAACTGTAGAATTACATAATAGTAAAGAGTCCAGTAGCACCTTTAAGACTAACCAACTTTATTGCAGCATAAGCATTCAAAAGCCACAGCTCTCTTCAGATGCATCTGATGAAGAGAGCTGTAGCTCTCGAAAGCTTATGCTACAATAAAGTTGGTTAGTCTCAAAGGTGCTACTGGACTCTGTACTATTTTGCTAGTACATACTAACATGGCTAACTCCTCTGGATTTATGTAGAATTACATAAGCCTCTTGATACAAAATTCCAGTAAAAAGGAATGGTTGCCTCCAGGTTCAAAACTTGGCTAGTAGACTTCACAAGAAAAAGTGTGATCCATAATGCCATGAGGTAATTAGGGAAAATTAGCATTAAGCAGTTAACAGGTTAAATAGCTGACATGCAAAGGTATGTTGTATGGTCAGGATATAACTAAATTTTGCATTTGATTGTTGACATGGAATGATATTGTATTCAACAGTAATAGGTTACTGAATACTTATAATATTTCATATTAATGCATGCAAAAACAAAGATTCACTATTGAATTTTGAGGCCTAATCGTACCTTCACAAATTTGCATTTGAAATACTGCAACTCACGTGAATGGTAAAACGGGTATTTTGAAAAACCCTAAGGGCTAATATTTTTTCCAATTATTTGGCTGCTCTTTTCAGCACTTCCACCAGTTCTTCGATATCTTTTTAAGAGGCAGTGACCAGAACAAAGTTGGTAAAGAGAAAGATCGGCAGATAAATATTAAACAAACTCTCCACAGTGTTCCAGATGCGCTATGGATTTAAACATGAGCATTAGTATACTAGCAATTTTATTCTGAATTTCTTCCTTGATGATTACTTGCAAGGAATTTGACCTTTTTAAATAACTACTGCACTTTTTCAGCAGATTATCCACCATAACACCAAGGTTGTTTTCTTGGCCTTTTATTGCCATTTCAGACCCCGCCAACATATATATGGAATTGGGATTGGCTTTTTGTCACTTTGCACTCCTTTATGTTGAATTTCATTTGACCTTTTGTTGCCCACTCACCCAGTTTGGGTAGCTCCTTTTGGAGCTCCTTGTAATCCTGCTGTTCTGTTTTAGGGCCAAGCTACACATGACGAATGACACGTGAATGGCAAGTGTATTTCTCCCTGTTCACTTGCCCTCCACTCAATCCACTTGCCGTTCAAGTGTCATTCGTCATGTGTAGCTTGGCCCTTAGCCATCCTGAACAGGTGCCTTGCATTGACTTCATTGCCTCACTGTGCACCCCAGTTCCAGGTCACTTATGAATTATTCTTCCATTATTTCCATTGTCATTTCTACTTCTGCATATGAACATATGAAGATGCTTTCTACTGAGTTCACACAATTTGTCTGTCGATGTCACTTTTCTCTGCTCTGACTGGCAAGAGTTCTCCAGGGTTCCAGACAGGAGTCTTTCGTATCACCTACTTCCTTATCCTTTTAGCTAGCAATGCCAGGTATTGAACCAGGAATCATTTGCATGCCATGTCGTGGCCTCATCTCCCATCTAGGCCTTGCATGCATTAGAGCATGAACTGTATGTTTATCGTATGTGCAAATTCTGTCCCATTCTCTTCAGTTATGGTCATCTCCATGTTCGTATTTTCATTATAAGAATGGACATAAGAGAAGCCGTGTTGGATCAGGCCAATGGCCCATCCAGTCCAACACTCTGTCACACAGTGGCCAAAATCCAGGTGTCCTCAGGAGGTCTGCCAGTGAGGAAAGGACACTAGAAGCCCTCCCACCGACTGCCCCCCCAAACACGAAGAATACAGAGCATCACTGCCCTAGACAGAGAGTTCCATCTATACCTTGTAGCTAATAGCCACTGATGGACCTCTGCTCCATATGTTTATCCAATCCCCTCTTGAAGCTCTCTATGCTTGAAGCTGCCACCACCTCCTGTGGCAGTGAATTCCATGTGTTAATCACTCTTTGGGTGAAGAGGTACTTCCTTTTATCCGTTCTAACCCAACTGCTCAGCAATTTCATTGAGTGCCCACGAGTTCTTGTATTGTGAGAAAGGGAGAAAAATACTTCTTTCTCTACCTTCTCTATCCCATGCATAATCTTGTAAACCTCATATCATGTCATGCGTAGGAGGCCAGCATATGCAAGAGTCCCAAGTGTATATTACAACCCTTGTGGAGGGTATTTTTCTAATTAATTGTGGCCCAGTTAAGGTTTGCACTAATCAGAAATGAACTTGGAACGTGTTAATAAAAAAAAGCTTGAGAACTATTTTTCATAATTCAATATTTTATATTATTAAGAGCACAGTATTTCCCAGATAGCTTTAATGAATTATCTTGCCCATAGGCTAGGCAATAATATCAGTACTATCAAATGGCTAAAACCCAATGGACCATATTCTCACCACTTTTAACAAATGTTATTCAGCTTTCTGCTTCTTAACTATTGCTATGCACAAGTCACAAGCACATGATATAAAGCTTTACACAAATTGCAAAAATTATGGAAGAATCCAGAAGCAAATAGATGCTCCTATTCCTTAACTTTTTTTTTACTATATCCACTGGCAATCTCTTTGATGGGAAGGAATATTGATCAAATAGTAGTTAAAAAGAAAAGATATATTCATGGTCTGAGGCAAAGTAGTTAATCTGGATTTAAGACAGTATATCCTCTACAAAAGGTGGGGGGAAGACTGTTGTCTGAAATCCTAATTCTTCCATTTCCTGAGAGGCTTCAATGGCTATTTTGGTTGGAAGAAGACGATTTTTACATACCGAGATCCAGGCTGAGGAGGAAATGAGTTTGGATGGGATGGATCCAAGCAACTTTTCTGCTGGTGAAACAGGGAGGCAGGGTTATCTGTGGCCACCCAAAAGGGCGATTCTGGGAATTCTGGGACTTGCCGGGACAAAAGCCATATAGGTCACATATTCTTGCGTGAGAATGTTGATAATGGCTTGAAAATAAATCAAAAAGGCACCTGGACACCATTGCCAGTCTCCCTCTGCAATGCACTGCCTCAGGAATGTGTGAGATATGCTCTACAGTTCATTATCCATTGATAAAGAGGAATGGCAAGAATTCTGTGCATAAATTGTGTGTCTGCTGCATGTCCTAGGACCATTTACCATGTACAGTGATTATGTAATGGACATACTGAAGTTCCTTGGATGGCAAGTCAATTTGGAAAGTGTTCAGTGAATGCAGAAAATCTGAAAACCACTGAGTTAGGAGACTGGGGGGATAATGAGTATGAGCCTGATGTTAGTTGGTCACACAATTTTGGACTCACATAGGCTTGGTTCATATACTCCATCAAGTCCAAAGATAATCCATCTCTACTTGCTGATATTCTGAAGTGCTGCCAGCAGCATTTAGAACTGTCAATTGGTACAGGACTGTCTTAAAGTCCTGCTGATTCGCTTCTTTCTTGCTCACAGTAGACATGGGAGCCATTGTCTGCTACCCATCTTGAGTTTTGGACTTAGAGAAAAAAATAAAATAGCTTTTAATGCCATACCAATCTATTCTACTCAACAACATATATGAACACACATCTCCTCATATAGTCTCATGTGCCAGCTGTATTTTCAGCAAGCTCTCTCTTTATTAGAGATGGGCAAGAACAGCAATATGAACAAAAAAAAGCCACGGACAGCCCAATCTGCTGTCCATGAGGTCCCATTCTAAACAAACAGGTGGTCATTGCAAGCCTCGTTCCTTGCTGTTTGTTGCTGTTCACCAGGCCAGACAGTCTGGCACCTGCAATCAATTTCCTTGGCAACGTAGGCAGGGACTGCCTGAACTCTGTCTGAACTCCTGCTGTTGCCCTGGAAACCCCAATCAATTTAGCTTGATAGGCAGGTCTTCCTTTCAAGTGAGGAGCTCCAAATTTGTTACAACAGGGGAGCAAAGAGCAGGGGGGTGGGGGGCTCCCAGCACTGACTTTGCAGACAGTGGAGAGACAGTTGCTGTCAGCATTTTGATAGAGTGCATTGGAGCTTGAATTTTCTTTGTGTGTGGTGGGATAGGGATCTACCCCTTCAAGTTCCAGGGCTGCTGCCAGGCTCTGGGCCAAGCTATTATTTATTATTGGTACCTTTCCTGCTGCCTGCTCGGGTCAGGTTTCTGGGAGTGGTGCAGTAAGGATCTTGACTTGGATGATGGCTGGAGGAGAGCCTGCTGGCCCCCACAAACAGCCAACCACGAACATGTTCGTGAACAGGGCCAAGTTCATGGTTGTTCGTGAGTCCCTGTTTGTGGATGGCAATGAAAACGAACATCGTGTTCATTTTTTTTTCCTGTTCATGCCCATCTCTATGCTCTATAGCATTCTCTGTCAGTACTTTGGGTTTGTTTGTAGTAATATTAGTCTGTTGGAGTGGCTTGCAAGAGTGGATGAAGAGGTTGCCTTCTGTCATGAATATGGTTAGAACGAGAGGGGAACAATTGCTGGATATGACCAAGAAAGTTGTTGAAGACACCTATGCACACAAAAACAAGGCTAGCTGGGCCCCATACCTAGAGAGGCCACAATTGGAGTCTAGAGGCCTAGAATAAAACAACCTTGGAGAGGGGCATAAAACCATAGTTACACAGGTGTATTGCCAAGTGTAGAACGAACGAACGAACGAACGAACAAACAAACAAACAAACAAACAAACAAACTGAACCCGGGCAAGATAGAGATGATGGTGGTTGAGAAGGCAGAGATATTAAAGGAACCCCACTTTCAGTGAGGTTCAATTGACTCTTGCAAACTCAGTTAAAAGCCTAGGGATCCAGTATTACTGCTATGCTACAAACAATGCATTCTTCAATCTCAGTTTAGCATAGACTATGGCCTTCTATCTTGACATGGCTGATCTAGCTACCTGGATCCACACCATGGTAACATTGAGACTAGACTACGGTAACACACTTTACATAGATCTTTCCTCAAAATCAGCTTGGAGTCTCCAGTGCAGAACACCACAGCTCAGTTATTATAAGGAGCTAGGTGAAGGATGCATATTACTCCAATTCTGCATTCATTCCTTCAGCTTCCTCCCAGCTTCTGGGCTCAATTCAAGGTTTTGACTATCACAAAGAAAGCCCTTCATGGCCTTGGTCCCTCATATCTGCAGAACCGCTTCTCTCCCTATGCCCCACCATGGTTGCTTTCCTTATCTGAACTGGGTTTCCTGCAGATGCCACCCTGCAAATGGGCAAAATTAACAACTGCTTCTTGTGGACCCTACCTTATAGAATGGCCAGCATAAAGAGGAAAGCTCCCACTCTTTTGGCTTTCCACAGACTATGCAAAGCTGCATTATTCAGGATGGCTTTTTTTACACAGATCTGTACTGTAGAAAAATGACCCAAAGAGATACATTGGGTAATGTCATGTCTGACTGTACCCATTCATTCATGCCAATGATTTTACTGTGTGTGCTTTACCCTGTCAAGGGTGACTCCATTTTGTATTGCTAGATATATTCTTGTTGCTATATTCCTGTGAGTTCTCACACGTTCCCAGGTGACTGTGTGTTTACCAGTTTGAAGCCTTCTTCTCCACTGTGATATGTCTTCTCTTGGTGTAGCCTGATAGCACAAATATGCATCCTGTTCTCACACAGAATAAACAACACTAGGTTGTTTGGGAATTGTGAGGGGGAAGGAACAAGGGTAGAAAAGGGATGTAATTTTCCTATGTAGCCATTCTGGTCAACTTTCTACTAGAACTGCTTAGGTGCTTACCTTACTCCTAAGTAGACCTTTGGAGCTGATTATGGAAAGAACTGATTTCTGAATAAAAGTCATTTAACCAAGAAACTGTGTCTTGCTACAATGAACCAGGGATCTGTCTGCTGTAGTCTATCATCCAGAGCCTGACAGGTAAAGGGATATGGATTGTAAACTATACCGCTGTATATAGCCAGTCACTGTAAGTATGCTCCTACTGGATAGTACCACATTTTTAAATATGGCATGACAATGAACGTTTGAAGCCAGCTGGGCGACCTTGGGTCAGTCATAGCTCTTTCGGAGCTCTCTCAGCTCCATCCACCTCACAGAGTTATTGTCGTGAGGATAATAATAACACACGTTGTAAACCGCTTTGAGTGGGAGTTAAGTTGTCCTGAAGGGCAGTATATAAATCAAATGTTGTTATTGTTGTTGTTGTTACTTATGTTTTGTTTCAGCACTGTTTCTTCTCTGTATTGGATTTCTACTCAGTCATACTGACACTGTATAGTCTGCCTTGAGTCTCAGTGAGAAAGGACTATAAATAAAATCAAATAAATAAATATAAATAAAATAAAAATAGATAACTGAAAGCAATCATAAAACAAATATCACTCTAGCAGGTAGCTATCCTCTGAATTTAATCTACTCAGGAAAGCATCAAGGTGGAATGAAGTTAATAAACCCCCAAAGTACTGAAAATTGATAGGTCTGTTCAGTCTTAATCACGAATAGCAAGTGGCACAAGGGGGATAGCTAATCAGCTCCCTGATACATATACTACAAATTTCTGCAAGTTCCTCACCTCCCATGCTGTTTTACTACAGGAAACTACTTGGGATAATTTGTCCAGAGATCTTAAGTGCCACTCAGGTAGTATGCTACTCTGTTGGGTGAGATGCTGCATTTCCTAAATGATTGTCTGAAAATGGTAACGAATTGCAATGAGGACCAATAAATTGAAGCTCAGTCCAAATAAGACGGACATGTTTGTTGACAGTATAGCCAGTCAATGATCATGGGGCCAGTACATGTTGGATGGGATTGCATTCCTCCAAAAAGAATTGATTCACAGCTTGGAGGTGCTATTAGATATACAATAGCAGGCCTGTGAATGAAGCAGTTAATTAGAATAAGATTGAGCTTTAAATATCACAGCACTATATTCATAAATGTATGAATTTCAGCTCGGAAATTAATACTCAAACTCTGTTCCAGATGGATAGCAGTTCTTCAGCCAAGGTCATAAATGGGTAGAATCCAAATCCAGTTGAAACAAGACAACTTTTTGTAAAAAAAAAAAAAATGCTGATTGAACCTTTAATATATGAACCCTGGTCCAGACCGACATTCTATATGAATGGTGATGCAAAATTTGTATGTTTGATGAAATCATTAAAAGATGGATTCCTCTGGGGCTAGAATAATCATACGAAATGGAAGAGTTATAAAGGAAAAGTAAAGTGATGTGTCATTTCCCCATATCACTCAATTTGAGAAATATCACATACCGATGACTTCTCCTGGGAAAGAAATGAAATGTGGACATACAAAACAACCTGCTACTACAATCACAAATTACAAACAAATGATTTGCTTTAGCTCAGGTAGGGCTCCACAGTGTATTGATTCATCGGTTAATTGATTTAAATTCTATTGATTGGTTCATGTCCCTGATTAATTGGGGCAGTAGATTGATTTTTTTTTTAGTTTTCATTATTTAAATTCAAGTTCTTACAAAAACAATCGACAGCAAGTACTTAAAGGAAAATGTTTCCCTTTCTCGTTCCCTCTGGAGGAAATCTCTTCTAAGACAGATCCTATCATGACATATTGGTATGTCATGACAGATCCTACCATGACATCACCATCAAGTATAGGGGGATGCTATCTAAGAAGTATAATGGAGATGGTGGAATGTCTCTTCTCAAATGCCATCTGCTTGTCAATGCAATTCTAAGAGTTACTCCAATCTAAGCCCACCAAAGTCAATAGGCTTAGATTGCAGTAATTCTGTTTAGGATTATACTGTGCAGAACAAGGTTCTAGAATTCTTCTCACATCAACACTGTAAGGGCCAGGGCTAGGGTCTGCTCTTGAGGTGCCCACCACCCCGAAACAGAAGTTTGGATTATATCAATCTGAACAAAATAATGGTTCAAATTTTTACTTACAGAATGAGAGCAAAATGTCCTTGCTCTGTGTTTCTGTAATTTTAAAAGTCACAAAGGATGTTTTTAAATTAGTTCACAAGACCTGAGCAAGACTGTCAATGAAAGGATGTTTTGGAGGTCATTGATTCATAGGGTCACAATAAGTCAGAAGGGACTTGACGGTTAAAAAGTATTTGTTTATATGCTTGGTTTAATCTAAGGAAGAAAATCTATTATAATAAACTAGCAACAAAGACCGTTGTGGGAAAAAATACCACGGGCTCTAGAAAGGGGAGGGTGGGGAGGCAGGCATTCTAGCTGGTGAAGGAGCGGGGTGCACATTGTCATCTGCTCCACACCTGATCTGCCTGATCTTGGCCATGTTTGCAACCTGCTCCATGCCTGATACATGCTGGGTAAAGGTGTGTGGGGGGGGGATTGCCTCCTGTTCTGTGCCTGACTACGGCTGGGTGAAGGGGGGCAGGCATTGCTGCCTGCTCCAAGCCTGATCCCAGCTGGGTGAAGGGGGGGCAGGCATTGCCATCTGCTCTGCTCCTGATTCTGGCAGGTTGAAGGGGGGGGGGCAGGCATTGCTGAATGCTTGGCTCCTGATGCTGGCAGGGTGAAGACAGGGTGGGCACTGCTGCCTGCTCAGTGGCTTAATCTGGTAGGTTGAAGAGGGTGGGCATTGAAACCTGCTCTGCTTGTTATCCTGGTTGGGTGAAGGGAAGAAAGGCATTGCCTCCTGCTTTGCACCTGATCCCAGCCAGGTCTAGACGTGGAGTGGGCATTGCTACCTGCTCCACCAATAATACCTGCTATGTTAAGGCAGTGGGTGGGCAAAGCCACCTGCTCTGCTTCTGATCCCAGGTGGGTGATGGGGGTGGACATTGCCAAGTGCTCTGTTCCTAATACCAGCTGGGTTAAGGTCGGGGTGGCATTGCCACCTGCTCTGGTCATAATAATAGCTTTTTTAAGGTGGGGCGGGCATTGCCAACTGCACTGCTCCTATTACCAGCTGGGTTAAGGCGGAGGGTGGGCATTGCTACCTGCTCCACTCCTAATACCACCTTTTTTAAGGCGGGGGGGGCAGGCATTGCCAACTGCTCTGCTCCTGATCTCAACTGGTTCAAAGTGGGGCGGGCATTGCCACCTGCTCTGCTGCTGATACTTGCTGGGTTAAGGCAAGTGTTAGGCATTGCCACCTTCTCTGCTCCTAATACCAGTTGGGTTAAGGCAGGGTGTGGGGATTGCCACCTGCTCCGCTCCTAATACCAGCTCCGCTCCTAATACCCAATTCCCAATAGTAGAAAACTCTACACATGAAGGAAAGAACATTAACAATAACTATAAAGCCGTGAATACATTCATGAATGAATCAAAGAATGATATTTTACTCAATGAATGAAATACACTCAAATAGTCAACCAGCAAATCATGTGCACTCAGACCGCTGTTCTCTAGTCACATGATAGTCCATGTAAGTCCATTCAATTAATGGGAAACATCCCACAAATAAATCCAAGGTAAGTAATCTGTGAATTCTTGAATGATTCCTCGTTTGTTTTTCTCTTCTTTCAGGTGGTGTATACAAAGTTCAGGTGCCTACAAGGGGTGTATCCCATCTGCCCGACACCAGGGCTGGCAAGATGCTCCCTGCTGTTTCGTCCATAGACCTCCTCTGGGGCGGTTGTTAACCCACCATAAATTACTGTTAACAAATATAACACAAAAAGTGAGCCATGCATTGAGCATTACAAACTACAATAAAGGTATTCAACAATACAACATACCCGTGGATTCTCTTAGAGTACTGTAGTCAACATTCCATTCACATAATCGAAAGCGGCGGCTGAGAAGCACTCCGCCCCTCCGCTATTCAGTTTATAAAGATCCATCAATCAACTGACGTGTCACCACTTAAAGGAACACTACAACAATATTCAAAATTTACAACATAATTCATAAGAAACGCGACAAATTGAATTCATGATTCAGAACCCTGGGTTTCATAGAACCAAGTCTATGAATCCATCAGCTTTCCTTCCGGAGTAAAACTCTCTTCATGTTGCGCTCCGAGATAGACTTTCCTGAAAACAATACCATGAATCTAAATTCATCCTGCCTGTGGTTTTTGTTTACGAAGTGCTCTACCATAGGGGCATCCATCACTCTGTTTTTAATATGTGATATGTGCTCCAATAACCTGGTCTTGAGTGACCTGGATGTACTGCCCACATATAGTAATTGGCATGAGCATATGATTAAATAGACCACACCTTGTGTCTGACAAGTTGTAAAGTGCTTTAAGCATACTTTTACATCAGTTCCCGGGATCAAAATCCCATTACCTGTAATGGTCAGAGAACACAACCGGCACCTCCCACATTTAAAGTGTCCGGACGGAAGGGTTGATTCATGTGTATCAATTTTAAAGTTGGAGTGAACCCACAGATCCTTCAAATTTTGTGTTCTTTTCCACCCAATCCTGGGGAGCTCCTCAAACCCCTTGGTATCCTCTGGGTGAAGGCGGGAGCGGGCATTGCCACCTGCTTCCATCCTGCTCCTGGCCTGGGCTTCATACCATCGCATATTTTCTGGAGGGACATGGTGCCTTGCGAGGCTTCCCTCCATGACAGCACCCTCTGGTGGTGTATCAGGGTATAAAGTGAGTTGTCTGAAATACGCTTACTCAATTGTATAGTAAGATATGTCTTGTGAGAAGGACTCAGCAGCAAAGGCAGTAGGCAGGCAGTAATGCACTGCTTGTCTACTGTTAGATTGTGTATGAATACTGTATGAGAAGTAAAGTTTTCTGTAAATGACATATGTGAGTAGTGTATGTTCATAAACATTGCATGTGAATATTGGGTGTCAGTTACTCTTTGAGAGGCAGTTAAGTATGAATGAGCAGTTAATGAAAATGTACCATACAGAAAAAATAGGAAACAGCAAATTTATATAGATCCTTGCTTGAAAACCAATAAAACCACCACCACCACCACCACAATCTGGCCCTCCTGGCCAGCAGACAAAGGCTGCTGTGGCCGGGGGTTGCTTTTGCCCCCGCAGAGGGAGAAAGTGGAGTTGCTCTCTCCTTCCCAGCATTCGGGCTTCTTGGGGTGTGGAGCCGAGCCTTTCTAAGGTGGGTCCACCTCCTGGGCCTAGCAGTTGACTTCTTGTGCTTTGCCCACCTACCCTTCCTATAACAGGCCACTAGTTGTCAGGGCCAGGGATTTCCCCCCCTTTCCTCTCATTGGCTTTTGCAGAGAGGTGTTTTTTGTCTACATTGCACTGTGTATATGAGTTGTGGTGATTGGCTTTGGTGGAGCTGTAAGTAGGTTTGTCATTGGCAGGATAGAGTTGAGAAAAGGGAGCAGCCAGTGAACACCCTTGGCATATCCCTATTAGGACTGGGGTCTGTCAGGATTAGGTGGTGGGCTTCATAGTGACCCGATGAGAGGGCAGAATGTTGCTAGGACCCCCTGTACAAGTCCTTCCCTGGGGCTTCATGGTGGAGTGGTTGGAGCTTTAAGGGGGGAACCATTTGCCTGGCTGGCCGGGTTGCCAGCATGTGCACGGATGGCTCACACCTGGGGCAGTGAGACTTGCCCTGACAGGTCAAAGCAGCAGTTCTGACATGGACACCAAGGCTTGACCTGTACCACAATTAGATCCCTTGCCATATTGACAGTTATGTTGTTTGTTAAATGAAAAGTAGTCCTTTAATACCCAAAGCCTTGTGTCTGCCTCTTTATTCCTGACTGGAGTATGTGTGCAAATATCCAGCTCTCTCACTCAGTGGGTATCTGAAAAGCTTTTCTTACTGGACTCCCATACTAAGCCCTCTTCTAATGTTAGAGCCAAACCATTGTGTACACTTGACATAGTCACTGGAAATGGCATATCCATGGTAAATCATCCCCGTCCATTCCCGAATATCTACAACTCTTTATAAGAATTGGCTTCATTTCAATTCTGATAGGCAGTAAAACCAAGAGTGGGCTGCATGCATCTGGGTGGGTCACAGGTGGCTTTAGCAAGATTGGTGTAGAGCTTTACCATGGCATGGTACCAATCCATGTATGGAATATTTAGAGTTGTCATGGATTGCAACAGAAACTGCAGTTCAGACAACAGTCCCCTCATGATCACAAAATATACTCAGCCTCTTTTAGAGGATAAAAACACCCAGCTTTGGAGGCCCAAAAACTCTACCCCAGCTCTGCCCAATTTGCATGACTTAATCTACAAGTTCTTCGGGGGTTATTTCACCTTTCTCTTCTGGCACTCTCTTCCAATGACAAAAAGATAGAGTGTTGAATGTAAAAGGTTTGTAGAAAACCAAGAGCTCATCGTTTACTTCTGCGAAACTGAAGAGCACTAACCCAATTAGCAGATTCTCTGTACCTCTGCCAAGCAGACTTCTCATTGTTGATGTGATCCTGTATTCATTATACATTTCTTTCTCTCAGTGTGCTAAGCTCTACATAACTGAACATAAATCAACAGTATGCCAACTGAAAAAATGAAAAGTTGCCTTTGGTGACGAGAAAAGGAATGCTGTTTGTGTGCCAGGGAGTGGAGATACCCGTTTTCCTTCTCTTGCTGTTACTGGCCATGTGTATAAAACAGAAAGACAGTTTGAAATGCAGTTATACTAGGCTTCTGACTCAGTTGATGACCATTCAGGAAGGCTGATTTACAACTGCATTTCAACCTTCTTGCACTTTACAATGTGCCTGTGATTTCAATCTTAAATTCCGGAGTGATGTGGCTGAAGTCTGGAAAAAAAGTTTCAGCAGCAATTTGAATTGTATATTAAAGCTATGGGAGCTGCTAAACAGGGCAATGAAGAGAAAATTGCTCTGTTCCTGATAGTAGCAGGCTCAAAAACTTCAGATAATGTTTCCCATAATGATGGTGGAAAGGCTGAAGAAAAAAAAGCTTGAGCCTGCATTGCAGGTGTTGGAAGATCACCAATATAAATGCTAAGAACGAAAGGTTGGAATGTAGAATGTGAAGCCAGCATGAGGAAGAAGCGGTGGAAGACTAGAACTATTGTTTGATAAAGAATAAATTGTACGGGGGGAAGAAGAGTCGGGTCTAGTAGCAACTTAAAGACCTACTAGATTTCAATTTGGAGACACAAAGCTCCCTGTGTCAGATTCTCTAAAGCTCCTACCCTGGAAATCTAGTTGGTCTTTAAGGTGCTACTGGACCCAAATCTTGCTCTTCTATTACAGACCAACACAGCTACCCACCTGAAACTATCTTGTTTAGGGGACGCACTAATAAAGAGCACATTTTCCTTTACTAAGGGCTTTTTTGCATTTTTTTTGTCGGATCTAGCCCCATATAACTTTGATTTATTCCCTGATTTTGCAGCGGGCTTTTGCCTTTATTTTTCATTTCACCCCTCCCCCATTTTCCCTAGTTCTTTTGAGATGATTTTTACTGCAATCTTTTTTCAAAGCAAATCTTTTTTTCAAAGCCAATTATGAGTTGCCTTTGTTCCTTGTGCAGAATTTTTGTTTCTTTCAATTTTGTTTGTCCTGCCCACTCCCACCCACTTTTTGATCATTGGGTGTTCATCATAGACAAACCACTCCGTGCTCCCTCTGCCTTCCTCCCCGCTTCTGGCTTTGCTTTCAATATTTTTTTAAGTCACCGATGTCATATGTTATAATAACCTAATACTATAATAATAGATGCAGCAGGTTCTCTGAATCTCCAGCTTTCAATTTTTTTTTAAAGTAAGCCTCTACCACCCTTTAGTCATGGAGATATGCAAAAGGCATATCTATGCACAGAAGGGGCTAGAGACTTGCTTTTTAAAAATGAAAACTGGGGATTCAGAGAAACTGCTGCAGCTATTATTAGAATGTTAGGCCATTATACTGCCCTGTCCTGGATAGCCCAGGTGAGCCTGATCTGGTGAGATCTCAGAAGCTAAGCAGGGTTGGCCTTGGTTAGTAATTGGATGGGACACCTCCAACGAAGTCCAGCAAGCAATGGCAAACCACCTCTGTTAGTCTCTTGCCATGAAAAACCCTGCCAGGGGTCACCATAAGCCAGCTATGACTTGAGGGCAATCTCTACCACCAGGTCATGATGAAATTGACTTTTTAACACAAAAGCTGGGGACTAGGGGAGGGGGGGCTTAAACATGTGCTAAAAGTTAAAAAAAAAAAGGAGATTGCCGTTGATGACAATAGCATCATCACTTGAAAATCCTAATTATTTAGGGCATGCGAGGAAGAAAAGAAACAGACTCCACAACTGTTAAAAGGCAGAGGGAGGGCAGATGTGCTGAAAAACTGCACCAAACCAATTCTAGTGCTTGCAGATCAATTGCTAAAAAAAAAATCAGGAATAAGTTGAGCCTGCGAAAAAGACCTAAGAGAGGTGAAAGGGTCACTAGAAAAGGCAAACACGTGTGCCCAGATGTGGAATAGGCAGCAAAATGAATGCATTTTCCAGCCCCGCTTTATAGCTGGTGACTTGTGAGTACTTATTAAGAAAGAAGCATGAGAGGGAGCTTATGGAGACAGCGCCCTTGAAGACGGGCACAATCAATTACAAAACAGTGCCAGAGATTTGCAATAACCATGAGCAGTAAAAGTGCTCAGCATTAGGACCCAGCATTAAAAACAACAATAACCTAACTATAATACAAAAAGTGCAGAGAAAGCAAGAAAGTGGATCTGCTGACTGCAGGAAGAGACTCTGCAACTGAAAAATGTTTTTTTAAAAAAAAATCATCAGGGAGGAACTTTGAAACATAAAATATTGGATATTTAAAATAACCGGTAATTAGCAGCAGGTAGGTCAATATAAGATAGATACAACAGCACAGGACAATGTAATTGCCAAAAAGGAAATACAAAGATGAAAGAATCTACTCAAAAATGTTCTTAAGGTACATTAATGGAAGAATAATGCCTGTGTGAAGAGAATCTGCCACACATGGTGGACTCCGTTTGGCAAGATTCTGCACTAGTTTCTTGGGGCACAGAACCAGTCTTAGAGCCAAGCTACAAGTGATGCCTGACACAGGTTGGACACTTGTCAGCTTCCCTCAAGTTTTGATGGGTAATGTAGGCATCCTGGTCTTACAGCTTGGTTCTCCATTTAATTGAAGTTTACAGAACCCCCCCCCCACACACACACACACAGCGAAGGGGAAGGGGGCGCCCGGCAAGAGCCCGACACCTGCACTCCCCTCCCGACTGCATGGTCTCCTTTTCATAGACTGCTGCTCTGTAAACTTCAATTAAATGGAGAACCAAGCTGCAAGACCAGGATGCCTACATTTCCCATCAAAACTTGAGGGAAGCTGAAAAGTGTCCAACCTGTGTCAGGCCTCACTTGTAGCTTGGCTCTCAGGCTGAAACTTGGGTTGCCAAGGAGTGCCTGACAATTGGTGGGAAGATTGTGGGCGGGGCCATAGCGGGGTGCAATGCCAGCTGAGGTGCTACATCAGTTCCAGTAAAACTCCTGAACTGACATATAGTAGCTCTAGTAGTTTAGAGTTTCCAGCACTTGCAGTATGTCACTTTAGGTTTTACTGGAAGTGATATCACACCACAGTTTTGATTTTATTTCCTCTCACTTCTGCTCTGAGCGTTGGTGGACAGCTAGAGCTGGGGGTGGGGAATTCCCCAGCAGTGCTTGGGCAACCATAGCTGAAACACAGCTAAGAACTTGAGGGGGGGGGGGGAGTTTACTATAGATACCTAGTGTGTGTGAGAGAGAGAGATAAGACAAATTACTTATTTGGTTTCCTTTAAAATCTTTCTAGCTCACCTTTCCAATATAGGCCAAGGCAGCTTATAAACATGACCATAAGCCAGATAACACAATCCAAGCCACAAATATCATTTAAACATTTTAAAGGTCCCCCAAGGTAGCAAAAATCACTTTGATTGCCTGTCAAGAAAAGAAATGATCTTTCCACTTTATAATCTGCCCATTATGCAAAAGCCTAGCAAAAAAACCACCAATGGTGGCAGTTTCTTTCTAAATCATTCCACAATTCAGAGTCAGCAAGTAAGGGCAGCGGTGAGGGAGGACCCTAGTAATGGGCCAAGGCAGGGAGATGGGCATGTTATAGCTTTATCTCATCAGAGAAATTTAAGCAGAGTCAGTACTTAGATGGGAGACCACCAAGTAAGACTCTGCAGAGGAAGGCACTGGAAAACTACCTCTGCTTCTCACTTGCTTTGACAGCCCCTTTCTGGGTTTACCGTAAGTCAGTTTGGTTGCAACCTGATGGCACATCCTACTATATAAAAGGCTAACCATGTTCCAGACAACTCAGTTCCTACCCTGGTGCGCCTCCAGAGGGCGCTACCATGGAGAGAAGCCCAGAAGAGGCAGCCTGTCCCTCTGAGAGTGTGCCGCTGTGGGAAACCCAGGCCGGGATCAGGCACAGAGCATGTGGCAATGCCCCCCCCGCCTTCACCCAGCTGGGATCAGGAGTGGAGCAGGTGGCAATAATCCCCTGCCTTCATTCAGTTGGGTTCAGATGTGGAGCAGGTGGCAATGCCTGCCCCTGCCTTCACCCAGCTTGGATCAGATCCAGAGCAGAGCAGTACCTCATTCAGCCAGCTGGGATCAGGAGTGGAGCAGGTGGCAATGTCCACCCCCTGCCATCAACCAGCTAGGATCAGACACAGAGCAGGAGTCAATGCCCACTCCCCCCTTCACCCAGCTGGGATCAAGCACTGAGCAGGAGGCAATGCCCCCCCTCACTCAGTCAGGATCTGACTCAGAGCAGGAGGCAATGTCTTCCCCCCACCTTCACCCAGCTGGGTGCCCGCTTGCAGGGAGGGTGGGATATGAATATAATAAATAGTATAATAATAATAATAATAATAATAATAATAATAATAATAATAATAATAATAATAAGAAGAAGAAGAAGAAGAAGAAGAAGAAGAAGAAGAAGAAGAAGAAGAAGTCTCGGTAGAGAAGGCAATTCCTGCCTGCCCGTCCTCCCCTTTCTAGAGCCCATTGTATTTTTTCCCACAACAGGCTTTGTTACTAGTACATACATAATGAGTCAAGGCAGAATGTCCCATATGTAGAGCGGGGTACTTGAGAGGAGAAACTGGGAAGCCAGTGAAGTTGCATTTACAGGACAGAGATGAATGCTTTGAAGAACAGTGTAATTGCAAACATGCTGAATCAGAGATCTCTTCCTTGCAGCTGCCACCCTAAGCAGAGTTACAGCCTTCTAAGTTAATTTAAGTTCACTCCCTGCTTGCGTCTAGTGAGTAGGATGGAACCTGAGCCAGTGGGTCTTTGAGTATAATTATAAACAAAAATAGTCAGTCATCCTGTGAAATGGCAAACAGGCCAATGAAAATTAGTAGAAGCCTATCCACTCACTTCCAAAGCAGGGAAAAAATGTACATCCATCTCAATTTTCCTTATGTCACATGCCATCTATTTGAGCCACCTATGTACGGTGTGACCTAGATGGCCCAGGGTAGCTTGATCTTGTCAGAAGCTAAGTAGAGTTCTTGGATTGGAGGCCATTAGGGAAGTCCAGCATTGGTACACAGAGACAGGCAATGGCAAACCATCTCTGAATATCACTTGCTTTGAAAACCCCATGAGGGGGTCACCATAAGTTGGCTGTGACTTGACAACACGTTACACACAAGTACGGTGTATCAAGGCTCATCTTTTCCCTTCGTCTTGCTTGGATGCTGCTTCTTTTCTCATCCCTGATGTCCTCTTAAAGTTCACAAGCATCTGTATGAAGGGTCTTGCCGTGCTTTACAGGGCTAGATTGGATGACCTCTGAACGACTTCCAGATAGGCAGTTCTGTGATTAATAGCTTATGGTGTCTTTGTATTGAGGGCAGGGCAATTCCTCCTGCAGCCAATGAGAGTATTGATTTATAAAGAGCTGACCTATCGATTTAGAGCAGGATCTTGAAATATTTACTGAAGGGAGAAAAAACACTTTGATGCGAATGTAGGGATGAATGAGAACAGTAGGATAATTGACTTGAAATGCATTACAGCAAGCTGGAAGATGCATCTTGACTTTGATTATTCATTATGTGCGTTTCCCGCTGTAGTGTCCTGAAAAGCATAAGGAAGGTCTTGCTTACGGTCTTTTGTTGAAGAAAAACAGAAAAGAAGAATAATTATACCAGCTGAAGTAATCAACCCAAATATGGAATATCAGGGAAAGGAGTTAATGGTAATAGAAAATAATGAACGGAAACTTAAATTAAATGAGGAGTTGCCATTCAATTATAGTTGGTTACAATATAGACAAATCAAAGACTTATTTGATTCAGAACTGAAAAAGACAGGTTTTAGAATTAAGAATTCAGAGTTTGAAGAACTTTTGTTGGGAGATAATAGCAAAGCAATCTATAAAATGTATAAATTGTTATTGAAGTGGTTCACAGAAGATGAAACAGTCAAGGTGCAAATGGTAAAGTGGGCTATAAACTGTAACAATGATATACCTATGGAAGCATGGGAGCAATTATGGAGGAATACCTTAAAAATATCAACTTGTACCAGCATTAGAGAGAACGGTTATAAAATGTTATATAGATGGTACTTAACACCTAAAAAATTAGCCATAGCTAACAAACAGTTATCGAATAAATGTTGGAAATGTAAGGAGCATGAAGGTTCTCTATTTCATATGTGGTGGACTTGTCAAAAGGCTAGAGACTTTTGGTCTAAAATATGTACTGAAATGTCTTTGATATTACAATATAATGTTGCTAAAAATCCAGAAATGCTGTTATTATCCTTACATTTAGAAAAAGCTAGTAGAAGTGATAAGATATTGTTATACTATACATTAGTTGCAGCAAGAATTTTATATGCTCAGCATTGGAAAAAAGAAGAAATACCGGAAATTGAAGAATGGACAAGGAAGCTGTTGTACATGGCTGAAATGGACAAATTGACTAGAAATTTGAAAGAGCAAGATCCAGAACTTTTTTTGGAAGATTGGAAAAAGTTCAAGGAACATTTGGAAAAAAAATGGGATGTTAAAGGACAATTGTGGTCTTTGGAAGGATTGTAAATTAAATTATGAGAATATAATGAAGGGAAAAGACATTAAGATTTTTACCATGGTTAAAGTAATAACAAGTATAGCAAATAATAACGTATATAAATTAACGGGGGGTTAGAGTGTTGTTGGAAGTCAGCGGAGAAAAGGGGGAGGGGGAGGGGGGGTTCTATATTTAGAAGGATATGATTTAGATAAGATGTATGTACTAAACAAAATATTATATTACCTCATCCAATAAAAACTTTATAAAAAAAAACAGAAAAGAAGAAAAATTTACAGGTTATTTATGTGTTGTTTAGAAAAATAATTAAATGATGCAGCCATTGGGCAGCTGAGGTACCAGAGTATCATGTGGTTCAGTATCTGGTCAGCTGATCCTCTAGTGCCTCATAAGACCCAGACAGAAGACTTAGAGGTCTATCATATAAGGACAGAGAGTTTGGTGCAGTGGTTAAGAGTGGCAGGACTCTAATCTAGAGAACTATTTCTTCACTTGAAGCCAACTGGGTAACCTTGGGTCAGTCACAGTTCTCTTAGAACTCTCTCAGCCCCACCTACTTCACAGGGTGATTGTGGTGGGGATAATAATAACATACTTTGTAAACTGCAATGGGTGTAAAGTTGTCCAGCCGTGTCTTCAAACACCAGCGATCTTGGCCAGGAGAGCAAGAGGCTTAGGGCAAACCTCAAGGGAACCATGCTTTGGATCCAGTAAGCATGTACAATTTGAATGGGGCCAGGGCACTACTCTTATAGGGTAAAATGTGCCCTGAAGTGGAATAGCCCACCTAGCTGTTAGAAGAACAAAGACTCCAATGGTCAGTTCCTGGGAGTACCAAAAGGTTTGATTACCTTGATTGGTAGTTGCTGGGGTGTGTGAAAGAGAATGCAAAACTTGTCCTGGCTCTTGCACAAAAGGGCAGTTTGTTAATGAAGTCCACAGGAGCTAAGTTGATGAATTTAGTTGGGGAATGTACCTTCCCAGGAATGAATTATAAATGCTTATGAATGCTAGTTGATTCTCTCCTCAATCATGGACAGGAGATCTCATCACAGAAAGAGGGAAAGGAATATGTTAAGTGGGGGTGACTCTGCAAGAATTTTGTTGCTCTGGATTCCTTTAGGGGCTGGAGAGACTGCAAAACTAATCACCCTAGCCTCTCTGCATTTACATGCGGCTTTCCATTCATGCCTGGGTCTCCCAGGCAGGATTCAGCAACTGTTAGCTGGAATTCCCCTGGCCGCAATCCACACTGCCATTTTAATCCAGGTGCCTGGTGACATTTAATATCACAGGTATCCGTTTTAAATGGCTATTAAAGATGGCGGAGGCTGGGCTGACTGCTTACATAATGATCTCTTTAATTCATGCTTCAAGGCATAGAAAATATTTTTTTTCTTCTTGAGTGATTGATTCCTCCAAAATTAGCGTTTACATCTCCAGAGAATGCAACATACTTCATAAGGATGCCATTGCATTTTAAAGCTTGTGTAACACAGTCCACTGTCGTTTCCATTTTTTAAATTTGGTGTGCTATTCAGCTGTATCAATTATGATTCAAAACCATGAACTTTATGAAAATATTATATCACAATAGAGAATGGTTAGTTTTTGTGACACCTGGTTGATGCTGTCTGTGGAAAAACCTCAGCAGGATATTTCATTCAAATCCTGAATTTCCATAGCAACAGAGTATGGAGCAAATACTCTATTGACAATGGCCTCAGCTTTCATTCTTGCACAGAAAATTTTTTGCACTATGTCTGAATCAGAATATATAACTTAATTTTGAACTGCACTCCATAGATCTATAAGGTAGGTGATGCTTTACAGCATGAAATGACAATCCTCCTTTGGTTGCTAAAACTTTGTCTTCTGTTTTTGAATTTTGTTCTATAAAAAATTCACTGATGTTTGGGGTACTAAGACAGCTCTGGATTTTTCTTGAGCTTCTCTCCAACACATGAGGTTGCTCACCTCCAACAGCAGAAGATGACAAATTTAGTGAAAAATCTCCCATGGAAAATCCAAGGAGGACAGAGCTGTAGCCAGAGCCCAGAGCTCACAAGAGTGACCAACTCCACACAGTCTTGGAATAAATAAGATTTTTTTTTAGATTTGATATTCAAGATGATTATATGTTAAAATGCACACGAAGACAAAACTTTCAGAACAGAAAGCAAAGTCTTCTCTCTCTCTCTCTCTCTCTCTCTCTCTCAGACACACACACGCATGCACACGCGCATGCACACACACACAGCTAGAAACTTCTAGTAGGGACCCCAAACATTATATTATACTTGGTTGCCAGGAAAACTTGCTGAACTCATTTTCTGCTGGGCCTCTAAAACATATTAACTATTTCCAGTCATGATCCACCGCTATTGCATGCCTTTCAAGAGCAACACCAGGAATGTCTGGGACCCTTTCATTTTCTGGCCGTGGCAAGGGGACTTGGTGCCATTACTATGGGGAAGGAGCATGTGGAGCAAAGCACTCCACAGACCTAATAAAATCCCAAAACTCAACAATGAAATAGGAAGTCCTGTTCAAAACACATACCAGGAAGTGGTGCTGGCGGCAAAACTGAAGCTTCTCTCCACTGGGGGACTGTAGTGCACAATAGACTCAGCCCCCTCCAAAAAAGAAGGCATTTTTATTAACTGACAAGAAAGCCTAGATTATCTAAAAAAAAGGGGGGGTGTTTTCTAAAAAAAGGACATCTGGCTTAATCCAAATGCATTGGTAATTGGGTGTTTATGCTATTTGATTGTATTGTTTTTATATACTCCAATCAGCTTTGAGTATCAGTGACAAACTTGGGCTAAAATAAAGAAATTTTGAATAAATAAAGCTAAATTTGTAAATAGCATTTCATTCATTTTTTAAAAAATGCTTCATGTGAAGGTTTTCTTTTTTGCTACTTCTCCCAAATTTCCATTTTTTTTCTTTCAAAAAAATGAAAAAAGGTAATTGGGCAGGGGAAATTCTCTTTCTGATTTTTTTCTGCACCTTCTCTCTCTCTGTCTCTCTCTGTCTCTCTCTCTCACACACACATATACATACACACTGCTGTTTATATGTTTCACTAGTGATTCTAATTACCACCTGTCAACACCCTCTCTCTTCCTATTTTGAAATTTCTATTCTTGACCTGTCTAATTCTTGTGTCCTTTCCACCTCTTTAATCCTGACATCGATTGAAAGCTTGTTTCTGTGGGCCAAGCTACACATGATGAATGACACTTGAACGGCAAGTGGATTGAGTGGAGGGCAAGTAAACAGGGAGAAATACACTTGCTGTTCAAGTGTCATTCGTCATGTGTAGCTTGGCCCTGAGTCTTCCTTCCTTGGTGTTGAGGTTTTCCTCACTGGATCTTTATCAGCCAGCCTTCTTTCCTCAGTCTTCTGCCTCCCCCCTCCCTAAGGTCTTCCATTCACCCACAGCCAGCAAAGGTCACAATTGTTTGGATTTTTAAAGTGCTAAATCCTTTCTCAAAACGTTTGGACTTTATTGGCTGTTGCCATGGGTAGAATGCAAGGATTTTAAAAGTTATTGGTTTCTTTCCTTCTGAACTGATTGTTGGGTTGCTCAAGAACATTCTTTGAGGGTCTCTGCCATGACCCTAGATCACTCACAGTCACACAGGCGACTGTAAGTAGTCGGCCCTGGGCTCTGCCATATTTAATAGCTGTTTGATAGCTGCCTGTGATATAAAAACCACAGGGCCCCTGGATTAATGTAGCTTGATCTGCATCAGGGGGAATTCCAACCGGCTGGGCAGCAAGCATTGCTGAGTCCCACCTGGGAGATCAAACATGAATACGACATTCAGGCAAATGCAGAGTGACCGTGGTGATTGTATTTACTAACTTCCCAGCTGTTGGCATGTGATAAGACAGAGTCTTGTTGAGTCACCCCTCTTAGAACATTCTGTTGCCCCCCCTTCCATGATGAAATCCCCACCCGAAGATTGAGGAGTGATCAATTAGCACTGATAAGTTTATAATTTGTTCCTGGAAAGATGCCGTTCCTATCTAAGTTCATCAACTCAGTTCTGGGGAGATTAATTAGCAAACTGCCCCTTTGTTAGGCAGCAGGAGAGACTTTACATTTGCTTTTACACACCCCGGCAGTGAGTAATCAAGGTAACCAAACCTTTGTAATTCCCAGGACATGGCCTTTAGGGTCTTTTTTCAAGCAGCTGAGGGGTCTCCCTAGCCTCAGGACATGTTTTGCCCTATAAGTACCAGGGCTCTTGCCCCACTCAAACTGTGCATGCCTTCTGGATTCAAGCACTTCTGTCTGAGAGTCATTCCCCTAAGACACTCTCTCTCTCCTGGCCAAGAACACTGGATGTTTTTGGAGCTCTTCCTCCATGGACTACTCTGTTCTTCAGATAAGTAATTATCACCTTGAAATCCCTCAAATCTATTCCACATTCACCATTGCTTTTCCTAGGCATATTGTGTATTTATGAACAATCTCTTGTGTGTGTGTGTGAGAGAGAGAGTTTTCCCATTTTAATAAAAATACTCTTTCATTCAAGATCACCGGTATCATTTGCCTCCTTGGGGAAGGTACCCCTAAACCCTGATGATGTTATCCTGTAGTTACCCCCTCACATAGCCTTCTTCCTTGCCACTAATTCCCCCACTTACTCACAAGGAGGCCCAGTACTGCTAACAGTGACTTGGAGTTATTTGATTCTGATCATGTACCAATATGATAAATGGGATTGTGCCATTTGAAAAGGTTGTGTATGGACTGAGATTCATATGGTCATACAGAAAATACTAAAGACTACTGTACAGTTTAAACCAGAAGGCTTTTTTTTGTTGGGATTAATGGATAAACAGTTGGAAAATCAGTATGGGACTTTATTTCTATATATGGCTACTGCAGCTAGGTTGTTGTATGCACAGAAATGGGAAAACACAGAATTGCCTTCAATAGAGTTCTGGACTATGAAAATGACAGAGTTAGCACAGATGACAAAACTTACAGCATTGATCAGAGACAAAGCATTGTCTGTCTTTTTGGCTAACCCTTTATTGACTTGCTGCACGAAACGAGGAATAGTGTCTTGATGATTTGTGGTTTTGATCATTAAGAAGAGAATGTGGGGGGAGCTAAAACAAGTAGAAGGGAGGCAGTAGTGGAAAAAGAAATTTTGGAGGAACTGTTATTTTGCTTTAAAAAAGATAAGTGTTGTAGAGAAGAATAGAAATGAAATATGCATTATTATTATTTTCTAAATTCCAAATTCTGTAATTGTTTACTCTTTTCTTATCCTTTTTTCCTGCCTTTTCTATGGGACTTTATTTCTATTAATAAACAAAAATAAAATAAAAAAATAAAAGGTTGTGAATGCACTGAAGTATATTTAAAGGATATATCCTCGCCTGAACAGACACAAAGGAAAGGTGAACTATGTGGGATCTATGCTTGAAAATTAGGTCTTTTCGGTGATAGAGAAGGTTCTGTTTGCTGATGGTGTAGTCACAGATATTTTTGTAATCTGCAGTGCCAAAGCAGCTTATCAAGGCATGACCTATCAATTCCTCTATAGCGCATGAAGCAATTTATGCACAAAGGCCATAGGAAGAGCTATTGAGGAGGTATGAAGGATGCCAACAGGACATCAGATTAGAATGTCAAGGTAATCCAATCTAGAGTTTGACTCCGGTGTAAAGGAGAAGTTCAGTCATGGCAAGTTTGAATGATGATTGCCTTGGTGTTGAAGTTCACATGATAAGCTAGTGAAAGCTGCTGGAAGGCTTGCAAGGAGAATCCAGCGTAGTAACAGGACTCTTTGAGAGTTTTCTTAAATTACAGAACTACTTAGAGCCAAACTAAAAGTGACTTCTTACACAGGTTGGACACTAGTCGGCTTCCCTCAAGTTTTGATGGGAAATGTAGGCATCCTGGTCTTGCAGCTGTAATGGAGAGCCAAGCTGTAAAACCAGGGCGCCTACATTTCCCATCAAAACTTGAGGGAAGCCGACTAGTGTCCAACCTGTGTAAGACGTCACTTGTAGTTTGGCTCTTAGGAACAAAGTAGCAACAAAGACATTTCTAGGAGAAGCTACCTATTATATTTTCAATCTAATACAAGCCTGCATTTGAACATCTGACTTGTCAGTACAATCTAAGATGTTCAGCATTAACCTAGTATCTTTCATGGTTTACTGTCATAAATTAGATTTTCTTTTTTATAAAAAAAAAAAGGCCCAGTTGCCAAATGTACCTGCAGAAAGAATCCCTCTAGGCTTAATTTTTTTTAAAAAAATACTCATCAAAACCCTGATGAGTACTGAAAGCGATTTTATATTTGCATAATTCTACAGGCGGGATTTAGTTCCTTTAAATCATTTTCTTGCAGACTTTTCAGTTATCCCCCCCCTCTTTGAACTAATATGAGTTCTCATCCTCTTAATACCAGCTTTTGTAGCACAGATTTCACATAGACACTTCTGTGAATCCAGAGCTATCCAATTCATAGGCGTTGAGGAATAATGGATCTCATTTCTGCATATATGTTGGTCAGCTAAAATTAAACCTTTTAAGCAACCAAGAGCATTTATGCAAGCAAAACAGAGAAGGAGACGGAGCTGCACAGGGCTGCCAGATCCAATTGGCTCCCCAATTAACACAACATGCTTAGGAACCTTATAGCACTAAGCTGCAGTAACTGCAGGCATTTCTTTGTCAACTTACAATTTCTCAGTTAACCATAGAGTTTAGGTGAACACATGATTCTTCCATGTCACTTTCACCTTGTAACTAACGGGAGAAGGAGCCATAATTAGGGTTGCCAATTCTACCTTGGGAAATTCTGGGAGATTTGGGGAGCAGTGCCTGGGAAGGGCAGAATTTAGGAAAGGATGGAGCTCAGAAGGGATGTTGTTCCATAGACTCTTCCCACCAAAGCTACCATTTCCTCCTGATCTTGGTAGTCTAGAGATCAGTTGTAATTCCAGGAGAATGGATCAGTTGTAATTCCAAAGGATAGTATCAGAAAGTACATTGAACGCTGAGTGATGGTTTCAGTAAGTCAAGAATGGAATAAGACTGCATAGTATTGTACTGTTAAAGTGTGAATGTTTTAGATATGTACAGAGGGGGAAGGGACTTGAACTGGTTAATGAGTGTTGTAATTAAAAATAATAATAACCAGAGCAAAAATTAAAAAAAAAACACGTTAGTACTTCACTCCCAAAGTTAGAACCCTGGACACCAAATGCTATGCTAGATTGCAAAGTAGTATTGCTGGGATACGTTATTAGCTCCCATGCCTCAACTGTAATTTTGAAAAAGGGGAAATCATATGAAATGGGAAGTTTGGTGTAGTGGTTAAGAGCAGTAGGACTCTAATCTGGAGAACTGAGTTTGATTCCCCACTCCTCCGTTTGAAGCCAGCTGGGTGATTTGGGGTCAGTCACAGCTTCTTGGAGCTCAGTCACACACATTTCACAAGGTGATTGTCTTGAAGATAATAATAATAACACACTTTATAAAGTGCTCTGAGGGGCTATTAAGTTATCCTGAAGGGCGGTATATAAATTGAATGTTATTATTATTACTTGTTTCACCAATGTTGTCAGACCCTGGGGAGATGGCACATCGGCAAAGTTTTTTTTCTAAATTATTCATCTGTGCCATGAGATCTACTTGCATCAAAAATTACTAGCACACCAGAATTACCCAGTCGCTCAGTAGGAGCAATTGTGACCAAGTAATACATGACCCGATTTATATGCACTTTAAAAAGCAAGATTCACACTCTTTTTGTTGCTCCCACACTTTCTGACATTTATATAAGGGCATCTGTCAACATGGGCTGTTTTCACACTGTTTACCGGCCACGGACCATTGCGCCAAGCTCCCGGAATGACAGCGGCAGTTCTTGCACGAAATCATGCCAGGAAGACGCTGTCGTTCTGG
This sequence comes from Eublepharis macularius, assembly GCF_028583425.1. NCBI lineage: Eukaryota > Metazoa > Chordata > Lepidosauria > Squamata > Eublepharidae > Eublepharis > Eublepharis macularius. Next base: position 18,613,835 of record NC_072792.1, on the reverse strand, counting down.
GAGCTTGGCACGATGTTCTGTGGCTGGTAAACAGTGTGAAAACGGCCATGGTCTACCAGCATGAGTAGCATACCACATAAACCATGTGCAGCCTTTTGGAAGGTGAACTGGTGTGTTGTATATGAAATATTGCTAGAAGAACCACTTGGGTAAAAGTGTTCTCAAAGATCCCAGTGAACGTGGCCAATGTCACGGGAGCTGAAGCAAGTGAAAGGAGGAGCTCCTCAACAACACTTCTAAAAATATTTTAAGCTGTGTCTTTGGAAAGCAGATGGAACTCAATTTCCACAGCTCTGTTTAGAGGAAAGATGTTGTTATTTAACTCTGAATTTTAGTCTTGCAAGAAATCTTGTCAAGGTTCCAGCCTCTTTTGTCACAGGCATTCACGTCTTCAGTAATCTGCCTATATACATTCAGAGAATGTGCATACATTTCTGAGCAAGTTTGTTCACATGAAAGATTGCTGTCCAAGTCTACTGGCTGAATGATCACACATTCCATAACGGCAAGCATCTTTCTGCATTAAGTTTCCATGTTTCTATTTATTGAAAGACCATTTGGGGATATGAAACCCCAGCACATTTGCATTTGTTCATTTTAGAGAGGGTAGTGTAGCACCTGGCTCCAAGGTATTGATTATTTTGCAGTCGTGTTGCACAGTCCTTGCCCTATCATATGTCCTTGGGACTCTGTGCTGAAATCCAATTGCCCTACCTCACCCTTTCCCCCTACTTGCTGATCTTAGTTATTGTGTAGATGAGGCCTGTGAAATAGCTGTGTCTCCATGGGGAATGCTGATGATAGAAATTAAACAAACATTGGTACTGAAGCAAGCTTACAAATTCAATGTCAGCCTCAATGTTCTTTCTCACTCGAATGTCTTCTCTAGACTAATATGCATTTGGCCTTCAGTGAGTTAAAAATAGTATCCTCTGTCTAGCTTGCAAAATAAGCCAACGATCATGACATTAGCTTTGCTCCCAAGATTCTAAAAATCAGACGTGGCGCAGATCCGTCACCAAACATCTCCTTTGCCAGTTCTTGTATTTATGAAGACTTTGGAGAGAGCACACTGACCTACAGATGTAAGAGAAAATGTAGCATCTAACAAATCTCCCCTTCCCTCCAAAAAAGAGGAAAAGAGCACTGTAGTGGCTAAGAAACTTAACCATGAATCAAGAAGATTCACTTCTTGCTTCTTGCATTAATGCGTTGGCTTGGACCCAGTGATAATCGGCTCAAAATGGTTCTTGCCACCTCAGTCGGAATGAAAGGCGGAGACAGTGTTTGGGTTCTAAAATGGGCCGCTTTATTAATATTTCAACAGTTAAACAACAACTACGGCAAGGGCCTAACTAGCGGTACAGGTCGGGCCCTGGGGTCACTATCTGGACCCCGCCCCAACCGGTCTGGGCAAGTCACTTGCTGCCCCGGGTGCAAGCCATCCATCAAATGGCTGGGACCCAGCCTGGCCAGGTGAAGTGGTTCACCCCTGTAAAACTCCACCACCCGGCCGTACAGCAGTGAGAAGAAACTGGCTTGTCCCGGGGTTCCCCACCCAGAGTGTCTGTCCTTGCAACTGGGCCGTACAGCAGCCAGCTGCTCCTGACAGACCCCTATTCCCCACCAATGGGGAGGTGCCAAGGTTGCTCCTCGGCCTGCTCAAATTTTCCCCTAACTTAAATCCTGCCACCAGGGAATGATCTCAGACCCACCATGACAATTACCTCCTTCTTCTCACAGTGCAAGGTAGGTGAAAAAACTCCAATCCCAAATGCCAATCAGAGAAAGGAGAGAAAAATTCCTACCTGGCCTCCAAAAGGCAACCGGCTAATCCTGCACTGCAATGGGGTGAGGTGGGTGGGCTGAGCATGAGGCACAACTGAAGCAGCAGGGGGCAGAGAAGCCAGCTAAGGCTACAGTCTCTGCCCCCCCCCAAGCTGAGACCCAGATGCCGGGTGCACCCTTTGTCTTCCTCCATCCAAGGAGGCAAATAACGGCCACCACGCTAAGTGGCTATTGCCACTGGCTGGGATGGCTGGATTCCCCAAGACACATTATGTGTGCATAGGACATATTATGTGTTTACTGTATGCACTATCCTACTGTTATTGCATTATTTTGTACTAATGTAATACCATCTGCTTCCTTCATCGTGTATTACTACTCTATGTTTCAGAATTATGTAATTCTTATCCTTGTAATGATCTCATTAGATCTCAGAAGCTAGGCAGGGTCAGCCTCGGTTAGTAATTGGATGGGAAACCTCCAATAAAGACCAGGGTTGCTATGCAGAGGCAGGTAATGACAAACCACCTCTGTAAGTCTCTTCGCCAGGAGTAGACATGAGCACGAACCCCATTACAAACCCACAAAAACTGACGAAATTGGCGATCATGTGATCGTGATCCAGCAGTTCGTGATTGTCCACGGCAAATGAACCAGTTTTTGGAAGAAGCCTGGTTCGGTGCGTTTGGCCACGGTTCGGGAAGCCAGATAGTCAGGCGCCATCAATCAATTCCCCTGGAAATGGTGCCAGAGGAATGCCTGAACTCTGTCTGTGCTCCTTCTGTCACCCTGGAAACCCAAATGGAAGCCCAGCTTACCTTGATCGGCAGGTCTTCCGTCCAACCATGGAGTGGCAAAGTGGTTACAAGTTGGGAGAAGACACCCAGGGGAGGGAGGGGGTGTTCTGTAGCCACGGGCACTCCAATCTCATCCCTGCAAACCCTGGTAGGCAGCTCTGACAGCCAAACACAGACCTCCTGAGTTGCTCTATGGGACCTCAGCTTATAAAAAGCACTGCGCTCCTAGGCCGACTTTCACTTTTAGCAAGCAGTGGAGTTTGAGAGCTGTTGCTTGCTACTTGCTAGCCTTTGGGGAAAGACAGAGAGAGTATAATTGAGCTTGGATTTTTGTGGAAGTTTCCTGGGGGCCTCGGATTGGAGAGGGTATAACTCTAAGATCCCTATTGCAGTCTTGACCAAACTTGGTTGCTGGCTGGAGGAGAGCCTGCTAAACACTCCCTGTGAATATGGGCTCTCTAAGTGCAACGGGGGCTGTTCTGAGCACCACAAACCATGAACCGGTTTGGTAACGAGAAATGCCCATTGCGGCTTGCGACTTCGGGATCGTCATCAGCACTGAACCACGAACTGTCGATTCATTAAATTTTTTTGGTTCATGCCCATGTCTAACCACGGGTCACCATAAATCGGCTATGACTTGAAGGCACTCTCCACCACAATCCTCGTACATTGCTTATAGCAAGACTCAACCTACTGATTGTGACAGCTTAGACTGTGCAATCTACATTGAGCCTAAGTGACAGAGGCAGACTATAAATATAGTAAATAATAAATACATAATAGTAGATAATGAGAGGAAGTCAGAGATCTACAAGAAGAAGGAGGAATTGGCAAATATGACTCCCGCTTCTATCCACAGAAATACTCATAGAATCATAGAGTTGGGAGGGGCCATACAGACCATCTAGTCCAACCCCTGGCCCAGTGCAGGATCAGCCTAAAGCATCCCTGACAAATATTCATCCAGCCTCTTCTTGAAAAATGTCAGTGAACTGACTCTAAGAGCCAAGCTACAAGTGATGCCTGACACAAGTTGGACACTTGTCAGCTTCCCTCAAGCTTTGATGGGAAATGTAGGCATCCTGGTTTTACAGCTTGGCTCTCCGTTACAGTTGCAAGACCAGGATGCCTACGTTTCCCATCATAACTTGAGGGAAGCTGACAAGTGTCCAACCTGTGTCAGGCGTCACTTGTAGCTTGGCTCCAAGACATCAACTGGCCCTAGACAAGTTTTCCTTTTTTACCATCAGCAAATTAGGAATAACCTTATTGAACCAGCTTACAGGATTTGTATAACACTTGTTAAGATGTATATAGACTTTGAACACCGTGAAGTATACAGTATAACTTTCACCAGCATGACTTGATTAATTTTGTTTTAATCAGTGATTACAGATTGGCACTCTGGGATATTTTTCTTTCACAAGCAAATTGGCATTGTAAACTAAATGCATAATGAACAATGCAGGATACTTTGAGTTTACTATCATGTAAAGGAACTCTCATCCTCTGATTCTCTTCACAATCAAACAAAAGCAAAACACCCCGTGAGGAACCACCCACTGTACAACTAGCCAGCTATAATAACATCCTTTGATGTTACTCCATCTGTGAGGACTCCCAGGGTGTCCTGGCTGCTGGCTTTAACATTCGGGAATGCGTGTTCCACTGTGACGCCGTAATGGATAGGCAGGCGATCTCCTATTCCAAATTCTCCCCATGGCTTAAACTTCTCAAGAAGGACCATGTTAGAGTGCTCTATCTGGTCAACATCCTTCCTCACCACCTCAGAACAGCCTTTACCTCAATTCAGTTCCAAACTACGCCCACAGCGCTGCTAGCTGGGTGCTATGCCAAAACACCTCAAGACCTCAGCTACTGTATTTGTGGTGCTCACGTTGTGGAGGATTTACCACATTACCTACTATCCTGCCCGCTCTATGCAGAGGCAAGTGATAAATTCCTAGAAGAGTTTTTAATTGGTTTAAACCCCTCTTCAGACTCTGAGAAATTGTTCTTTCTCCTGTCTGACTCTGCTGCATTTGTTTCTTATAGGGGTGGCCAAACTGTGGCTCGGGAGCCACATGTGGCTCTTCTAGACATATTGTGTGGCTCCCAGAGGTCTCTGAGTATCGCCATGGCCATACATTTTATTTTAGTCTAGTTTATTTCCCTGCCTCCTTTTCCTCTTTTCTTTCTATGTTTTTCACTTCCTTCCTTCCTTTCTTTCTTTCCTTCTTTCCATGTCTTTCCTCCCTTTTCCTTTTTTCCTTCTTTCCTTCTTTCTTTCCATGTCTTTCATATTTTCAATAAAAATGTTGGGGTTGCCAGGTCTGACCCAGAAAATATCCAGGGACTTTGGGGGTGAAGCCTAGCAAGGATGCGATGTCACTTTTGTGATGTCACTTCCAAGCCAAAGGTCAGGTGATGGCTCTTCCCAAGCTCCACCCCTTCCAATGATGTCACTTCTTTTTGTGATGTCACTTTTTGTGATGTCTCTTTCAGGACACTCCCCCAAACCCACCTCCTCATCTGAAGTCACTTCAATGCATCATGTCTTTCGGCTCTCAAACATCTGACATTTATTCTATATGGCTCTTACATTAAGCAAGTTTGGCCACCCCTGTTATAGAGTCTCTCTGTTTGCCTTAGCAGCTAAGAAAATCTGGGCTAGAGTTGTTTCAGGAGACAGCAATGGTTTTATCTGACTGGTATTTTTTGCCTAGATCATTTTAATCTTTTAATGTTTGTACATATGTTTACATGTTAGAATGCTTTATGTGTTTTATTTGTAATGGCCTTTGGCTACAAACAATAAACTTACCTTACCTTACCTTACCTTACCCACTGGTCAAAGAAATTAAGAAATTATTTTTTCTGTAAAGATACATACAGATGATAGAATAAATATTTTCAATGTCAAAAGAGAGCAAAAAGACATCAGACATCTGCATTTTTCTCAGACTTCATTTTAAAGCTAAACATGTCCTATGGGTGAGGGTCCATACATGACTTAAAAGAATTTATTAGAAACAGAATCGAAACGAAACAAAAACGGAGAATTTCTTTACATCCCTCTAGGAGCAGTGGATTTTTATATGCCTTCCCTCAAACCTATAATTTATTCTTTATCTCTTTAGCATGTTCCCTCATAGGCTTCGTGGCATCTGCATTTCTTTGCAATCTTAAATATAAGAGTGATTTGTGAGAGACAAGGATACACATTCCCCCGCCCTCCTGATAAGTCCTTTCGCCTGGTGTGCTGAAATAGAACTGCTGATTTCCCTTTCAAGGCTGCGGAAGATAATGCAGCTCAAGGAAACGAGAGTTGTTTATTGTGCTCTAGAGTTTCTGTGCCATTTACTCATTATATAAACCTTCGTAGTCTCTAAGGTTTTGAATGATTGTCATCAGTTAGATGGCAGCAGTCAGTGAAAAAGGTTACAGTGTATGTGTGGGGAGGGAGGCTTTCTTTAAAATATGGGGGGAACAGCGGAAGTGCCGGTCTCTTTAATTCCCTGTTTATTTCTGACACTGATCTTTATTCAACAAAAAAAGTTAATAAATCCAAAAGCAATACATAACCAATCACTCTCTATAGCTTCCCGTCAAAATTATCCCAATGCCTACATACAAATTTCTTTAAATCAGTGCCCTAAGGGAGAAAAATGTTTTCTTAACATACAATTGACATGCATCTGATTAGCTTTGGATCCTTGTTGACACAGCATGCCAGAGCCATTCGGGAGCATTGGATTAGGATATGGGTTCGAATCCTCATTCAGCAATGTAGCATACAGGAGGACTTGATGCCAGTCATTATCTCTCACCTCACCTCACAAAATAGGGAGGGTAGAGAGCCATAGAATTCATTGCAGGAAGGGTGGGATCTATAGGTGGGTAGATAAGTCTACACTTCCCAAAACTATATCTTAATGCCACAAACTTGATTCACAATTAACATTTGCAAACTGTCTCATTGAAAAAAATTCTCAAAATATCCTATTATATAAAAGGCTGAGCATATTCAAGACAACTCACTTCCTACCCTGGTGCACCTCCAGAGGGCGCTGCTGTGGAGGGAAGCCCAGATGAGGCAGCCAGACCTTCAGAGAGTGGGCCGTGGCAGGAATCCCAGGTCGAGCAGGCAGCAATGCCTGCCCCCACCTTCACCCAGCTGGGATCAGGAGCAGAGCAGGTGGCAATGCCCACCCACCCACCCCCGCTTTCACTCAGCTGGGATCAGGAGCAACCTAATAAATCTTGGAATGGTTCCTCTGGTATCTGAACTATTGCCAACAACTAAGGGGAAACACCACCAGAAGAATAACAGTAATTATCACATTTCCAAATTTTAAGTAGCTAATTATTTACTAATATCAAAAGTGCAGTGTGCTAAAGTGCTCAAAAATTTCAATATAAATCTTTCCAAAGTCCAGTACATTACAATTAATAAATAACTTATTTCATACTAGTCATAAATATCTTATAAAAATATAGTTCTCTAATGCAATCAATCACATCACAGCAGTAATCCAACTGTTGAAGAAAATCTCTAGAGGTACGGATTAACAAGTAATCATGTTTTTTAAAATAGTCCTTTTATCCTTTGCAGGTTTTCCTCAGACGATAATTTCTTTGAAGAAGATGATATTTTAACATGAACTTTTGATTTCACAAAATCATGTTGCTGCCCAAAAGGATGTTGAAGAGCCTGACGGGTTTAGCCAGCCTCGTGCTGGACTTTATCAAAGGCTCCTAGTCAACATGACATCCATACGTAAGTACAATCTTTGTTGTGTCACTAAGTTGGTCTAGAGCTGATGGTCTCTAGTGCAGCTCTAGACCAACTTAGTGACACAACAAGGATTGTACCTATGTATGGACGTCATGTCGACTAGGAGCCTCTGATAAAGTCCAGCACGAAAAGGGATTTAATAGGCTGGCTAACATGGTGGCAGGGTGTTCACTCCTAGGGAGCAAAGCTGAGGAGAGGCTGCTGCAGACGGAGTGTTCCCTCATCTAGAAGGGGTGAGAGAGTGGAAGCGAGTCACCAAGAGACAGCTAAGAGCAGTCTAGTTAGACGTGTTAGGGTATTACAGTTTTGTTTGTTCACCAACATTTACTATTCTCTTTACTTTACGAAGTTTGAACACCAGTTGCTAATAAAGCTTTTTAATAAAGTTCTTTATTATTCTGCCTGGGTCCTCACACGTCATTCAGTGTATTATACCATCAGCTTGTTCGTTTCTTCAAAACCAATAACTTCAAAATAGTCAGCCTGTTTTGAATTAATTATTTCTTTAAATGCGGCCCTTTCCAGGCGTGCAGCAAAGCTGCTTGAGCCAGGGGCCGTTTATTGCCACCTCGGAGGAGGGAGGCAGCACCACTCCCACTTCCTATTATGGTGTGCTGGGAGGGCGGAGCAACGGCCTTAGGCGGCCGCTCTGCCCTTCCCAGCTGCATTGCAGCAAAGTTGCTCGGCCCACACTCCTCTCCCAGTATTGGTGTAGGATTAGCCGGCTGCTGTTTCAGAGCCAGGTAGGAATTCTTTGCCCCTCTTTCCTAATTGGCATTGGAAGGGGGGGGGGGTTCACCTACCTTACACCGACTCCTGGGATTGAGGTGATTGGCTAAGAGTGGGGCCTGTTAGCAGTGTCAGGGCTGGCTTGAGTTGGAGTAGAGTGAGGGCCGGTGAGCACTTGGCGCTTCCCTATTGATGGGAAGAGGGGCCTGCCTAAAGGGCTGGTACTGCTTTGACAGCTGCCAGAGGCAGCTTCGGGAACCCCCGCCTGCAAGTCCTTCCCTCACTGCTATATGGCTGAGGTGTTCAGGAGCTTAAAGGGGGGTGACCAAATTGCCTGGCCGGCCGGGTCCGCCCCATCCATTGGATGGGTCCCACCCGGGGCTTCGGGGCTCACCCAGACAGCTCAAGGCAGTGGTCTAAGGGGAGACCCCGTGGCTTGACCTGTACTGCTTTAGGTCCTTGCTGATGTTTGGCTTGTTTTGTTTAGAAAGTTAATAAAGTGGCCCTTATATCCAGCTTGGTGTCTGTCTCTTCATTCCGATTGGGGTGGCAATGGCTGATGTATATCATTGCTTATTTGAATAAAAGGAACATTTTGAGGGTGGTATGCATGAGGCATCCACCACGGATACTTTCTGGCAGGTCCCTGGTTTGTAAAATGTTTCTCAGCTCCTGTGTGCTTCTCCACAGCACCACCCAGCTGCAAAGCTGGAAACAAGCCCCATCACCGTGATGCCTCAGGGTGCTTGCCGATTACCCTTACCTATCGAGAGCAACCTGTCCTATTCGTGCCAATCTAGTTGTGGTCTAACCAGTTTTGAACCAGGCCAAATTAGATGTCTGCCCCCTGTGAGAAAGCATAGAGCAGGTGAAAAAAGAGTCTCACCTGCCCAGTTTGGTGAAACACCCAAAAATTCTTGCTCAACCGTACAATTTTTGCAGGAAAAAGAAATTGTTTCTTCTAACATTCATTGTCAAGAACTATTGAATGTCTAGATGTATGTAACTCCTTAGGAATTGTTATATTTTGGGTTTTGTATGGTTATGTTTTACGTTAATGTGTAATAAATTTATTATTTTTTTAAAAAAAAGAACAACATTCGATTTATATATTGCCCTTTGGGATAACTTAATATCACACTCACAGAAGTTTACAAAGCACGTCATTATTAGACATGGGCAAAAACCGCATTATGAACAAAAAAAAACCACGAACCGCCTGATCGTCTGTTCACGATCCAGTGGTCCGTGAGGGTCCATGGCCAATGAATCAGCATTCGTTGGAAGCCCGGTTCGTTGCGTTTGCCCGCGGTTCGTGAAGCCAGACAGTCAGGCACCATCAACCAATTCCCTTGGAAACGGAGCTGGGGGAATGCCTGAACTCTGTCTGCACTCCCTCTGTCACCCTGGAAACCTGAATCGAAGCCCAGCTTACCTTGATCAGCAGGTATTCCTTCCAACCATGGAGCTGCAAATTGGTTACAATTGGTTACATGGGAGAAGACACCCGGGGGGAGGGAGGGGGAAGGGGGGTGTTCTGTAGCCATGGGCACTCCAATCTGATCCCTGCAAACCCTAATAAGCAGTTCTGATGGCCAACCCCTTGTACACTGGGCCAATGTCAACTGGTGACTCTGTATCGAGTGGGAGTTTCCTGAGGCCCTTGGATTGGAGAGGGTATAACTCCAAGATCCCTATTGCAATCTTGACCAAACTTGGCTGCTAGCTGGAGGAGAGCCTGCTAAACACTCCCTGTGAATATGGGCTCTCTAAGTGTAACGGGTGCCATTCTCACGCCCATGAACCACAAACCGTGAACTGGTTCGGTAATGGGAAATGTTCATTGCAGTTCATTTGTTTGGGTTCGTCGGCAGCACTGAACCACGAACCACAGGTTTGTTAATTTTTTTGGTTCATGCCCATGTCTAGTCATTATTATCCTCACAACAATCACCCTGTGATTGGAGCTGAGAGAGCTAGAAGCTGTGACTGACTCATGGTCACCTGGCTGGCTTCAAGTGGAGGAGTGGGGAATCAAACCCAGTTCTCCAGATTAGAGTCCTGCCGCTCTTAACCACTACACCAAACAATAGTGACCAGATATTTCTGTGCTGCCTCTTGGGATGCTGGGTGGGTCAGCTCAGCTATCATTAATAGTCTCCTTCAGTCACAACCTGATTGGCTGAACCCCAAGCTCTCCAATAATGCCTTGTGCCATGTTTGAATTGTAATGTAGGCCAAGGCAAATTGATCCACAGCTTAATGTTATTAATGTCCCTTCCTCTCACAATTGATCTTTTGCCACTCTCAGCCTGATTAAGGTTCTAGCGCTTAATATCAAATATGGGGTTTATTTAGCATCATAAGGCCCTAGGGTATGATTCCAAAAATTCCAAAAAAAGTATGATTCCAAAAATTAGGGCCCCAGCATGGATGGTGTATATCGGACAACAGTTTTCTAAGTCTCTTGAAAATTTAAGTGTCAAATATAAAGGAAAATGTCAGAAACTCTGTTTAACAAGAAAGCAAGAATAAGTGGGATTCGGTTTCGTTTTCTCAGCCATGTCGGACGCTCCTCTTCGCTGGCTCGAGAGGAAGCGGCCGAGCACCCTGTCCGGGCGGCTGATCTGCGAAGATTAGCCCCCAAAACTCCCAGTGAGGGAGGCTGGGTCCGGGACGCTGCGGGAAGAGCCCCCCGGAATCAATGCGGGGGGTTAATTGCCCGTTTGTCCCTACGGAGGCCGGTGGATGTGTGCGGCGCCTTGAGTGCTGCCGGGCCATGAGAAACGGCAAAGAGCAGAACTAGGCGAGAGCCTACAAGTAAGCGAATTCCTTCTGTTATTACAAGCGTACGTGAAGGAGAGGTGAGATCTGAAGCTAAGAAGGCTCACTCTTCCCCTTTGCTGAGTTTCAAAATTTGGTTGGCGCCCCCCCCCCAATGGCAACAAAAAAACAAAGTCCTGCCCTTGGCAAGTCAGTTTTGGCTGCCTTAAAGGGAGAATCGCTGGAGGAAATAGTACGGAGGACGGTTGGTGAAGCTATAAAACCCTTTGTTGACAAGCTGAATGAAACAGATCAAAGGGTGGGCTTAATTGAGAGCGAAGTGAAAACCATCAAGGAAGCAGCGGGGGGGGGCAGAGAAGTCTGCTCGGGAAAGTGCGTCACTCGTGAAGGCTACGAATAAAGAGCTTAAACTGGTGGAGAATCAGCTGATCAGTCTACAAGTGGAACGAACACAGACAATTTTGCGCCTCCAGAATGTGAAAGAGGAGGAAAACGAGGATTTACGGGGTCTTGTCTCGGAACTATTGGCGACACCCGCGAGGGCAACTAAAGAAGAAGTAAAAAGCGCCATTTTGGAAGCCCGTCGGGCTACTTCAAAATATGCAATGAAGCGTCAGTTGCCGCGCGAGATCATCATCGATTTTTCATCTAAGAGGATCCGGGACACTATCCTATACAATTCATACAATGCGGATTTGGACTTCTTGGGCAACAAAATTAAGATATTGAAAGACGTCCCATTTCTAATTCGGAAAAGACGTTTTAAGTATAAAAAGTTCGCAGCTCTTCTGAGAGAACGTGGAATAAAGTACAAATGGTTATTCCCGGAAGGAATCTGGTTCAGCCATAAAGATCAAGCCTTTAAGATATTATCAGAAGATCAACTAAGGGATTTTGAGGACAGGAACCCAGAATTCCAGTGCACCAAGCAAGACGAAAAGGAGAAGTCTGAGGGGGAGGGGGAGGAAACGAGCACTGCGGCTGCAGCTGCTCAGAGAGAATTGCGTCCGGGACCCAGGAGGGGAAGAAAAATTTAACTTGAAATTAAATTGTAATTTGCATTTAGTAAGGTCAACCACTCCATCAATATAATATAAAGCTTTAACTTTTGAATAATGACAGTATGAAGGGAAAACAGAAATGTAGTGTTTAGTGTTTGTAGGGCACCTCCCCCTTTCTTCCACCCTTCCCTCCCTCTCTCTTTTTTCTCTCTTTTTTCCCATCCCTTGTGTTATTGTAGTCTTTTGTAGTTACTGTTTTGTAGGGTATGTATGTATGTAGTAGTTGTATGTTAGATATTGAAAAATAAAAAATATTACAAAAATAAGAAAGCAAGAATAAGTTGCGATATCCTTCAGAAACCAAATCTCTTGTGAGAACAAGAACGTGTCTCTGGCACCAAATTTTCTCTTCCTGAAGAAAGCAAGGCTGGATTCTCCCCAACAATTTCTTCTACTGCTTCCTTCTTACTTACCATCTTCTTATCTGCCATCATTAGCAGTCACCCCAAGAAGAAGTGTTATAATTGTTCTTTGTCTTTCTGTCCCAGGTTATTCATGTGATAAACCATTTTCTCTCACACACAGGCTTTTGCAACTGGAATTTTCCTGTTTTCTCAGCTGTAACCTCTGAAACTGCTTCAGCCAGATCCTTAATGATACACCAGATAATGAAGATTTTGAGCATCCCTAATACAGATGCTCAAACACTGGTCACAAGCAAGGATCAGATTTTTTTGGTGGTTTGATAGTTTGTTGGTCTGTTCGTGGGTGTTTGCCACCCTAGTCGGAATGAAGAGGCAGACACAAGAGTTGGGAATTAAAGGGCCGCTTTATTAAAATTACAAACAGTACTGTCAACATGGCAAGGGCCTAACTAGCAGTTCAGGTCGGGCCCTGGGGTCACTCCCAGACCTCCGCCCCAACCTATCTGGGCGATCCACCAACTGCCCCGGGGGCGAGCCACCCATCATATGGCTGTGACCCAGCCAGCCTGGCAAAGTGGTGGTACAGCCCCTTAAAGCTCCCCCACCTGGCCATCAAGCTGCAGGGGGGGCTGGCTTGTCCAGGGGTTCCCCACCAGGGTGTCTGACCTCGCAACAGGTCTGTACAGCAGCCAGCCACTCATGACAAACCCCAATTCCCCACCAATGGGGATATGCCAAGGGTGCTCACCGGCCTGCTCAATTTTACCCAACTTCTAATCTGCCATGGGAAATTAAACTCAACCCACCTTAGCCAAATACCCCCTCTCCAGAAAGTGCAAGGTAGGCAGAAAACTCCTTCCCCCAATGGCCAATGAAGAAAAGGAGAAAACATTCCTTTCTGGCCCTGATAAACAGCGACCGGCTAATCCTGCACTGAATTAGGGTGAGGTGGGTGGACCGAGCACAAAGTGCAACTGAGAAGCTGGGCGGGCGGAGCAGCTAAACAGAGCTGCTGTCTCCGCCTCCGCTGCATTCCCTGATGGCCAGGAAAGTGCTGCTGCCTCTTTCTCCTTCCAGGACGGCAAATCTCGGCCCCCAGCTGTAGTGGCTGTTGCCACCAGCCAACAAGGGCTGCATTGGCAGGTTTCTTCACTGTATTCCTTCGTAAACATGCAGTACAGTACAATTAGCTTTTCATGCACCAATTGTGCAAGTGTTCTTATACAGTCTTACTGAGTGCAGTTACCTCCTGTCTGTATTGTTTAACTGTTCTGCTCAGTAGGCAACTGTTTAAATAGACAATTACATCACTCACAATAAATTAGTCATCATTTAATGCTGTGTTTCAATAAAATTATACCTATCAATGTTCGTCGAAGGAGTTTTCAATGATGCTAATGGTTGCCAGACCAGCATCTTTGCACATGTGTAGTTTTGCCGAAACCCAATGCAGACCAGTTTGGCAGGTATTTATGGCTGTTTGGCATGAACCAAACAGACTGAATAATTTCTCACATCTGATTGCCACCTTTGAATATAGTTTGTTTGACTGTTGATGTGTTTCTTCATTTTCAGTTTCAAAAGGACATGTCTTTCAAGGAGCAATGTGCCACTTGCATAATATAAAACCATGATATCAAAAGAACTATTTGGGCAGTTGGCAACTATGGCAGTTGGGGATGGAATGTTGGGGAAGCTGCCAGTTGGAGTTGGAAAGTAAACAAGAGAGTGGAAGGGAGTTGGAGCCTGGCTTTAGACCAGAGAGGATCAGCCAGAGAATCCTCTGGGAGAGGAAATAATGTTTGTAAAACACTTTAAGTCCTAGGACTAAAGTGGGGGAAACCAGCACTAACTCCTGCTTAGACTCAAGAGATCTGGGTATTATAGAGGGCCAAGGAAGTGGGTAGAGAGGAGTCTCCCCTTCAGTGCCAGGAACAGGGTAATAGCTCATAACTAGAGATGGGCATGATCCGCATTATGATAAAAAAACCCACGATAATGGCAATTGCGCAATTGTGAACTGGTGGATCGTGATCGTCTATGGCCAACGATCCAGCGATTGAGAGGGGACTGGATCAGGGCAATCAGGCTTGGATTGGGGATCCAGACACTCAGGCGCCAGCAATCTATTCCCCTGGCAACGGAGCCAGGGGAATGCCTGAGCTCTGTTTGCCCTCCTTCTGTCACCCTGGAAACCCAAATGGAAGCCCAGCTTTCCTTGATCAGCAGGGCTTCCTTCCAACCACGGAGAAGCAAAGCAATCACAAGTTGGGAGAAGACACCCAGGGGAGGGAGGGGGAAGGGGGTGTTCTGAAGCCATGGGCACTCCAATCTCATCCCTGCGAACCCTGATAGGCAGCTCTGACGGCCAAACACAGACCTCCTGTGTTGCTGAATGGGACCCATGCCATGGGGTTCCAGGCTGGGTTTCACTTTCTGCGAGCAGTGGAGTGGGACAGAGCTCTTGCTTGCTACTTGCTAGCCTTTGGAGAGAGAGAGAGAGAGACTGAGAGAGTCAGCCGCCGCCACAACCCACCTTTCCACATAGCTGGGAATACCAGCGTGCCCCGCTTTGGCATCCACGATCCACGATCCACGGTTCGGGAATGGGAGATGATCAGTGTGGATCGTTAATTCGGGATCATCGCTGGCACCGATCCACAATCAGCTGGATCATTAATTTTTTGGGGGATCGTGCCCATCTCTACTCATAACTATAACGCCTGCCCAGTATCTAGCAAGGGTCTGTCTCAGTGGAACACCCTTAAGGTCTGGAGAGGAGGGAAAGTTGTGCTGTGTTTGTGTTTGAATATATAAAGTGTAACAACTGTGAAGAAGTGTCAACCTCTGAAAGAAGCCAGCAACCTAGTTCTATAACAAGTGTTTTGTGCCTCACACCAGTGAAGTTCCTGTATAAAAACCTTTCTGTTTCTTCAGTTCAAACACCTGCCTACCTGCCTTTTGACTTTAACCTTCTGTAAATAAACCTTCTGTTATGTTTTGAACCTCAAAAAAAAAAACTATTTGGTCACATGACTATTACATGGACCATGATGCTTAATGGGGGAAACTTTTGAGATGTAACAATCTTACTTGTTGGGATTATATAAATGGGGAAGGGAGCTCTGAACAGAAATTTAGTATGGATGTGTGTGCCTCATAGAGCCCAGAAGCATCTTAAGGGCCAACAAGATTTTCAGTGTATAAGCTTTTGAATGTCAGGGAACTCCATTTCCACTTGTGTCTGAAGAAAGGAGCTCTGGCTCTCAAAAACTTACGCTTTGAATATCTTGTTGGTCTCTAAGGTGCAACTGGACTAAAATCCTGCTGTTCTACTGCAGACCAACATGGCTACCCACCTAAAACTATCCTCCAAGCCTGGAGTAAAGGTTTTTATAGACAATCTTGGTTTTCTTAATGTAATATTTTAGCAGATTGCTGAAATGAAGAATAAAAAGAGTACATTTAATATGGCCTGTTTTTTTTTCAAGTCATCATTGTAAAAAATGCTCTGAGATTACTTCTTGGTGCTTTGGACAGCTGTTGTTCAAGAACTCTGCATTAAACATACTCCTTAAAAGTTAAACAAGATTTAAGCTTCAGTTCTCAAAGCCTGAGAAGTGGAATCCATTCATTCCTTCTCCTGCCTAATAATTTCTTACTCACTTTCCAGCTTCTGTGACAATTTCAATAAAACTTGCCTGTCACAATCAATATTGTTTTTTGTGCTTTAAACCCTTGCTGGAAAAGCTTTCTTCATATGTTGCAGTTTAGAGATTAGTACTTGATTTCATGAACAGTGAGCTAAACAAGTCCATGTTGGTCACAGCATTGCCTCCTCAGTCAGGAATAAAGAGGCAGACACAAGGCTTGGGTACTAAAGGTCCACTTTTATTTAAAATACATCTTTAACTGTCAATATGGCAAGGGTCTAACTAGTGGCGCAGGTCAAGCTACCATGGACCTTTGCCTTGACCCATCTGGGTGAGCCCCACTGCCCTGGGTGTGAGCCGTCCATGCACATAGATGGGACCCAGCCAGCTATCAAATGGTTCCCCCCTTAAAGCTCCAACCACTCTGCCATGAAGCCTGAGGGAAAAACTTGTACAGGGGGTCCCAGCTGGCTGTCTACCCTCTCAACTGGCTGCCAGCCAATCCTGACAGAACCTAATTCCCCACCATAGCCAGTTACCACAACCCATCTGCACAGTGCAAGGTAGGCAAAAAAAACCCCTCTTCCTACCAGCCAATACGAGAAAAGGGAGAACAAAAGAAAAAAATCCCACAATTTATATATTATCAACTCTTATTTAACAGTGTTGACAACAAGTGACCAGGTAAACCTGCAGTACTACAGGGTGGGTGGGTAGGCCAAGCAAGAGGAGCTGTAAAACTTGGCTCCACTCCCCAGCTGATGACTGCATTCTTGAGAAGGAGAGAATGATGCTGTTTTCTCCTTTCTAGGGTGGCAAAAGCTGCCCCCAGCCACAGCACACTTTGGGCCAAGCTACACATGACGAAAGACACTTGCCTGGCAAGTGGATTGAGTGGAGGGCAAGTGAACAGGCAGAAATACACTTGCCATTCAAGTGTCATTTGTCACTTGTAGCTTGGCCCTTTGTCTGTGGCAGGGAGGGCTGGATTAACTATGCTTTTGCTATTGAGAAACATATATGCCACCTTTCATGAACTATCATGGCTTTCAGTCCGTAGCTGTAAAATTACATTATGATTAGAATATGTATGGGATCTGTTAGAAACCTCTTTCTCAGAATGCAAGGGCTCAAAGCACCCAAATTGGAAAGCAACCCCAAACCAGATGAGTTTCCAACCAAGTTAACTGAAAAATAATTTTGGCTCGCATGATTCCAGTTCTCCAAACAGAAGGCATCTAGGTCACTTTATTGATGGCCAATTATATTTGCATTTAATTCATCAACTGATTAAGTGCAGGTGATAAATCAATTAAAAAACAAACATTAAACTGAGTAATGCAACAATAGGTAGATCAAGATCTGACTGAGGTTAGAGCTTTGCTTTGGAGACACAAATTGATGCTAGGCTCCAGGGACAAACAGTGAAAAAGATTAATAGCGCAATCCAAAGCAGAGTTACACCTTTCTAACTCCATTGATAACAATGAGCTTATAAGGCTGTAATTCTTCTTAGGATTGCATTGTAAATGTTCCACAGAAGAAGGGGAAAAGAAAAAGAAAAAAAATCAGAAATAACTTGTATTCAGCTGAACATGAAAATGGAGAAGGGTCAGTGTAATAAGCATCCACTTTATCAAATTCTATCCATTACTCTAGTTGGTCTTCACTACAGACACAACTTCATTGTCAGATAGAAAGCTCCTTTGTACGTGGGACAATTTATATAGCTGTCATTGTTTGGTCTTGTTTCCATGCTACCTTTAGATTCTCTTCGAGCACAATCCTTTTATTTCTCTCCAAGTGCATTATATGAGAATCCACACATAAAGAATTATGCGTGTAAAATTGCCACTAAATCATTTCCTAAAGCAAAATGCAGAAAAAAAATGTGAAGATGCCCTCTCAGGTGAAATTTCAAAAGAAGTAAGTAGCTATAGTTTGGAAGAGGCTAGAAACATTTCCCAGGGGGAGGGTTTTTTTTGCATGTCTATGTGATATATAGTACTTCCTTATTCATGCACCAACTGCTATTATTATTTAGTTTCAAAAATCCTGTTTGTAATCATATTTATGGGGAGAAATCAATGGCTCGCTGATATACAAAAGCTTTCAGGATCAAACTCTAACATCTCCTGTTTAAAGGTAGATAAGATAATAGATAATACACTACTGAATAAGCAATGCTTTAATGTTGTTGTAACATTTAATTATATATCAAAATATGCGACTAGTTTTATTGTGTGTGACCATTTTTCTGACTAAATAATATATGTTATTTATCACAATGTTTGTGTTTCCATTCAACTCCTATTTCTTTATGTATTCCAGATAGCAAAAAATAAGGTATATGTGCTAAGATAGCCAGGGGTGTATCAGCTTGCAGTTTTTTTCTCAACTTACTATATAATTGAGTAAGCGTGTTTCAGACAACTCACTTTATACCCTGGTGCACCACCAGAGGGCGCTGACATGGAGGGAAGCCTAGGCAAGGCACCATGTCCCTCCAGAAAACATGCCATGGTGGGAAACCCAGGCTGGGAGCAGGATGGGAGCAGGTGGCAATGCCCACCTCCCACCTTCACCCAGCTGATATTAGGAGTGGAGTAGGTGGCAATGCTCACCCACCCTCACTTTAACCCAGTTGGTTATTAGGAGCGAAGCAGGGGGCAATGCCCTCCCCCCTTCACCCAGATGGGATCCGAAGCTGAGCAGGTAGCCATGCCCACTACCGAACTTAACCCAGCTGGGATCAGGAGCAGATCAGATGGCAATGCCCGCCCTCCTTCACTCAACTGGGATCATAGTGGAGCAGGTGGCAATGCTCACTCCCCCCTTAACTCAGCTGATATTAGGAGCGGAGCACTTCGAATGCCCACCTCCTTCACCCGGCTGGGATCAGAAGCAGAGTAAGTGGCTTTGCTCACCCATTGCCTTAACCCAGCAGGTATTAGGAGCACAAGCGGTGGCAATGCCCATCCCCCACCTTAACCCAGCTGGGAACAGGAGCAGAGCAGTTGAGAATTCCACCCCCCTTTCACCCAGCTGGGATCACAAGCAGATCAGATGGCAATGCCCACCCTCCTTCACTCAACTGGGATCAGGAGTGGAGCAGGTGACAATGCCCCCCTGCCTTAACACAGCTGGTATTAGGAGTGGAGCAGGTGGCAATGCCCACCCCTCTTCACTCAGGTGGGATCAAGCTCGGAGCAGGTGGCAATGTCTGCCCCCCTTCACCCAGCTATAGTCAGGTGCAGAACAGGTGGAAATGCCCACCCCCTTTACCCAGCATGTATCAGGCACAAAGCAGGTAGCAAATCCCACCACCCTTTCACATGGCCGAGATCAGGCAGATCAGGCATGGAGCAGATGACAATGCCCACCCCCCTCCTTCACTAGCTAGAATCAGTGACAGAGGAGGAGCGAATGCCTGCTGGCCCACCTTCCCCTTTCTAGAGCCCTTTGTATTTTTCCCCACAACGGGCTTTGTTGCTATTGAGTATATATTTGCAATATTGCTTGTAGAAAACGAAAGTATTTATACATTTTAAATTTTAAATTCTATAAATATATCAAATATTGAAATTGCACATGCTAAGTAAATGATAAACAATGCATTTGCTGCAGTTTTGATCAAAAAAGCCTAATGATATATGATTAAAGGGACAAATGAAGGACAATTTCATCTGACTGTATCTTCAAAAACTAAGCTGACATTGGAAATTCCAAAAAAGCATATAGTCATGGGTTCTTGAGCTCCACAAGAGCAGATACTTTGGATCATGCTACTCTGAATAAGTTTGGGCACATACCCAGAACATGAACCCACTCACTGTATAAAAAACAAAAACTTCATTATCTGACATCATGGTTTAGGTTATTTTAGTATTTTTGCATGAATGTGGGCATTATCTGACATTACCAAAAATATAGCATCCATACAGTTGAGCTGCTAAATTAAAAGTAGGTCTTCATTTTACCCCTTCAATATTCCTATTCAAGTTCCAAATACAACCTTTTAATTTAAAACAAAAGAAAACTGACATGAACAATGTTATAATTGAATGCTTTTGACATCAAAACGAAGCTGTGCCTGTTTTCCTGAAAGGAGTAGGCATAGCTCATGTAATTAGACAAAAATCTTCTTGACTAAAAATACAGGATTATGAAAAAAGGTGAGAGAGAGAGAAAGAGAGAGAGGACGGACAGACAGCCAGAGACAGCCAGAGACAGCCAGACAGTCAGATGACAGACAGACAGACAGACAGACAGACAGACGATAGATAGATAGATAGATAGATAGATAGATAGATAGATAGATAGATAGATAGATAGATAGATAGATAGATAGATAGATAGATAGATAGATAGATAGATAGATAGATAGATAGATAGATAGATAGTGCGGCTATGCCCATGGGCAGTGTTAACTGCTCAAGGAGGTGGCCATGCATTGCCTCACTGAAAGGAGGGAGAGCAAGGCACTTTCCTCAGCATCTGGGTCCTGGCTGGGGTGGGCAGAGCTTGCAGCCTCTTCAGGCTGCTCCACCCACCCAGCTTCAGTCGCTTTCAATGCTCGGCCCACCCTCCTCACCCTGTTTTGGTGCAGGATTAGCCGGTGGTTGTATTCTGAGCCAGGTAGGATTTTTTTCCTCTTTTTCCAATTGGAGTCGAGATGAGGGTTTTTTCGCCTACCTTGCACCATGACTAGCGTTGAGGAGATTGGCTTTGGGTGGTGCTGGTTAGTGATGTCACTGGCGGGATAGAGTTTAGTGAGAGGGAGTGGGCCGGTGAGCACCCTTGGCGCTTCCCTATTGGTAGGGATGAGGGGTGTGCTAGGAGCGGCTGGTACTGCTTATGATGGCAGCCACCCCATGTGGGCAGACTGACTGGGGGAACCCCATGTGCAAGTCCTTCCCTCACTACTGTATGGCTGAGGCTTAGGAACTTGAAAGGGGGGAACCAATTTGCCTGGCCGGCCGGGTCCTATCCATCCACATGGAGAGCTCGCACTCGGGGCTTCGGGGCTCATCCAGACAGTTCAAGGCGGAGGTTCAGGGGTGACCCCATGGCTTGACCTGTACCACTGTTTCCCTTACCACAGTTATGGGTTAATGTTCAATGTTGAGGTTAATTTAATAAAGTGGCCCTTAGATCCAACACCTGTGTCTGTCTCTTCATTCCAACTAGGGGGACAATGGAGGACATGCCTTAATATAGGTCCTTAAAGTCAAGGTCACTTATCTCTGAACAAGCAAGAAATCAGACAGGGTATTTACCAAGAGTGGCCAAACTAGTGCTTGGGGGATGAACTATACTTGCAGCTGTACTGGCATTTGTGAGACTAGTACTGTGGCCAAATAAGAAACATACACATGTGGTTTTGGGACTACCTCAAACCCTGCTGCCCACCCAGCTACCACAGAATGGCAATGAGACCCCAGGAGGCTGCAACAATGCAACCGGGCTCTGACATCCCTCCCAGCATGCATACCCTGCTAGGGTAACCTGGCAGAGCACGAGAACTCGGGACTGCTCTATCCAGCACTTGCAGCCACTGTATGCGCAGAGGAGCAGCCCTCCATTGCATCTTGCGCCCCAGCTGCAGAAAGGCCCACCTGATGAGCCTGGGTGAGTTCTCTGTATCCCAATGGATTTTCATTGTTCATCTAAGGATCTCAGGCAGGGTGGTTAGGACTATCAGTCTTGTTCATACAACAACCCTATGAGTTAGTTTCTACTGACAGAAATAACACATATGTTGCAGCTACATCAGAGGGCCAAGCTACACATGACAAATGACACTTGAACAGCAAGTGTATTTCTCCCTGTTCACTTGCCCTCCACTCAATCCACTTGCCGTTCAAGTGTCATTCATCATGTGTAGCTTGGCCCTCACTTAGCTCCGGCTGTGTTTGTATGAAGAAATGTGATGGGCGGAGCCAAAGACACGATTGCTATGGATTTTCCTATATTTGAAAGGAAGGGAATTATGCCATTAGGCCAACTCACATGGTCTCTTCATGCACATTACAAGAATTTACTTTGAAAACTGTGTGTCCTCCGTTTCATTTTATGCACGCTCTTTGAATCCATCCTTACTTCCTAATTTCTTTCCTGTCGTAACCTGCCCTGAGGGGCGGGCTAAAAGTTAAATAAAGAAATAATAATAAATAATAATCTATCAGCTGTTTGAGTGAACACACAAACCTTTGATTTTGCCTTAAACTAAGGGCCAAGCTACACATGACAAATGACACTTGAACGGCAAGTGGATTTAGTGGAGGGCAAGTGAACAGGGAGAAATACACTTGCTGTTCAAGTGTCATTCGTCATGTGTAGCTTGGCCCTGAGTCAGATGGTTGGTCTATCAAGCTCGGTGTTTACTCTGACTGGCAGCAGGTCGCTGGTGGAAGTCTTTCACATCACCTATTCCCTGATCCTTTCAACTGGAAATGCCTGGGCTTGAACCTAGGAACTTTGCTCTACCAGTGAGCCATAAGCTCTCCCCACCTCAAGAGACCAACCAGCCTGGAGTGGATTGCTCACTCATTTGACTGGATGTTGTAATGTGCTATTTGTTTATTTGCTTTATTTATAACCTGCCTTCCTCCCCGATAGAGACTTAAAGCAGCTCACATCATTCTCTTCTCCTCCATTTTATCCTCACAACAACCCAGCAAGGTAGGCTACATTGAGAATGTGAGTCTCAAAATCAAAGCCTACTGTTTGTTTTTATACCCGTTGTGTCCATGTAAAAGCACCTTAGCCTTTCCTTTTTGATGCTGATGTCTGGAATTGGGAGATTGCTGCTTGTATCATTATGTGAAAATGGTTCTAGGGGCTCAGACCAGGGCTCATTTTGAGGGGGAATGCACAGGAACGCAGTTCCGGCAGTTCCCCAAAGAGGTCACATGTCAGGTGGTTCCGCCCACCTGACTCTTGGCCATTTTGGGCCCGTTTTGTCCTGGATTTGGCCTCTGATGGGTGGTGGATCACTCTCCTGTTCAGCAGCGGCCCGATCCTGACCATTTTGGGCCCCTTTTTGGCCATCTTCAGCCCCTTTTTGTCATTTTTGGCCCAATTTCGGCCCTGAATGGCCAGGATTGGATCCAAAACAGCCAGGATAGGTGATGTCAGGGGGTATGGCATATGCAAATCAGTTATGCTAATGACACACTTCTGGTGATGTCAAAGGGTGTGGCATATGCTAATGAGTTATGCTAATGAGTTCCTCCAGCTCTTTTTCTATGAAATGACCTATGAATATAAATAAAATAAATAAATAAAAGTGTCGCTTGAAAGTATGCTGAACTTGCACCACATAGGGAAGAAATTTAAGCCAGAGTGCAGCGGTAACTTAAAGACAAACACAATTTATCCACCATACGCTTTTGTGAGTCAGAATTCACTTCATCAGATGCATGAAGTCTGCATCCATAGCAGTTCTATGGATGTGGCATATGCAAATCAGTTACGTTAATGACAAATTTCCAGTGATGTCAAGGGGCGTGGCATATGCTAACAGGTTATGCTAATAAGCTATGCTAATGAGTTCCTTCAGCTCTTTTTCTACAAAAGGACCCCTGGCTCAGATCATATAGTAAAATGAGTGGAGGGGAGGAATAATAGGACTTAATGTAAAATAATTTTATAAATGATCTTTTTGCACCTTAGGACATCAAATTGTACAACTTTTGTATATATATATAAGCTTAGGAGCTTTCTGTGTAGCAGGAAGAGAACACATTCCTACACTTTTAACGTATATGTTTGTAATAATGTCATGTAAACATATACCCTGTGTTTGTGCCTTTTAATTGGTTTGTCTGAATAAAGAGGAATTATTATTTTTTTAAAAGCACACGATGCTTTAGGAGTAATGATAGAGGGAGGGACCAGGAAAAAAGGGGAGAGTGTGAGTCTGGCCCAAGGTTATCCAGCAAGCTTCTATGGCAGAGTGAGGATTTGAACCCGGGCATCTCAGTTCCTATTCTAAGCACTATGCTACACTGGCGGATTCTGCACAGCTTACCTGAAGCCGGGACGTTGCGGAACATGCTGGCAAAACCGCGAAAAATCGCATTTTCTCGTACGAGTTTTGCGCAATGTCGCACAAAACTCCCACGAGAAAACACGATCTTTCACGTTTTTGCCGGCATGTTCCGCAACGTCCCAGCTTCAGGTAAGCTGTGCGGAATCGGGCACTGTATCTCAGTGTTGGAAAACTGGACTTAGTGAGCTGTCTTTGAAATTCATCTGCCTATAGAGCTGCACTTGGGGGATCAGCCAACTTCCAACATATTATGCCCCTCCTGTGGCACCTATTTTAGGTAGCGTGGTTGAGCAATGGGAGTCCATGTGGTACAAAGAACAGCTACCAGCATTCAAGAATTTCAAAAAGGATTTATTAAATAAATGGGGGGGGGGAATGTTCATACTCACTTTTAAACACAACACCAGAGCAAGCAGGGAAACTCAAAAAGAAATGGGCAAAAACGCAATTTCTCTACCGTTCGCTTTGCACATGACTAACATAGATCTTCTGTTAAGGCAGACTATCTGAGAGCCAAGCTACACATGACGAATGACACTTGAACAGCAAGTGTATTTCTCCCTGTTCACTTGCCCTCCACTCAATCCACTTGTCGTTCAAGTGTCATTCGTCATGTGTAGCTTGGCCCTTAGAAATTCCCATCTTAATGAGAAGTCTTCATACCATTCATGGTTTAGGTCTCTAGCCTTCACGTGGCCAATGGCTTCCCATTGCAGTAAGCCAGCTCTCAGCGCCTTCAGCTTCCAGCTCAAATCAGCCAAAGAGACCTTCTTCCCTCTTCTAGGAGGTTTTATTCTTTTCCTTTGTCCAACCCTGAGCAGGTCAAATGGGCAGATCCAGGAAGAGAGTCCCCGGAAGAAATCTTTTTAGTCCTCCAAGTCTCTGCCCGCTCCCAACACATCCGGAAGGGTAAGCGTTACCAGAAAGCGTTCTGGCCATATCTGTATGACCAAAGCCCAAAGCTGGGTGCAGCTTAGAAAAAACCTGGCTTTTCCTCCCCTATCCTACTTGGTCTCAGCTAAGACCAAACGTAAACTGGGGGAAGATGTTTTGATACAGTCCACATCTACAAAGGAAAGCAGTTCTCCACATAGAGACTTTTACATGTTGCTTTGATTAAATTTGGAATTACTTCAGCATGTCATAAAATACAAGCTTCAAAACCTGCCTGCCTTGAAAACAGGGAAATAGTTCAGAATTAATGATTCCACCATATGGACACACAGAGTAGTAAGAAAGGGGGGAAAAAAACCTTTCAAGGAAGAGCAGTTTAACGAAAATATCTTTGCTGTTAATGGTAAGCAGTGAAGTAAGTTTTATTTATAGGGATTTAATGGCTCTTCAGTGATGAGCTAGCTGAAGCTATTCCAACACAGAATATTAAGTTTGTACTTACTTCAAATTATCGCTGAAAATGAACGAAAAGCCGCACTAACCATTAAAATGTTTCAGCAATCCAAACTGACCATTTATAGTGTCTATGAAACAGATCAGCATTTAAGCTGTGGAGATAAGTGTTAAAAGCCATTTTCCCCTTTTCTTGCTGATCATTTTGAATGTCCTTCATATTTAGAGTTGAAAATTTCTTAACCCCTATAAATACATCTTTGTGCTATAAATGATGGAGGTTGTAGAAATCCATAAAGCATAGTCTCCCTAGTTCTGTAAACTGATTTGTGCATGACTTTAAGCAGATGCATTAGTGAGCACTATCCCATGGCTCCTGAGCTGCTCTGATGTCTGGGTTTTTGGGGGGAGGTGTCAGGAGATGTGTCCGGAGCCACTCACTCCAGGCTAGGGGCAGCCCAAGGGGGTCCTCCACTCTTGCTGCCCAACACACACTACTCCACTTACCTGGCTTCCTGGGGGCAGGCACAGAGGAGAGCCCGAAGTCCCAGGAAAGGGGTCAGAGAAGGCAGGGAGGCGCCAGCAGCCGGTGAGGACCCAGAGTGGGGCAGCCACAACTGACACTGTCCCCAAAGGGGGGCTGCTGAATCCGTCCATGGCCTCCACACTCAGGTAGGCCCAAGGCCTACGACGGCAAAGACTGCCCTTGACTTGCCTGAAGGTGGCAGGCTCTATTGACCCACCTAGGAGCTCCACACCAATTGGAGCAGTCCAGGCCCTCACAGCTGGTAAATCCCATTGGGTGAAGCTGTTCCTGTGGCTGCCAGGTCAGGCATGGCCAGGGCAGAGGGAGGAAGGTGTGCAGCACTGATTGGATGAGGCACAGCTAACCAGGCTGAGCGTTGTTGGGCAACAGGCTCCGGGGGAGGTCTGTGCTAGTGGGAATGACAGGCCACAGACCTATCACATAACCCCTCCTCATGAAGGGAGGAGACACAGAAGAGAGGGTGCCACAGGGGATTGGCTGCCCTGGAGCAGGAGAGGGAAACAGATGCCATAAAAGGGAGCCTCCTATGAAACCGAGGAGAAATGCTGGTGTGATAGTGAGATTTGGAGAGAGAGAGAGAGAGAGAGAGAGAGAGCACAAATGAGGGTGAGTCACTGCACAGTGAGTAGGAGGAGGTGGTGGGTGATGTAACCTCCTCCCCACCCATATCTGAGGCCCAGGGAGATCCCAGGGACACCTGTAAGATTACTGAAGGTGGCAAGGGTATGACTAGTGGAGAGGCGCTCACAGATGCTCTGCAGGCCCAGGCAAGAGTGTACAGATACTTGGTGGAGCAGGTCCACTTGACAGCAGTGGAAACATTCTCCTTGAGCAGCTTCCTCAAGTTTTAACTTCTAATTAATCTCCAATGATCAATTCTTGATCTAGATGCTCATGTACATGATGGCAGGGCATCTCAAAAGGTGAGCAACCAGGCAGACTTCTGATCCTCAGGTGCAATCATTGAATGGCCTGCAGCTCAAATAACAGTGGGAATGGTGTTAGCATCCTTAAGAGTGGAAGATTTCCATGGTGGAAGAAATAAGGGATCAGCTCAGCAACTTCTAATTTTGAATGTTTTAGCTTCAGTGTTATTACTATTTTCTCTAGCCAGTTTCTCTAGAGAAAAAAAAAGGATTTCCTACTGTATTTAAAAATAAAATGCATATGTTCTCCAGATTCCTCAGAATGTTCATTTGTTTTAAATTAGGTTTATATTTAATCATTAATGCATGAATTATGTCTTTATGCCACTTAACATTCTTGTCTCTCTCAAAATCATCCGTGTTAGGCATCAATGACTTTAAACTGAGGGATACAATGTGGTTTGTTTGTGTTGAATTTCTTGTTTTTTCTTCACATGACACAGCTGTTGCCGAAGGATGGGGCCCATTTGGTCAACCACTTTGAGCCATTAATCTACTACAGAAACAGTCAACCAACATCTGAAGCAGTCAATCACAATGAGACACAGGGTATGAATCCCTGAGGCAGTACACTTCACCTATTTAGCACGTTTTAATTGATGAAAACGAAATAACCCAGAGACATCTAAAACTAGACAAGTAAAAAGATAAGCAAACAAACAGAAAACAAACATTATTCTGGTGTAAAAATCCTCCAATTTTGGATTGTTGGAAAAAAGACTCGGTGAGGGAGAAAGCAGGCCTCATGGAAGATAAAGAGTAGGGGTGTGTGGATTGAAAATACCAAGCTGTAAAAATCACGGAAACCCCCCTATAAAAATGCCTTCCACTTTGAGTTTGTGTGGCCTTTATATTGCTGCCTCCATGACTCCCTCAAAAGGTTTTTCCTGCCATCAAAGATTTTGGCCTTAGACCTCCTCAGTTTAACTGGTTATATAGGAAGGCTTGTTATAGATGGTAGTAGTTCAACAGAACGGTCAGTGTGTGAGGATAGCTATAGACAAAAAAGAGCTCTTTCTTGCGTAAATAAAAGTAGAATTTATTTATAAGTACATCAGTGTGGTGGTTGTAAAGTTTGTTATGTGTATTGGTTTCAGCATAGTTCTTAAGCTTGGCAATTTAAAAAACAATTGTATCTTCAGGGCTTTTTTCAGGGGGAAGGCAAAGGAACAGAGTTCCGGCACCTCTTGAAAATACTCGGCAATAGTGCTTGAAAATAATATGATTTCAAAGAATCCCGTGTATTTCTTCCTCATTTTCCTCTTGAGAGTTCTGCCACCTCTTTTCCCAGAACCCCCCCCCCCAATCTTCTTAAAGATATATTCACAGACTGAGGGCCAAGCTACAAGTGATGAACAGCAAGTACTTGAACAGCAAGTGTATTTCTCCCTGTTCACTTGCCCTCCACTTGCACTCCACTCGATCCACTTGCCATTCAAGTGTAATTTGTTACTTGTAGCTTGGCCCTCAGTCAAATAGAATAATTTTCCACAGAGGTCTTCATTAACAGAATAAACTCTCTTCTCATCCTCACGGACATAGATTCCCTCAGGCTTTTTCACACAGCTTGCTGAACCTAGATAGATTAATCTCTCTCTCAGATATAACAGACTGTCCCTGGTGCACACACAGTTTACCTGACTGAGGGCCAAGCTACAGTGAGGAATGACACTTGAACGGCAAGTGGATCGAGTGGAGTGCAAGTGGAGAGGGAGAAATACACTTGCCGTTCAAGTGTCATTCGTCACTTGTAGTTTGGCCCTTAGACAGAATTAGGATACCAGGTTTCTACATGTTTTTCCTGATTTGGCCACATACCTTTCTCCGAGACAGCCAAAGTCTGTAAATGGAAGACTTCCTTACTTTCTGAAAAGAAACAAACAACAAACCACAACAAGGAAGAAAGACAAGTGCAGATTTTTCAGTAGAAATGTATAAAAAATATTGTCTCTCACTGTAAGACTAGGGAAATGAAATCAATGCAGATAGGGGTTTGTTTCGTTAAAATGCTGATGGCTGGGTAAAACTCTCTTGCTGGCTGGCTGCTGCTTTACGTCCATTTTAGGAATTGCTAGAGAGAAAGTGTGGTTGTACAAAGAGAGACCTCCTTTGAGGTTCTATAAGATTCAATTCAATTTTGGATTACTCTTTCACACTGTTCTTTCAAACCTTGAATAATTCTTTCCTACTAAAATAGGGTTCCCAACTTTGGGTTGAAAAATTCTCTCAGCAGGGTGTCATGCCATAGACTTCACTCTGCAAAGCAGCCATTTTCTAACAGAGAACTGATCTCTGTTGTCTAGAGATCAATTGTAGTTCTGGGAGATCTCCAGGCCCTACCTAGAGTTTGGTAATCCTACACTTACAGGATGTCTGATGTACTGGATATGGATATCAACTTCTGTGTCTTTAAAAAAAAAGTTGAAATAAATTCTGTTATGTGACATTCCTTCCCTTTCTCAACAAAGAACAGTTTATGATCTAGTTTAGCATGACTGAATTGAAGTTTGCCTATTAGTGACATTTCCCATTTTATGGCAAACTAGAAGGAGCACTAATCCGTTATGGTTTTTTTTTTGTAAGCCAACACTTAACTTTTTAGAAATCAACCTTAATCCTACACCTTAAAAGAAAGACATGAGAAGCCTTAACAAGGGTGAAATTGGGTTATTCTGCTATGCAGAAACTAAGGGCCAAGCTACACATGACGAATGACACTTGAACAGCAAGTGTATTTCTCCCTGTTCACTTGCCCTCCACTCAATCCACTTGCCGTTCAAGTGTCATTCGTCATGTGTAGCTTGGCCCTCAGTACAATACTTCCTATCTGGCTGGTTAGCTATATTACCCTGTAACAGTAAAAAAAAGACATGTCCAGCGGCGCCTCTCTGTTCCCCATGAGGCCAATGGTGTTTCACTCCAGAAGGCTAAATGTAGGGCCAGGATTGATAATAATTCCAGAGGACAGCCATGTTAGTTTGTCACAGCAAAATTAAATAGGACAGAACTGCTATGAATGCAGACTTCATGCATCTGATGAAGTGAACTCTGACTCACAAAAGCGTATGGTGGATAAATTGTGTTTGTCTTTAAGTTACCGCTGCACTCTGGCTTTATTTTCTTCCCTATGTGGTGCAAGTTCAGCATACTTTCAAGCGACACTTTTATTTATTTATTTTATTTATATTCAGAGGTCATTTCGTAGAAAAAGAGCTGGAGGAACTCATTAGCGTAACTCATTAGCATATGCCACACCCTTTGACATCACCAGAAGCATGTCATTAGCATAACTGATTTGCATATGCCATACCCCTGACATCACCTATCCTGGCTGTTTTGGACCCAATCCTGGCCATTCAGGGCCGAAATTGGGCCCAAAATGGCAAAAAGGGCCTGAAAATGCCCGAAAAGGGGGCCAAAATGGTCAGGATGAGGCTGCAGCTGATCGGGAGAGTGATCTACTACCCATCAGAGGCCCGGTCTGGGCCATTTCGGCCCCAATCCAGGCCGAAACGGGCCTAAATGGCCGAAAGTAAGGTGGGCAGGGCCACCTGACATGTGACCTCTTTGGGGAACTGCCGGAACTGCGTTCCAGTGCGTTCCCCCTCAAAATGAGCCCTGTTTATATTTAATTTATATTCTGCCCTCCCCACATCAGTAGGTTCATGGTGGATCACAACCAAGATTAAAAACATATTTCATCATATATACAATTTAAAATCATAAAACATCCTAATACATTGATTAAAATACATGTAAACATATTCACACACATACACACACATATATATGTGTGTATGTATGTATGTATGTATGTATGTAAACACAGCGGCACATAATCCAGACAACCCCCTACTTAGCTATATCTGGAGTATTTTGCCAGGGATGTATGAGAGATGGAGGTGTCACTAGAAGGGAGGGCATATACTGTGCTCCCCCGGCTAGGGGGCACTGCCCGGCATCAACCATATGCCTGGTGGAACAGCTCTGTCTTACAGGCCCGGCGAAATGCTAATAAATCCCACTGGGCCCTGTTCTCATTGAACAAAGCATTCCACCAGGCTGGGGCCAGGACTGAAAAAGCCCTGGCCCTGGTCGATGCCAGGTGGGAGGGGTATGCACTCCTTTTAATGTGTTCCATGCAGTCACATGGTAGGTGCGGGGAACTGTTTCTTAAAAAGAAAGGAGAGCCCAAACGGGATGGGTACAGGGTTCCCAGGACCCCTGGAGCCCAACTCAGGAGATGGGGAGGTCGTGTGGGGACTTGCAGTGTGTGCATGGGGGGAACTTACCTTGCATACAGGTGCTCCAGAGCTCTTCCGGGTAACTTTTGGAATGATATCATTACCGGGAAGACTAGGAAAAGCTCCAGAGCATCACGGAAAACTCGCATGAGAAAACACTATCTTCCACGTTTTTTTCACAACGTTCCGCAGTGTTCTGGATGAAGGTAAGTAGTGTGGAAATGGCCCATGCAGAACTCCTTGGCCCATTCCCCACACTTACCCCTCAGTTGCCCAGGTGAGTGATGGCAGGGGAGGGGAAGGCTGGGAGTGGGGTTATCCACCAGAGATTGGTAATCTTAGCTGGGAATGATATCATGGGGGCAAGAGAGGCTCCTGCTCTCTCCCAATGCAGTTTTCTTGCATGAAAACTTCACAGGGAGATTAATTTCACCAGTTTTGCTGCTCCTCATGGACAACTTGTGCACAGACCACATTCAAATGTGTCATCTATAGGTGCCCTCAGTAAAACAGAGCAGCCTCTACGAACTACCTAAGATTGGGGCAACCCCACCTAGGCTTAAAACTTGGCCTGGTATTGCCCATTCTTTCCCTTGTCTGAGCATTAATCTATGCCCAA
The DNA here is from genome assembly GCF_028583425.1 of Eublepharis macularius. Lineage (NCBI taxonomy): Eukaryota > Metazoa > Chordata > Lepidosauria > Squamata > Eublepharidae > Eublepharis > Eublepharis macularius. The sequence goes on along the minus strand of NC_072792.1, from coordinate 18,582,118 downwards.
AGCTGGCCACATCTTGGGTGAACTCCATTTCTGAGGTAGGTCTCAAAGGCTGTTAACTGAACAGCAATTTAAAGCTGCCCCTGGAAGCTTGGCTTTGTGAATGATTGGTGGATAAGGGTCTCTCATGTTTACCAAGAAATACTCATTGCAGAATGAGATCTCGACAAGCAGGTGCTTTTGTGTTTCAAAAGTCGTGATTCGTATATATGTAAATAAATGTCCTTTCCCATTGTCTCCAAGTATCATATGAAAGGCTGCATTAGGGGTGTGGGGGGGAACTTTCCCTGACTGAACTGCTGTCTACACTACAAAATGTATGTATGGCTCACGGTATCCAATAGAATAGCTGAATTTTAAAATTGCATTATAGATCAAAAGGGTCACAGACCCTGAGCTAAGGTAAATAAAACCCGATAAAGTCAGTTAATTGGCCATTAGTACCACCGTTATCATCATCATAAATATGTGGGAAAAGTGCAACAAATTGAATGAAAATGCAATAGTACAAGTTGCTGATGCTTTGCTTAAGAACAGCCACACAAACGATATTCTAAAAGCAGCTAGAGGTTGTCATAAAGGTGTATAAAAATACAATTTGTTTCTTGATGATTATTAAGGCTTTGAATAAATTCTCTGAAGAGCCCCAAGAAAACCTGTTAGAAATATTCAGATTTGCAAACTGAAGCATTTCCATTCCACATCTAGTTTCTACATAGCTATTTGAGGACTGTACAAATAGATTATTAAAACAGATTTTCACAACCCAATCTTGCCCATGTGACTAAGAAGTAAGTGCCACAACTCATGGGGACTTACTCCCAGTAGGTGTGTACAGCATTCACTCCCAGTGTCTTTTCACATGTCATGTAAGATATATAAAGAAATTCTGGCTTGTTTATGTTGAGAAGATCCCCCCCCCCTTCAGCATTTTGACTGGCAGCAGAATATCTATTACAGAATCTAGACGTACGCTGTCAACCATTATGTACTAAATCTGCACAGACAAATAAAAGTGCCGGAGGTAGAAAAGAACAGATAAGCAGAAACAATATATTAAAAATAGACGTCAAAATATTAGAAACAGTGCATACACAATCTCGGTTTCTCTCCACAAAGTTAGCAAACTACTTTAAAACTGTGGGAAGAGAGAATGCATTTTTTTTGCCATGTTACAATGAATACCCCTATTCTTGTTGGCAGCTGCAAAATCAGCTATCCTCTTGGTTGGAAAACTTGTCAGAGGGATGTCAAACTCTGTAGCAAGTGCAACGTCTAGTGAGCGAAGTCTTATGTTCGTTTTCTTGGGTATGGAAAATCAAACTCTGTGGGGCTACTTCCACAGGCACGTTTACCTGTGCACTACCACAGCTGAAGCAGTGCTCTTTTAAGTTTCCATGATATCAACGTGCAATTCACTACCTTCTAGATTCTCCCCTGCCTCGAAGAAAATTTTCCAAACTTATTTTGGGAAGATCACTCTGGGGTGATTGTAAGCAAAGAGAATTTGAGTTTGGTCACAGTGTGGGTGGGTGTGCAGTGTGCACACTTCCCCATGCACAGCCAGTGCCATTTTCTCTGCACTTCTCCTCATGCTCACCATTTCCCCAGCACACTCAATGAGCTTTTTACCAGCTTAAGAAAAATGAGTAGGTATATCACTATAGCATCATAATACCATCACCAGGTTTTTAAAGAGCCAGCAACAAGAACTCCAGCAATAGGGGCAGGAAATGGCAGGTGTGAGGGGAAAGGAAAGGAAAGCCCAGAGAAAATCCTCACATAGATATTCTGTTGCCACAAATTATCCATTTGCAGCAGCAATGGATAATTTGGGTGCTAATATCCATGTGGAAGATATCTAGGAAGTGCAACATCTAAATGAGGGCAGAAATAAACTACATAGCTAGTTTGGGGTCGAGAAGGGCTTCCAGGGTTTAATGACAGTGGTGAGCATTTTCACTCAGTTTTGATTCTGTCTCACTGGTGAAGTCACAACTAGAGGTGGAACCAAAATATGAACTGAAGTTCGTCACAGACTGAGCTGATTTGTGGTTCACGAACCAGTGGTTCGTGGGAGCTCATTTGGTTCATATTTCGTTTCATCACTGCAGACAACCTGGCACTGATCAATTAGTTTCCTAGGCAATGGGGGGAGGGATGGGCTGTCTGTAGACCTTCTGCTGACATAGAAGTGACATTTTCATGAATGGAACAAACCAGTTCATGAACCGGGGTAAGTTCATCAAAGTTCCTGGTTCGTGGTTCGTGAAATGTGACAAACCATGAACCGCATGGTTCAGAATTTTCCTGGTTCATGGCCATCTCTAGTAACAATATTATACTCATTACACATCTATTTCTAAGTACATTTCCAAGTTCCAATTCTTACGATGGTTGTTGTGGGTTTTCCGGGCTGTATTGCCGTGGTCTTGGCATTGTAGTTCCTGACGTTTCGCCAGCAGCTGTGGCTGGCATCTTCAGAGGTGTAGCACCAAAAGTGCTACACCTCTGAAGATGCCAGCCACAGCTGCTGGCGAAACGTCAGGAACTACAATGCCAAGACCACGGCAATACAGCCCGGAAAACCCACAACAACCATGGTTCTCCGGCCGTGAAAGCCTTCGACAATACCCCAATTCTTACCTTTACATCTCTAAATGGCTCAGAGGTGTAGCACCAAAAGTGCTACACCTCTGAAGATGCCAGCCACAGCTGCTGGCGAAACGTCAGGAACTACAATGCCAAGACCACGGCAATACAGCCCGGAAAACCCACAACAACCATGGTTCTCCGGCCGTGAAAGCCTTCGACAATACCCCAATTCTTACCTTTACATCTCTAAATGGCTCGGGGCTGGAGTACCTGGAGGACCGTCTTCTCCCACACTATCCAGCCTGCAACTTAAGGTCTGCCACTCAAGGCCTTCTCTCTATGCCCCCATGAGGTGGGTGGTAACTAGAGACAGGGCATTTTCTGTGATGGCACCTCACCTTTGGAATTCCCTCCCCCTTGAGGCTCACCTGCTGCCTATTTTACTTCCTTTTAGATGCCAGAATAAAAGATAACTTTTACCTGGACTTTTAATTATGGGGTTTATTCCTATCAGCTTTTAAAAAACAGTATTCAACTAGTCCGAGGTCTGTTTGGTGGATAGTTATGCGTTTGCATCCAATGGCTTAATGGCTTGTTGTTTTCTATTGTATAATATCATATATTGTTTTATATTGTTGTATTATTATTCTTGTAAGCCACCTTGAGAAATATTATAATTAATACATTTGACATGATGACAGCACACATATCCATGAACCATTTTTCGTGGTGGATCACCACGAAAATCAGATTAAATAACGGTGATGAATGAAGAAGAATAGCACCGATGCGAGATTTTTTACCAGGAAAACAAGACCCACTTTGCAATAGTTCAAACAGTTGGTAGCCAACATGTTTGGTAGTCACTTTGGTTGTGCGAATGTCAAGCACAAACTAAAATTAGTGGGAATTTGACACAGCCCACTCCAGACTGGCTCTCTGACATAAGAGGTCATGTCCTGCGAGAATGGACAAGAAACTGACTGCCAAACAAAAAGCCTTTTTGTGCACAGAGCGATAGGAAGAAATCCCAGAAACGTACTCAAGACCTATTTTTGGAGAGGAACAAAATCCCACAGCTTGTTACTTGGACTTAGAAACAGAAGAGTGTTTTATAACCTCCTTCCCCTGCCCTTCTTCAAAAAGAAATATTTTAAAGTCATCCCCCTCCCCTTTTACTGTTGCTTGGCAATAATAAATAGCAACATTCTAATGACCATGAACAACTTTGGCTACTGCAGTGGAGAGGGCATCGGTTCCATAACAAATGTTGTATGAATTTTTGTAATGCAGTTTAACACAGCATGAGAGTTTCTTGTGCTTGATGCCAAACCAATTTGATCAGTACAGCTCCCTAGAAACTTGACCTTGTAAAAGAAAATGTAACTTTATCTTGGTAAAAAGAAATAAAATGTCGTACGGCTGAGCAAGTTTTGTGTGTGGGCTAATGGAAGGAGCTGGAATGAAGGATCAAGTTATCAAGCAAACACCGGAGATTGGAAGTTAATTAGTATTCTTCACTGCCCATTCCTCAAAAATGGTTTACAGTCTCTGAAGAGTTTGTCATTTTGTTAAGGATATATTTCTGGCACCAGGAGGCACTGAATCCTACAGATGGAGGGGGAAAAACCCTATTCTGGGAGGGGCAGCAGGGGCAGCACTCCCCTTTTTCTGGTTGACGCAACATATTTTTGGCAGCATGCAAATTCTACCCAAAATGTAATTCTTCTTATAAACAAATAAATAGGATTCTGAAATACATTTGTATGCAAATGACATTGATTTGCTTCAAAGGGATGATTAACCTTGTTGATAATGTTTATTATGAAGAACAGAAAAAATAACTTCAACAAACACTCTTTGTATATGGCAGGGGAAAGTGCCGACAAGTCGTATGACTTATGGGACACCTTGCTGGGGTTTTCAAGGCAAGAGACTAACAGAGGTGGTTTCCCATTGCCTGCCTCTGCAACCCTAGGAGATTTCCCATACAATTACTAACCAAGGCTGACCCAGGTTTAACTTTTGAAGTCTGGTGAGATCAGGCCTGCCCGGGCTATTCAAGTCAGGGCTCTTCATATATGCTTTTATTTTATTTTGCGCTACTTCTTCTGTAACACACCAAGCATTTAAAGAAACACACACACACACTTAAAATCATTACAGAAGGCTTTGATCATGGCTCAGTGGTAGAACACAAGCAGAAGGTCCCAGATTCAGTCCCCAGTATTTCCAGTTAAGGATCTCAGGTAGCAGGACCTGAGAAAGACCTTTCTGGCTTCATCTGGGTAGATTTTGGTGCCCTCTTCTTGCAGCTACACAGTTGGAGCAAGGCTGGAGGTGCAAGTCAAATGACAATAGCCAAAGACTCCTTGATCTTTGGTTCTTAGCCCATGGCTTGCAGCCTGGAAGCCAGTGCCAGCCCTCCTTGGGGCCAGCCCAGGATATATTTGTTTGTTGAAGGGAGATATTTGTTTAAATGTATGGACTGTATTATGATATTGTCCTGTGAGACATTTGGGGTTCCTCTGGGAATAAGCGTGGCATGCAAATATTGTAAAGAAATAAACACACAATCTCTAACTTTATTCATTCCTAAAATCTTACTCTGAATCAGTTCTATATTGAAGTCACAATTAGAGATGGGCATGAACTGGGAAAAAAACTGAACCTTATGGTTCATGGTTCGTCAAATTTCATGAACCACAAACTTTCACGAACCTGTCCCTGGTTCGCGAACTGGTTCATGAAAACCTCACACCCGGGTCAAAAAATTGTCACTTCCCGGACAGCAGAAGCTCACTTCTGGGTCAGCAGAAGGTCTGCAGGAAGTCCATCCCCTGTTGCCTAGGAAACCGATTGATTGGCACCAGGCTGTCTGCAGTGACGAACCAAAAAATGAACCAAACGAACCAGCTAAAAGTTCGTGGCAGTTCATCAGAAATGGGATCTGATGAACCGTGGTTCGCGAACCACAAACCAGCCTGGTTCGTGCTTAATTTTGGTTCGTATTTCGGTTCATGCCCATCTCTAGTCACAATGGCTTATTTGGTTCTAGAATCTACAGTAGGGTTGTTAAGAGAAATTCTCTATATTCCTCTTTATCCAGTTTCTCCCAGAAATCCAGAAATCCTTTTCTTTCCGCCTTTTTAGGAATTTGGAATCAGTTTCTATCCAATTCCTTATTGATAAAAGAGAAATGCGAAGAAAGGAGGAGCAGGATGGATGGTTCTGCAAAATTTTAGAATTTCACTCTGTACACTCTCAGAGGCAGAAGTGTATAACATAAAACAACTGGAAGGGCTGAAGTTACAAAAGGGCACCTTGATTTATCTTTGGAGCACAATGAAAGAGAACTTCTGCTCTTAAAAAATAAAAAAAGGGAATAAGAGAAATTACATGCACAAAGGTACCAGCTGGATATTAGGAAGAACTTTTTCACGGTCAGAGTAGTTCAAAAGTGGAATCAGCTGCCTAGGAAGGTGGTGAGCTCCCCTTCGATGACAGTTTTCGAGAAGAGGCTGGATGAATATTTGTCAGAGATGCTTTAGGCTGATTCTGCACTGGGCCGGGGGTTGGACTAGATGGTCTATACGGCCCCTTCCAACTCTATGATTCTGTGATTCTATTCTATGATTCTATGACTATATCTAAAAAAAGTGAATTTCAAAGAAGGAAATCCCTCACTGAAGAACTCTAAATTCTAGAGGGATTCCTCTTGGTTTTGATTAGAGAGAAGAAGAGAAGATGAAGAAGTAATGCATAACTAGATTTTCATTACTTCTTTGGTTCTAGGAGTATCTCTGAAGAATGGCTCTCATTGTGAGGTGAAGAGAATGCTTGAGTTTTCTAAACAATTACCTTACAAGATTTCTAATCTAATAAGAATGTTTTCCCTTCCTCAATGTGTTCATAAAACTATGCACCTGTGCTCTTTGGGTAAGACTTTCATTTTTCCTTCTGTGTGTGAGTCGAGAGTTATTTTAGAATGAATATAGCTGCCTACTAGCTTTCAGTTCTTTTGCAGACATAAATATTGCCCATAATCCATTACCTGGACTGAAAATAGAATACAGCCTGTTTATATACATCTAGACATGGGAAATAAATAAATAAATTCTGGAAACAGTATTAAATTTAAAGCTCAGAACTGAATATACAGGAGAAAAATGCTTGTAAGTTGGTCAGCAACATTCTGATTCAAACACAATGGCTTGTAATTGCATTCAACCTATGCTGTTGCCTTTGGCAAATAGCCCTCAGTTGTAAATGTAGCAATTGGCTGAAGGTGATTTAGTGGTATACATTTTAGGAAGAGTCCCAGAGGAGCTCGCTGGTGTATGAAGCAATAAATGTCCCCTATAGATCTGATAAATAAGGCATCTTGCTGAGCACACCACAAACTGCTCTACAGGCTTTCCTGCAGATTCTGAAAAGTTGTAGCTGAAGCTTTAAAGAAGGTTTTTTCCCCCCTTCTTGGCTCAGGGAACATTTAGTTTAAGACAATAAAATCTGGTCATTTGAGTGAGAAAATGGCTCAGGAGCACCAGCAAAAAAAATGGAATGTGTCAGAAAGTTCAACTTTTTGTTCCGTTGGTATGTTAGTGATTGCGTAAATCAAGGTCTCCATTCTGGGCTGAGAAATAGCATTTGCTTCTTTTATTACCTTCTGTTTTTCTTAGAGCTGATCTGCACAATATATTATGATATAAGGGAGTCTACATATGGTGGATTCCCCACCACTGTTTTTCTAGTTATGGGTAGGCGGCAAATCAGTTGGTTTTTCAACCGCGCATTGTGATACTGGGTTAGTGGCCTGCAATTGGTTTGGTGGGTTAGAAGTTGCACAAGGCTGCAGTTGGTGAAGTTTGCGGCAATTAGGTAGCTTGACTTCAAAGGAACTCGATTTGCCTTATGCATGTGCATATAAATGAACTGAACACTGGTTTGGCTGTCCTCTTGACCTCCTTGCATCAGGTTGTGGACAGAGAGTGCCCTCAAATCAAAGCTAACTTATGGCAACCCCTGGTGAGGTTTTCATGGCAAGACACTACCAGAGGTGGTTTGCCATTGTTGGCCTCTGCTACTCTGGTCTTCGTTGGAGGTCTCCCATCCAATTACTAACCAAGGCCGACCCTGCTTAGCTTCTGAGAACTTACCAGATCAGGCTCACCTGGGCTATCCAAGTCAGAGTTCTTCTTTGCAGTCAATTTGAACCAACTTATGCCTCCCCCCTCCAACAAGGGGTTTTCAGGGCAAGTGAAAAGCAGAGGTAGTTTGCCATTGCCTTCCTCTACAGCGCAACTCCAGTATCCCCTGGTGGACTCCCAGCCAAATTCTGACATGGAGTGATTCCACACACATTGGATAATGCACTTCCAATCCTCTTTATAGATCATTTGGAATGGATTTTTTTGTGTGTGGAACAAAAAATCCACCTCAAACGATTGATAAAGTGCATTGAAAGTGCATTATCCAACGCGTGCGGAATCAGCCTAAGACTGACTCTGCTTAGTTTCTGGGATCTGACAAGATTAGGCTCACCTGGGCTATCCAGGTCAGGGGCTGCCCCGTTAAAACTATTCTAAAATAATACATTTACATTTATCCCTTTTATATGTTCACTCTTTTAAAAATTCAAATAAATTTGGAAGCAGTTGCAGGATTCAAGGGGTGATGTCAGGAAGGAGATTGAAAGAAGCATCAGATATGTTTGGGCTGGACTTGATGAGGATGTTTTTAAACCATCCCCAGTGTTGTATAAATTGTACATCTTACACAGGGTGGGTGTTAGGTGCAAATTTTGCAGCAACTGTATGCTATTTCTTAAGATCATGTGCTTTGCAGCCTGGAAACAAAGGAGAAAGCAGAGATAATGGACAGTAAGGGAAAGAATGGGAAGAGTAGGGGGGAAATCATACTGTAGATATTCCAGGAGAAGTAAATGCTGCCAGTGAACAAGGCATTACCTTCTCCTCTTCCTCCCCCAAGGAAATTATCTCAGATATTCAGGTGCCCTGCTCTTCCATAATAATTATATTTCTAATATTTGCAGATATAAATGCGTTTCAATTACTGAAAGATGAATTAGACTATGGGAAACTGATTAATATGTTCATCACTCCCATTACCTGCTTGCCTCTTCCCTTGAGAAAGGAATCTTTTATTATAACATATGCACTCGATTTTGAACCTCTTTTCTTGTGCTTTAGGCAGAATGATTATATAATTTCTAGCCAATTCAAATGAGTAAAAATAGGTCAGTGTCCTTACCAAATGTTATCACTCTCTTTCAGCTAAATTGATTCACCCGGGACTGGGAGATGTGTAATCTTTGGTCTAGCAATCTATGAAGGAACCACTGCAGAGGAGTAACACCATCGAGTTAAATACATTTCATAAATACATTCTGGGTTGGAAGGATATAATAACTTTGTTAAACAGCTTAGAAGATTGTGAGGAAAGTTGCTCCTGTCTGTGTCAAGAAGCTTCCGAAAGGAAGTTGTTACTTCTTTTCTGCTTAACATCTCATTACTTTTTTCCACTTAATTTATTCATTGCCCTTCAAGCACCTTGAGCATCCCCAAGGTGCTTCTTGTATCTTGTCTCAGCTTCCTCGTATATCGAACAGATGGACTGATCTATTAATGTTCCTGTCTCACGGAATGGGTGGGTGGATAGAATGACCTCCAGGTATCTGGGAGCCCTATCGTTCTGTGATCTTAAAATGATGTGCAGCTATTTCTAGGGTATCCATCTCCAGTGCTTCAGAAATTGTTTATTCATGCAGTGGCTTAGGAACACAGACAGACACACCCTGTTTTCTAGAGAGGAGAAAAATCTCATTGTAAAAAGTTGCTAATTTGACTGAAATTGTCTGGTTTACTTCACCAAATCCCATAGTTCTGTTCAAGTCCTCTTAAAAAGGAGCAATATGAGGTTTTTATTTCTGAAGGCTACACTGACAGTGTTTGAAATGGTATAGTAGGATTTGGGTCCAGTGGCACCTCAGAGACCAACAAGATTTTCAAGGTATAAGCTTTCGAGAGCCAGAGCTTATACTCAACAAATCTTTTTCGTCTCTAAAGTGCCACTGGACCCAAATCCTGCTGTTCTACTGCAGACCAGCACAGCTACCTTTGAAATGGTGTGTATATGTGAGTACAAGTATAGAGATCTCTGAAGTGCTTTTTCCTTGGGTGCCTCAACATCCCTGTCAATGTCCTTTTGTACCATAAATAAATATTGTTTCCAACATTTGTTTCAGAATCCCATTAACATTAATTCCAAATTCCACTGAATAAGGGAAGAATGTTATGTGTAAAAAGCATCCATATGTACTTTGCTAGTGATCCAATCATATTTCTTTTGTCTTTCTATTTTGAGGCATAATACTTTAACATATTCCGCTGTCAAATATAGATCTTTTGAAAATATATTTGTATCTGTATTTTCTGAGGAAAAAAATAAGTGGCACGCAGTGCGATAAGAAGAAAGGGAGAGCTCTAACAATCAACTCTTTGTTCTCTCCGAATCTTAATAAAAGTCTTCGAAGATCACCTCACATTTCACCTTAAATTTTGCTTTAGGCAAGCTGTCGTGGCAGGCCCAGTTTCTGAACATTCTATTTTTAAAATGGAAGAGGGCAGGACTCCGGTAGCATCTATAAGACTAAAAATTTGGAGTAGGGTGTGAACTTTCGTGAGTCACAGCTCATTTCTTCACTTTGAGCCATGACTCATGAAAGCTCATACCCTACCACAAATTTTGTTATATTAACAACAACAACAACAACATTTGATTTATATACCACCCTTCAGGACAACTTAACACCCACTCAGAAGAAGCCACAGAGAAAGTTTATAAAGTATGTTATTATTATCCTCACGATAATCACTGTGTGAGGTTAGTGGGGCTGAGAGAGCTCCAAAAAGCTGTGACTGAGGGCCAAGCTACACATGACGAATGACACTTGAATGGCAAGTGTATTTCTCCCTGTTCACTTGCCCTCCACTCAATCCACTTGCCGTTCAAGTGTCATTCGTCATGTGTAGCTTGGCTCTGACCCAAGGTCACTCAGCTGGATTCAAGTGGAGGAGTGCAGAATCAAACCTGGTTCTTCAGATTAGAGTCCCACACTCTTAACCACTGCTTCTCTGCTCCCAATGGCACGCTGGCCCCCATTCCTTGTCTTGAGCTATATAGGAGTATCTGGTCACTCCAAGATGAAGGGCAATTGGGGGATAGGTTTGCCAGGCCTGAGAGACTAGACGGGGGGCATGGATGGGGGGCTGTCCAAAATGTCATGGAATCATTTCCAGGAAAACTCTGGAAATGACATCATATCTCTCTAGGGGATTTATTACATGGAGAAGTATTAAAAACCTAAGCCCCTCCGCCTTCAGTCTACAGACATGCCATCCAGAATGCTACTGCCTCATTCTGTGGATCTTGTAGAGCAGCTCTGATACTTGACAATCCCTTCTTCTACATTGCAAATGTTTTCTTTTCCATTGATGTCAGCTGCTGAAGAAGCCATGATGACATGTACAGTATTAGAAATCGTGCATGGATTGCACTTGGAGCTTAAAAGAAGCCACAGAGAAAGTTACCAAATGGTAGTTTGAGCTTGTTTAAAATTATTGGGGAGGAGGGTGAGAGAGGGAGACAGAGAGAGAGACAGAGCACATTATGAAACAGAGAGAATAAGAGAAGCTGTAGGTAACCAGACCACCATTTCCAAAACAACACAATGAAAATATCACTTGTCTCGTGTATGCATTCCAGGAGTTCGCATTCACATTCTGAAATAAGGGACCATGTCTCATTATCATTGTTTTTGGATTCAAACGATGAACTCAATTTTCAAAAATGAAATCCATGCATATTGCATTTTCTTTTTGAAAATTACTTTGACAATCTCTTTGCCTAGAATTCTGGCTTCTATCTAGGGAATAATTAAATTTTCAAATATAGCCCCAAAGATGTTTGTAAGCGTTTTCTCTCTGGATCTCCTGTAACGGCTGAAACAAAAAGGAGATGGATCGTGCACATTTACCTGAACCAAAGGTGACTGTAAAGAAAAGCTGGCATGGGCTGGCCCATGCAGAATCGAATGTACACATTTCTCGTATTTCGTTGAAATAACAAGCCAAGTTTCTTTATTGCAGCCCGGTGGTGATAAATTGAGTTGTGCGTTATGACAAAATGTTTTGTCACAGCACTGAACTTAAAATGTCATTCAAATGTGGAGATATTCCATGAGGGGGAGAAAAGAGACAAGCACTCCACATTTGAATATTTTAACTGGTCCCACTGTTGAGCTTTTATCGGTAGCCTAAAATGCAGAAGTTGAACAGGTGACAATTTTAATGGCCAGTTCGGTCAGCCAGTTTCTGTTTCAGCAGGAACCACAAAGAAACAGCAGAGACCTGTACCATGGCTTTTCTCCTGTAGTGCTGGAGAACATGGAGTGGAGCTGTGGCACAGGTACAGCACCTTTTGTCATGCAGAAAGTCCCTGCTTCAATTCCTGGCTTCTCCAGTTAAAAGGATCAGAAAATAGGTAATGTGAACAATCTCCACCTGAGACACTAGAGAACCACTGCCAGCCAGGGTAGACGGTAACTTTGACGGACCAAGGGTCTGATTGAGTATGAGGCAGCTTCATAGAATCATAGAGTGGGAAGGGACCTTGCAGACCATCTAGTCCAACCCCCTGCCCAATGCAGGAACAGCCTAAAGTATTCGTCCAGATACTCCTTGAAGACTGCCAATGAGGGGAAACCACCCCTAGGCACACGGCTTTTTTTCTGGGAAAAGAGGTGGTGGAACTGAGGGCCAAGCTACACATGACGAATGACACTTGAACAGCAAGTGTATTTCTCCCTGTTCACTTGCCCTCCACTCAATCCACTTGCCGTTCAAGTGTCGTTCGTCATGTGTAGCTTGGCCCTGAGTGGTGGAACTCAAGACCGCACAATGGCGTCACTTTGGGTCAGCTGGAAAAAGGGGGAGTTTTTTAAAGTTTAAATTGCCCTTGGTGAAAATGGTCACATGGCTGGTGGTCCTGTCCCCTGATCTCCAGACAGAGGGGAGTTTAGATTGCCCTCTGCGCCGCCAAGCGACCGGCCATGTGACAATTTTTAAGAGGTGCCGGAACTCCGTTCCACTACGTTCCTGCTGAAAAAAAGCCCTGCCTCAGCAGCTGATTTCACTACTGAATTACTCTGTGAAAAATTTCTTTCTAACATTCAGCTGGTGCCTTCCCTCCTGCAGTTTAAACCCATAGGTTCGAGTCCTATTCTCTGTTGCCAACAGGAACAGCTCCCTTCCCTCCTCTAAGTGACAGCCTTTTAAATACTCAAAGTGAGTGATCATGTCTTCCCCTCAACCTCCTCTTCTCTAAACTGAACATTTCCAAGTCTCTCAATCTTTCCTCGCAAGGTTTGGTCTCCAGGCCCCTGATCATTCTGGTTGCTCTCCTCTGCAACCATTCCAATTTGTCCACATCATTTTTTCAGTAAGACCTCCAGAACTGCACACAATACTCCAGGTGGGGCCTGACCAATGTGGTATATCATGGGACATCCTGCAATTTGGATGTTATGCCTTTGTTGATACACCCCAAGATTGTGTTCAGCTTTTTTGCTGCTGCATTACACTGACTGCTCAAATTTAGCTTCCAATCCACCCATATCCCAAGATTTTGTTCACACATACTGCAACCCAGAAATGTATCCTTCATTCCTTCTGTGTCTTATCCGGTATGCATGCTTTGCATTTTTGTTACCTAGGTGCAGAATTCAGCATTTGTCCATATTAAATCACATTTTATTCAAATCCTCTCACTTTTCCAGTTGTTCAGATCTCGTTGAATTCTGTCTCTATCTTCAAGGGTGCTTTCCACTCCTCCCAGTTTGGTGCCATCTGCAAATTTCATGAGTAAAGCACTGGGCCCAGAACTCAGGGCCAAGCTACACATGACGAATGACACTTGAACGGCAAGTGGATTGAGTGAAGGGCAAGTGAACAGGGAGAAATACACTTGCCGTTCAAGTGTCATTCGTCATGTGTAGCTTGGCCCTCAGACCTGTGGCACTCCACTGGACACTTCCCTCCAATCAGACATGATGCTGTTGACACCTACTCTTTGGGTGCAGTTATCCATCCAGTTCCCTACCCATCTATGCATCCTAGAGTCCAGTCCACAGTCCACCAGTTTACCTATCAGAACAGCATGAGGAACCTTGTCAAAAGCTTTACTGAAATCCAAATAAACTACATTTATAGTATTCTCACGATCCAGTAAGCCTGTCACTTGGTCATAGAAGGAGATGAGGTTGGTCTGACAGGACCTGTTGGGGACAAATCCATTCTGACTTCCCCGTATCACCATGTTGTCTGCCAGATGCTTACAGACTGATGCCTTTAATATCTGCTCCAGTATCTTCCCTGGGACAGAGGTCAGGCTGATTGGCCTGTAGTTCCCAGGATTGTCCTTCTTCCCTTTCTTGAAGATTGGGAAGACATTTGCCCTCCTCCAGTCCTCTAAGAGTTCTGGAAGATGATTAACAAAGAGTCTGCAAGTTCTTTTGAAAATTCCTGGGTGATCGCCATCTGGCCAGGGGACTTGTATACATTCAGAGCAGCTAGTGCTTCTCAACAACCTCTCTGCCCATGTCAGTCAGTAGACCTGTTCTCTTTTTCAAGGAGAAAACTGAGATAAAATAGGCCTTGAGCCTTTCTGCCTTCTCTTTGGCCTCTCTCAGAGTTTCTCCATTTTCACCCAGCAGTGGGGGGTATCCCCTCTTTTACCTTCAGTTTGTTCCTCACCATTTGAGGCGTGATGGTTTCAACAAGGGCCAAGTTGTCACTACCTACTTGTGCCTTATGAACAAGTTTGTTAATGGCAAGTAGTAATTGTAAAATTGGCTTATATTGCATATTGGTAAAATCCGAGTGTTTATTGTACTTTGAGTGTTCTTTGTACTTTGGAAGATGCTTTGTATCTGTATTATATGGAAAAAAGTGGGTTAAAAGTGCCTGAAACAAAGAAACAAAGAAACCACCAAAATAGTGATTTACCGTCTGCTTCCTGGCACCTGTTTTGAATAGTGTTTTCCAATGGGAGAGGTCTGTGTGGTATGGAGAAAATCTACTCTCATTCAAAATGGTAAAGAATTTATTACAAGTGAAATGTACAGTAAAGTTGTAATGCAACAGACTGAGCAAGGAACAGACAAAAAAATGTGTAAACATGCAGTTCCTCTTCCCCTCACCTTGTACATGCCCTCATTGATCTTATTCTAAGGCAGGCTCTTCGACTTAGGGTGAAGCTACAAGTGACGAATGACACTTGAACGGCAAGTGTATTTCTCCCTGTTCACTTGCGCTCCACTCAATCCACTTGCCGTTCAAGTGTCATTCGTCACTTGTAGCTTGGCCCTTAGAAGTTACAGAGTTCTAACAGCTTACCTTGGTGTCTTTGGTTGATTCCACACATGTTGGATAATGCACTTCCAATCCTCTTTAGAGATCATTTGGAACTGAATTTTTCGAGTGTGAAACAAAAAATCCACTTCCAAACGATAGCTAAAGTGCATTGAAAGTGCATTATACAACATGTGCGGAATCAGAATTTGTCCAGGCAGCCAGCCCTTTGTCTGCAGCATGTGGAAAAGCCAGGCATCAAAATGGCATTCAGATGCAAGATCTCCTTCCTTCTGAATGATTTTACAAAATAGACCACCAGAATGGACCACTCTCCATCCATGCCAAAAAATTTTATGCTTTCTTTCCCCCCACCCCTTTATGGGCCAAGGAATTCTTTCTTGAAACTTCCACCTCAATTCATTTATAGGTGTCAGAATCTCAGGGCCAAGCTACACATGACGAAAGACACTTGCCTGGCAAGTGGATTGAGTGGAGGGCAAGTGAACAGGGAGAAACACACTTGCCGTTCAAGTGTCATTCGTCACGTGTAGCTTGGCCCTCTGTTAAATTGTGAGCTATCTGTTCCTTCATCTCCAGGGAGGAAGGCCATTAGCTCCCCCAAAGCTTGATGGTTGGTTCTTGGTAAGGCTTGGGAGCAATTGACTTGCTTCCCTTCCTGCTTGGATCTAGCTATGAGAGAGATTGAAACCTAGCCCAAACCTCCAAATAAAATTAATTTCTCCATACTCTTCTTGCAGCGCGATTTTTCCCCCATTCCTTCATACAACCTAATATTGTGACAAGGAAAATTTCCACTCCCGGTTTACTCTTCTTTTCAGGGTCCCTTTGGTTTCTGGTTTTTCAGCTCTGGCCGTCTTCAAGGGGACTGGGATCTGTATGAGAACTCCTTGGTTCTTGGGAGAGGAGGTTCAACAATTACGTAATGTTTAGAAGAGCAAGAACTGGGTTCAGTAGCACCTTAAAGACCTAGATTCCCAGGGTAATCCAGTTGGTCTTTAAGGTGCTACTGGATCTAATTCTTGGCCTTCTACTACAGACCAACAAAGCTACCCATCTGATAATGTCTAGAAGATTTCTTTAAGAGAGGACCAAGCTACACATGACGAATGACACTTGAACGGCAAGTGGATTGAGTGGAGGGCAAGTGAACAGGGAGAAATACACTTGCCGTTCAAGTGTCATTCGTCATGTGTAGCTTGGCCCAGAGAGATTCTCAAGGAAGCTACATTCTGAGTCCCATTCCTTGTGGTTGTTAAGTCAGCATGCAGAATCATGCCACGGTTATATCACAAAGATTTCCTCTTTTTTTTTTAATTAATTTTTTATTGAACATTTGTTGCAACATATAACTTACAAGTAAAAAACATCATTTCAAGTCAAGTCAAAAATCTAATGTACAATACATTTTTAGCCCTGTATACTTGAAAAACAACATTGATACATCCTTATGATAACTCAATCATACTGTTAGTTTAATAGAACGAGAGGTAACCATTGTTTGTTATAACTTGAAAAAAAGATTTCCTCTTTTCAGTGTGGAATCCTGTGACTGTTTCCTTTGAGATGACACCCAACATATCACATAACCTCATTCTCACCAGGAACCTGCATATCATCCCCAGTTAGCTCTGTTGTTCCCAGGCTCTCTAACCTGTGGCCCATGACACTGTGATTCAGCAAGTGCACGAGACAGGAAATCCCTTAGATAAATGTCAAGAAAAAGGGGACTTGGCAGGGTATTTTCTGTAGCAAGTCGGACCAATCAAATCCAGCAGCTTTCTTCTAAACCTAGCTGAAGGCATTATACCAAAGAGCCACAGAGAATTGACTAACGCAACAGAGCTGTGATCTTTTGATTTGGTCACCTAACAAACAAATCAGAGCATCTATTTACCATCTGACCCTTTGCTGCCGTCTCCATCATTCTATTGAGGGTTTTAAAGAAAAGTAAAAGAAGTGGTTTAACTTGTAAATCAATATTGCAAGGGTGTTTGGAGATGGTCCGTGACGCTTGCCTTACCCTCAGACTGAAGCAAGAACAAGTGAGTTCTGATTTCCCCATAAAGGAAAGTCCTTGCAGAATTTGAAATGCCTGCAGAAAGCATTCTACGTGGGCCCCCTACCTTGATGTAGTTGATCTGGCCACCTGGATTCACACCACAATAACATCAAAACTAGACTACTGTGATGCACTCTATATAGTGGAGATGAGAATGCCCTCAAGTCATAGCCGATTTATCGCAAGCCCTGGTGGAGTTTTCATGGCAAAAGACTAACAGAGGTTTGCCTCTGCAACCCTGGCCTTCATTGGAGGTCTCCCATCCAATTACTAACCAAGGCCGACCCTGCTTAGTTTCTGAGAGCTGATGAGATCAGGCTCACATGGGCTATCCAGGTCAGGGCGTTCTACATAGTTCTCCACTCAAAGTCAACTCAGAGATTCTAGCTGGTGCAGAATGTTGCATTTTATTTAATATCAGGAGCTAGGCAGAGCACGCATTTTGCCGCCATTCTGCAGTTGCTCCACTGGCTACCCATCAGTTATTGGACTCAGTTCAAGGTTTTTGACCATCACATACAAAGCCCTTCATGGCCTTGGCCCATCATATCTGCAGGAACCCCTCTACCCCTATGCTCCTTCATCTGAACATGGCTTTCTGCAGATACCATCATGCAGTTGGGCAACTTCAACAATTGCCTGCACGCATACTTTCCATGTGACAGCCTTTACCATATGGAATTGCCTGCCTGAGGAGGTCAAGAAAGCTCCTGCTGTACTGAATTTATGCACACCATGAAGACTGGATTATTCAGGTGGGCTTTTTTACTCAGGTAATAGGACTGTGTTGTAAGAACTGGCTCAGAGAGATGACTTGGATAGGGACAGGTTCAGTAGATGATTCTTTTAAACTGTGGTAAACAAAGCAAACAGAAGTGTCTTTTGTAAAAGTGTCCTGGAAGTGTTTTTCTATATGACAGCCAAGGACATGACGGGTGAGGGTTTTTTTTTTTTTGCTAATTAATGATACACTTTGGAAATCACTAGTTCTTTGTTTAATGAATGTAATTGGGCTGATTGTATTCTTCTTCTTTGTCTGCTGTGATATCTCTAAGGAACTATTTTTAAACCTTGGAATAGGATGAGCACTTAAGAATCAATACCTTTAGGGTGAAGGTTAAGTACCCTGGTGAAGCAATTTAGAATAATTCAAATATCACTGTCCTCTTTATAAGTAGTGTCTAATAACTGCCAAGGAAGACTGGACCTTCTGATTGGAGACTGAGGGATTGTTTGGAAGTCAGGAGTACTTCCTGGCTGATTTAAAGGGAAATTCTATGCTAGTTCATGAAATTCTGAGGGCCAAGCTACACATGACGAATGACACTTGAACGGCAAGTGTATTTCTCCCTGTTCACTTGCCCTCCACTGAATCCACTTGCCATTCAAGTGTCATTCGTCACTTGAAGCTTGGCCCAAAGCGACAGATGGTGCAATTTTGTAAGTACTTTGTATTTGTAAAGGAATATTGTAGATTTTTTTTTAAAAAAACCAAACATTTCACAAATAAAGCTATGCATACAAATATTAATATGTATGTGCTATCAAGTTGCAACCAACTTATGGCAACCCCATGAAAGTGAGGCAAGTGAGATGCAGAGGTGGTTTGCCATTGCCTTTCTCTGCAGACTCTTCCTTGGTGGTCACCCATCCAACTATTGGCCCCGCTTAGTTTCTAAGATCTGTCAAGATCAGGATATACCATGCTGCTAATTAACTGCTAATTAAATCTTCCAATGCTCACAAACAACATTTGTTATTGTGAATTCTGGAAACCATGGAAGGAAAAAAACAAAACAGGGACGACAAGCTGCTCCTTACAAGAAGAAGCTGTATTGTCTAAAGTTGTTTTAATGTTATTTGTAAACTGTTTTATCTGTTTTTAACTGTACTTATGTACATTGAAATGTTGTACTCCGCCCTGAGCCCACCTGGCGGGGGGGGGGGTGGACTAAAAATCTATAACAACAACAACAACAACAACAACAACAACAATAATAATCTCGTCATGAAAATCGCAAGGAAATTATTTCCTTACTCAACATCCCAAGCCATAAATGACCATTCAACCACATGGGAAATACGGAAAGGACTGACTACTTGATAAGAACACCATAAGAATGTGTTTGTCCAGGCATATGTGTGTGCAGTGTGCGGCAAAGGGAAGGAAAGTCTACTGGACCAGAGCATGCTTTGTATGCTAGTGATGCTCAGAGGAGCAGTTATGAGAGCTGAAAGTCGCACGTCAAATATACAGACCGATGTGATACATTTAACACAATACATTTCTAATGCACATTTTTTTTTTGTAGGTGGAAAAATAAAGGAAGCAAAAAAAGTTCAGTCAGGTCTGTTCCAACGTGTTATGACATTGAGTGGAGCGGTCAATTGAGGTAGGGGAATTGTCCGGCCCTGCTAGGGGATTCTCCTAGACAGCTTCACTTCATCAGGCCAGGCTGCATGAGTTAAAGGTCTTTATTGAGAGATTATCACAATTAGAGCACAGTACAACATAACTGCCAGGAATACCAGGGGAAGGCCCACTGTGCCAGTTATACCCTCCTTTCTCCTCCCCTTTTTTCAAGCAGAAGCCTGTTAATCTTGGTGCGCAGTTTCTCGTGGGAAAGCTGGAAGGAAAAGAGAGGCAGGCACCAATGTCATTCGGCTGGTTCCCAAGCACCTTGAGTTAAGACAGCTGGGTGCAGAACAGCAACAACAGAGAAAACAGTAAGAGAACAACAGACCTACAATCTATCCCCCCCATCCCCCACAGTAAAAGTAATCACTGAATATGGCAGGCAGGTGACAGGCCTGCCTGACAGAAATTTGATGGGAAACAAGTTTATGAGCATCCTACATTCTTCCAGATCTTGAAGAGCCTGTGTCTGACCTTCCATCAGTTAACCAGCATTGAGGACCTGGTGGGAAGGTCATTTTTTTCTATTTGTTGGTCATCCTGGATGCCCTGAGGTAGGCTGCCAGTAGAACTAGAAAAGATTAAAAGCCAAGGCAAGTGATCTTAAGACGTTCCTTCACATGGAAATGTCATTAGCTTGTAACCTACCACAGAACTAATCAATGTGTGAAGGCTTCTTCCAGCCTGAAGATCTTGTTTTAACTTAAGTCGCTCTTCCTCCAATGAGTTAGACACTTAAAATTGGAAGAAGGTTCTATAGGCTGGAAGAACTTCCTCCAGCTCAAAGTAGTATGCCATCCACAGAGTTTTGACGGGATTTACTCCCGCTCAAGTGTGCTTAAGATGGTAGCCTTAAAGGAGACAGTCATTTTGTCCGCTGAGTTTTATACATTTTAAAGACATTTGCCTCTTCCATTTCGAAAGTTAGTCTTGCATTAAACATAAAGAGGTCTTATTTTGGTTTGCAAGTATGAAAATGGGTCGCGTTCATAGTGTTTGATTTATACTGGCATCAAGCTATAGGGAAGAAAAGGTATGATTTTATGGCATTTTACAGTGCTTCATTAGCTCAACATTTTAAAAATTGGAAGCTTCATTCCCTCAAAACCAGCATTTATGTAAAATTGCATGTGCTGGGGCTATTAATAAAATCAGACGGCAAAGGACTTAATGGAATCCCTGACCTTTACAATGGACATAAAACTTGTCCTAATGAAACAAAATTATTTAAAAACCCATGCAGAATAGGTAGCTAGGTGACATTTGCTATCGCGCATGAATCCATGTTGTGTTCTAATGAACATCGTGTCCTTTTGATACGGCATGGCGGCTGTCTTTGCACGACGTTGGTCTCCTTTTGCTGTGCGATGATATCATCCCAGAGGCATTTGAATAGGCTGGGCACAACTTCCTGTTGAAGTTCTTATACTTTGCCTGGAACAAAAGGTTTAGAAGGAAAACAAGGCGCCAAGAACTCTACAATTATAGAATTTAAATTTGTCACAGCCCCCCCTCCCCACAACATACTAAGAACCTCAAAGTAGTAATTTTACCTTGTCGACAATTTACCTTGTTCAGCTGCCCTTACTTACGTGCAAGGTGAGCACCTGATAAGATTTCCTGAATGACTTTTGTCAAAATACGTCTTGATCACCTATGGAGTGGCTGCTTGTTCTACAGGGTAAGATGGTGCTTTAATAATAACAATAAGTAACAAATAAAAGTCACCCAAGGAGAGGCTCATATCTCCAGGAGTCATTGGCTGATTCCGCACACGTCGGATAATGCAATTCCAATCCTCTTTAGAGATCATTTGGAACTGAATTTTTTGAGTGTGAAACAAAAAATCCACTTCCAAACGACAGCTAAAGTGCATTGAAAGTGCATTATCCAACGTGTGCGGAATCAGCCTCTGTCCTACTTGTCCAATTGACCTACTTTTCAAGCATGGACCTGTCTGAAGTTCATCTTCTCTGAGTGCTTGTGGAGTCAGAGAGGCATCGTTTACATGAACAACACTGGGCACACTGCCTGCTTTTTGCACCCGTGAAATCATCGGTACCTATAGACTAGTGAACACAAGAACTCACTGCAAGAACAGCTAGGTTAAAGGACAGACACAAAAGGCACACAGGGACACATGAGAAGTACTTCTCCAATTAAAAAAACCCTTCAGATTCCCCCCCTTTCCTTTTAATTATGAGTCTTTTAACAATTAGAGATGGTGACACCAGATACTACCATTATCATAAAGGTAAAAAAGACAATAAAAATGCTGATCCAAACATAGTTCACCTGTAATTGCTCTACCCAGGATCATTGGCTTTCGGACTGAATGTTGCTTTTATCATCAGGTATTGAAACTTTTATTATTATATATTTAAATGATGTTTCTTAAAAAATTTAATCATTTCTGTGAAATTGTCCAGAAATTTTTATTTTATTTTAAATTTTATCTTGTTGGACATTTAATTTTCTCTTGTATTGTTGCTATGGTTTTTGGTTAAGCCAATAAAGATCAGTTAGTTAGTACCTTTATTGACATAAAACAAAGTCAGACAAAATCAGTAACTGAATATATAAAATACAACCCAAAATCAGAGCATAGCAGCTCAGTCCTAAGCCATGAGTCAGCGCTGTCGCTTGTGTGTGGACGTAAATGTGGTGCCACCCCACTCCTCCCTATGGACTTTTGCCGGAGAGTCCCACCAGTGGCTGAGCTCAGTGAGGCAAGGCACAGCTGCAGCCAAGAACACTCACCTGCTGTTCCCCTGACAACCCCACCCACACTAGACAATGGCTGCACCACTCCCCTGACAGGAGGGTGAGGGGAAAGCGAGTGCAAAGTTCTCCCAGTTTTCCCGCTAAGTCCCCTCTAGTGCACTTTCCCGCCTCATGCACAAAGTCCCCACAGCAGAAGGCAGATGGGCAGAGCCTTCGGCCATGTGCTCACCTACCTGAGGTCATGAGCAGCGCAGCTGGACGTTTTGTAGGGTGTGTGAGCAGGTGATTGGTTGCAGGGAGGGGGGCTCGCCTACCCTGGAAACGCATGCAGATTGGCCCCTGTGGTAGTTCCCATCCTATGCTCCTTTGGGCCGCAGGGGCTGGGGTGGGCGCCGGGAGAGGGATGCGAGTTTTCCACGTTCAATTGGCACCTATGGGCTATGCCTCCTTTTTTCGTGACATAACTTTCCACCTCTGCAGGGGGTGTTCCTAGGCCTGGAGTGGCTTTGGAAACAGAATAACTTGCACCCCGCCCCTCACTCCACCCCCTTCCATGCTGGTGTGGGGACTTGCACCATACTTGTGTCTCCACCTGGCCATCAGGCATGCCCACTGGTGGCAACCTATCTGCGGTAATGCGCCTCAGTTGGGCACCAGCGGAGAGGGGTTTACATCGACACAAGAGCCATTTATGCCCGTGCAAGCCTCAGTTCTCTCCCTATGCACTTGCCCTCCCCCGGGATTGAGCTGCCCATGTTGTAATCCCTAATTCTCAGAGCAATCCAAAGAAATATTGCTAGTGAGATGGCAATATGGGGGCACTGATCCAATAAAAGGAAGGAAACAAACCTCACTTCTGGTAGGCTATGCTTGTTATGCAAAATAGGGTTAATTAAGGCTTCCCGTATTTGGATGTAAAATGCACATTGGAACAAAATGTGAGCAATTGACTCAGGTTCCCTGTTATTGCATGGGCAAGTTCCCAATAAAGATTAATGATTACCAGATACCAGGTAGGAGACAACAAATGTGATAAAGCAGCCTCATTGTGCAAAAAAAAAAAAAAAGCATTATTGTGTGAAAAAGTGATCTAATTATACATATGGCCAGTGAGAAGAATGTGAGCCCATTTGGAGGGCGATTGAAATCCCTGATATTTATGCACAGTTGATTCCTAAAGCGTTCAGTTCCATTTTGAAGAACTTTGAAATGCTGCTGAATTTACTTTACATATGTGAAGCATGTCACTGAAGGGGTTTACAGTTGGTTCCTGTTGACAAAGTCAGTTTCTGAAGAACTCTACCTGACTGGCCAACATGTGTCTGCCCTCCAATACCCGGAGCTGCGTCCCCCAGAATATGGAGAAGGCAAACACATGTGAACAGGAAAATATATCATTAAGATCACAACCTAGTGCCTACTGGGGTCCCAGATTTGGTGTAATGGTGCTTGAGATGAGGGAATTCAGAAATAAAAGGCTAGAATTAAATATGAAAATGAGGTTTTATTACAACGAAATAGATGAATAGGGGAATACTACATGACTACTCAGAGTAGGACATATACAGCCACAGAAATGGAAAAGAGGGATATTATTGATAGAAATGCATTGTAAATGCATAGAAATGCATAGTAAAACATCATGCCAATACAAACAACATTGCTAGCTTCTTAAGCTGACCTAGTTCTTACAGTTCTACTAAGGGAAATTAGGTAAGAGAGGGTAAATGAAATCATATAAGCCTGTCTTGAAGAATGTGTTCCAGAGATAAGACAGATGTCACACCTGATCAAAAAGACTCAATCTCATTTGAGAAAGGGATTATATACACACACAAGTATAAGAGCAAGCAAGCCCAACAACAAACTCACACACAAATTCATTAGGTTATACTTAAATTACAAAGAGGTATGTGAGGTAAAGAAAAGGGGTGGATTAAAGGCAGTGCTGAATATGTGTCTCTGTCATGATTGGATTGTTCGTTGAAACTGTAAACTTGATTGAAAGTTTGTGGTTGGAGGGAAAGTAAAAAGTTAATGGAACTTGGGGATGTCAATCATGACAGGTGAAAATGGAGATATAGACAGGTGTGAACTGAGGAGAGGCTGGCCTCTAATAAAGATGAGTATCAGAGAGTGAAACAACAGGAGTTATTACTGATCTGACTCTCAAAAGACCATATCCTGGAAATCTAGTTGGTCTTTAAGGTGCTAGTGGACCCAAATCTTGCTCTTCTACACAGACTGACATGGCTACCCACCTAAAACTATCTGTCTAAATCTATCTCTTGCACATATATTTGCAAGAATGTGAATTCATGGAGATTTAAGCTATTCTCAAAAGCAATTCTTACAACAGACAGCAGGTTTAAGAGGCCCGGATTACTGCTCTGTGTATATGGTCAAAAAGAGATTTGCATGTGCCATTTGGTGTCGAGGCTGATATCACAAGGAATATCACCCATTCCTTAGAGCCAGGTTGGCTTTCTTGAGTGGCTATGACCTGACTCTGGAAATAGCAAGCTGGGCTCTTCCCAGACAGTGGAACAAATGTATGGACCAAATCTGCTGCTTTGCTTTGCAGGAGTCAAGTCTAGTAGCACCTTCGAGACCAACAAGAGTTTCAGAGTGTAAGTTTTTGAGAGTCAGAGCTCCTTTCTTCAGACACAAGTAGCAATGGGATCTCTACTTGTGTCTGAATAAGGGAGCTCTGACTCTCTTTTTATTTTTATTGTCGAAAAGTTAAAAGATAGAGCAAAGAAGGAAAATAAGACATAACAAAAACACAACTACAAAGTGCCAACAGTGGCCTACATACAGAGTAAAAAAAAAAAAAGTAAAAGGCATAATGAACATATTATTAATCCATTATAGTTTTTTGCCTACAACACTTCCTCCTTTAGTATCAATCAGCTTGTGGTCTAATTAAAATCTTTTTTCTATATCTCTTTTTCTTGATATTCCAGATCCTTATTCTTAAAAATTGAAACCACAAATCATCAATTCATTTTTCTGCGTCTCTCGTAGATAGTTCATAAAGCGTTTCCAATTTGCCATGAATATAGAGAGCATTTTAGCTCTGAGAGCTCTGACTCCCGAAAGTTTACAGTCTGAAAAACTTGTTCGTCTCTAAGATACCACAGGACTTGAATCCTGCTGTTCTGCTGCAGACCAATACCTAAAAACAGCTTGCTTTGGTCCTGGCCTGGGATCACAATTTGATCACAATTCGAGGAGTCAATAACAGAAGTACTTTGGACCATGGACACGATTTAATGCCGTTTTGGAGGGATGTTGCCCAACCATTGCTATGCATGCAGGATGATTAATTCTTAAACATACTTGTCAACCAGGGAGTTGTTGAAGGCTAACATTTCCCTTGTTCTCTTTCAACACACTGTGATGTCAACAATCAACATCGCTCGACAGAGAGGTGTTTTCTCAAAGCCTTTGGAGTGCCATAGGATTTCTTTCAGCCCCTACTGGGACTTTCCTCTGATCTGGTGTAGCCTTTTGGATCACAGTAGGGAAGCAAGAGCTTGAAACAGAATGCATGAATGAACAAACAAGGTTGAAAGAAAGTGGGCCTTTGTGCTTTAGCGCAACACAAATGACTTGTTCCAAAATTGCCCCTTGACATGAATTTCTTTTGTCATTTTCCTCAGCTCGAGGCCAAGGATCTTCAGAAGCAAAGCTTTATACTGATAAATTACTGCGTTCAGTTCTTATAAGAAAACGTATCTGTCTTCAGAACTTCATAATACCTCATGAAATCTACAGAGCCTTAACATTTCTATTCTGAGGAGCCCAAGGGGAACCGAGTGTTATCAATAACCATTTCACCCTTTTAATATTTCTCAGCTCAGGATAGAGACTTGCTTGGCATTCCTCCTGTAGCAGACAACCTGTAAAATGTCTTTTGCTGTTGTCTAGAAGTCAATGCCAATGAAGCGCCCAATCCTCATGAATCCACAAATCCTATAAAATAACCTGGTAATAGATGGCTTGAGAATCCGTCGCTCCCTCATGACTCTCCTTTGATGCCCCTTTCTAATAACCACTTAGACATAATCGGATGGACTTTATGCAACCTCATCCAGTAAATGGACCGTGTGAGTGTTTCTCTATTATTTCCTCTATAGCTCACAGTTGCTAGCTGTGCATGCTGAAACAAATTTCCCTTCTAACAATAGAAATCATGAGAGCCTTGACACAAGTCATTGCAGTGAAGAGCCGAACACTGATTTAGGGCCGACGCAGAATTAGAGTCTATTAAATCAACCACATTGATCAGTGGGGTCTCGGTTGTGTATAAAGGAGGAATGAAAATGTGTCTGCTTAAAAATGGCTGCTGCACGTTAAATTTATATTCCCTGATTTTTTATTTGTTACTGCATGACATGAGAGACAATTGGATTAAAATGGCTCCGCATCATCAAAATTGCATATTCTCAACTCTGGAATGACATGTCCTCAAATCATAAATGGAGCTGCTGGCTGCTTCCACACATGTTGGATAATACACTTTCAATACTCTTTAGTGAACATTTGGAACTGCTTTTCCATGTGTGGAACAAAAAATCCACTTCCAAAGGATTGCTAGAGTGCATTGAAAGGGCATTATTCAACGTGTGTGGAAATGGCCGTTGTCAGACCACTGGTCTATCCAGGTCTATTGTCTATTGACAGTGGCAGTGGGCCTCCATGGTCTCAGACAGTTGTCAAACATGCCACTTGTTTCGTGATCCCTTTAGCTGGTGATGCCTGAGATTTAATTTAGGACCTTCTGCATGTAAGATGGATCCCCAATCTTTTCAAGCCTGTGGACACTTTGAATTTTGAGTACACTGAGGGCCAAACTACAAGTGACAAATGACACAGGTTGGACACTTGTCAGCTTCCCTCAAGCTTTGATGGGAAATGTAGACAGCTTGTCAGAATGTTGGACAAGTGACAGTTGGAAAGTCCATTGGACAGCAGTCGGAGAGCCAAGCTGCAAGACCAGGATGCCTACATTTCCCATCAAAACTTGAAGGAAGCTGACAAGTGTCCAACCTGTGTCATTTGTCACTTGTAGCTTGGCCCTGAGTTTGCCATCATTAAATCTTTGATATGGGTGGTGTCACAAAATTATTGCTATGGGGGCTGGGGTCAATTATAAAACATTGGGAGATTCTAACCATGTTTCCTCCTATGATGGAGAAAGCTATTTTTGAATGGGTACTCCCTGAAGACAAAAAGATGATTCCTCATGGTTTCTTCTGAATCATCTACTACTCCAATAAGTGGACCTTACTCTAATAAGTGGTCCTAAAATACTTTGTCAAAGAAAGTGGGCACCATGAAACACATTGGTGGCCTCCAGGGTTTTTTTTCTGGGAAAAGAGGTGGCGAAACTCTCCATAGGGGAATGAGGAAGAAACTCATGGGATTCTTTGAAATAATATTATTTTCACACAGTATTGTCAAGTATTTTCAAGAGGTACTAGAACTCCATTTCACCATGTTACCACTGAAAAAAAGCCCTGGTGTCCTCCATGGCATTCATGAGTATCATGCTGGGAATCATTATCTAACCTGTGCATTCAGTTCTTGGCTTCTAAAGCAAGATGGCATTGAGAGATTTAGATCACATACACAATTTTGTCATGTCCAGTTGCATGCCTGTTTGTTCCATTAAGTGAATTTCATGACAACTGTGGCTCAGTTTGAAAGTTCAGGTTTCGTTGGCTTTTCCTTGATTCCTTGATTCTTTTCCTTGATCACATTGACAAAATCCAATTGATATACTGACATTAAAATCAATAGCTGTTTTCCTTCCAGTCGTGTATAAACGGCTGTAAATGGTATGAAAGAAACAAACGAAATCGTAAATTTGCAAGAGAGAAGTGGGGAGGAAGGTGGTCTACCATGCCATGCAAGAACATGAAATTAAATGAAGGGAAATATATATTTTGGTATATCTCCAGGGCCTAATTCTGACTGATGTAATAAATCTATATCTGGGCCGTACCACTTCATGCGAGGGGTGACATGATTGCACACCTCCATATTTTTTAAAAGATGTCCCATGGAAATTGATGCCTACATGCCTGGAAGAAAGTTCTATAGCCTATGTTCACCCTGACACCCTAATTTTCATTGTGCTTTTTTAGATAGGTTGTTTTTTGGGGGCGGGGTATGGACACAGAGTAACTCATGTGAGCCCCCACTCATCTGAAGTGGTATAGCCCAAACACATTTCTAACTTAATTTGAGTCCAATAGCACCTTAAAGGCCAACACAATTTTCCAATATATAAGCTTTATGGTGTTACGGAAGTCGAATTGTATTCTAGTACTACAGACTAGCTACCCACCTGAAACTGCCTCCAAAAGAATTAGCGTAGACTTGGGCTTCATCTAGCAGCTCCCATCTGAACCAAAGTCTCATGAAGACACCTATCTCGGACAATTCACTGTATGTCATGGCAGCTTTTGGATCACCTTTAGGGGACCAGGAGGCACTGTTCTCTAGTGGTTTTGGTCCTGCCTCAAAGATAGGTTTCAGAGTGTCATGCTGGAGGTCCGCTGCTCTGCCGCTCGGCCTCTGGTTCTACAGAGTTCTGTAAGGTTTCATTTTGTCTCCCATTCTTTTCAACATCTATGTACAGCTGCTGGGAGAGAATATCTGGAGATTTGGGCCTAGTTGCTACCATTAAGTGGATGATAGTTTTATTTTGTGCTTCCAGTGCCCCTGCCATCTGAGATTAGACATATGGGAATCTGAGAAAGGGCCTTCTCTGTCCTGGTGCCAAAATATTGGAACTCCTTCCCCCAGAAGATTAATTTATCTCCTTTGATTGTTGTCTTCTACCAGTGAGTGAACACTTCCTTTGTTCTGTTTGGCATATCCCCCAATAACTGTTACTGGTCTCCTTCCTTGTTTCTGGTGTTACGTTTGTTTATATGCTTTTATTGAATTTTATTTTTTATTTATTTATTCTTTCAACTTTTATACCGCTTCTCTTCAGTTAAGATCTCAAAGTGGTCCACAACAATTACAACGGTTAAAAACAATACAAAAATACAACATTCAATAAAATTACAACAGCCTGAGGGCCAAACTGCAAGTGACAAATGACACTTGAACGGGAAGTGTATTCCTCCCTGTTCACTTGCCCTGCACTTGATCCACCTGCCATTCAAGTATCATTCGTCACTTGCAGTTTGGCCCTAATACAATAATGAAAAACCACTCTAGTCCCAACCACAGCCTCTAAAACTCTGTATATAATGTAAAGATGGCAGGTAGATAAAAATGCACAGAAATTTGCTTGCCTCACAAAAGCCTATTAGATAGCAAAGGCACGCTGGAATAGTTCTGTCTTAGGGCCAAGCTACAAGTGATGAATGACACTTGAACGGCAAGTGGATTGAGTGGAGTGCAAGTGAACAGGGAGAAATACACTTGCCATTCAAGTGTCATTCGTCACTTGTAGCTTGGCCCTTACAGAGTTTTTGTAACACTAACAGGTCCTGCTGAGCATGAGTGCTTTCCGACAGTGCATTCCAAACTGAGGGTGCCACAACTGCAAAGGCCCTCTTCCTAGTGAAGAAAGTCATGCCATCCCAGAGGCAGGAACTACGAGCAAGCCCTGTAAAGATAAACAAAGCAGGTGTGGTGGTGGTGTGTGTGGGGGGTCATAATAGAAGAGGCAGACCTGAAGGTATAAGGAACCCAGACTGTGAAAGGCTGTGAAGGTAAGGACCAACATCTTGAACTGGATCCAGAGGCTAATTGGTAACCAGTGCAGCTCCTTCACAATGGTGTTATAGGGTCTGACCATGGTGGAGCCAGTTTGGTGTAGTGGTTAAGAGTGCAGGACTCTAATCCGGAGAGCCGGGTTTGATTCCCCGCTCCTCCACTTGAAGCTGGCTGGGTGACCTTGGGCTAGTCACAGCTCTCTGGAGCTCTCTCAGCCCCACCCACCTCACAGGGTGATTATTGTTGTGAGAATAATAATGGCATGCTTTGTAAACCGCTCTGAGTGGGCGTTAAGTTGTCCTGAAGGACGGTATATAAATCGAATGTTATTATTATTATTATGAATTATTGTATGTATATTGTGTGTGTGTGTATTATTTAAAATGTTTTTAATGTTTGGTGTTTTCTAACCAAGGACCCCATCTAGGGGGAAATGTGGCATATAAATGTCTTGAATAAATAATATCTAGAGCTTCTTGAAAGACGCCTTTACGTCCCTTTCTGTAAGATAATAAATAACTGCATCCGAATGAACTGGAATTTCAGGACAGAATTCACTTGTGCAAACTGGGAAGCATAATACTGTGGGTAGAGAAGCATCTCTGTAATCTATCCCACTTCTGCCAAAGTAGAAACGTCATTCTCCATCAAAGCTCCTTGGTGGCCAGGTCTTGAAAGGGTCAACAGATCCATCTTGGCGTTGTCCATTCTGTGAAACGTTGCTCTGCAACTTGCGTCTCCCGTCTTTTCACTGTTGCTGCTGCTGCTATTGCCAGAGGCAGCTATTAGGATGACAGAGCGGAGGAATAATTAGAGCATTCAAGTTGCTCCCTGGAGTACTCTTCTCAGGATGGAATGTCTAGAGTCTCAATTCTGCACCTGTAAAATGGCAAAGGGACCACTCTGGTTTGATTACCCAACGCTGATAAAATACAATAATGGGGAATGCCTATGATAAAAACCAGAGGTGACTGCAGTACAGAGAAGGTCTGCATAGTGGTATATTGAGGCGCGAAGACTAGCTCTTAAAATAGGAATTTGTATCCAGCTACTAGGAAGCGACCTGCTTTGGCTCTTTTTTCATTCATTCACCCAAACAATGTTACATTGGACAATATTTCTGAACATTGCAAAAGGGAGCTCAAGAAAGATCTCAGCCGAAGGGTTTCACATTAAATTTGCAAACTATTACTCACAGAGGCTGGTTTTGAGTATGCTATCTGTTATCTACAATTTCATTATATCCAGCAGGGAGTTTATTAAATTTGTGTAGATAATGATTTTAAAGTGATACCTTTTAACATTAGCATGCATTTAAATTTTGAAAATTACATTGCACTATCCCCCCACCTGATCATTCTCTTTCAAAGGAGGGGGGACCCATCGGATGATTTATGATGTTTGCATACACAAATTAAATCTCTTTTTATATTTCTTGTTTACAGTGTATTCATGTCACAAAATGCTTTTTGTTGTGTCTTGTATTTATTTAAATAGGGCATGCTTGGAGGTAGATTGCAACCCAAGTGCACCATTATGTAAAACAATACAAATTTTATCAGTTAAACTGGCCAGAGCATTTTGACAAGGTATAAGAGAGCTCCGGAATTCAAGGGCTAATTTATTTTTCTTCTCAAATTTATGGTGCATTGGTTAGAGTGTCAGAGACCCAGGATCGAATCTCCACTGTGCCATTGGAAGCTCACTGGGTGATCTTGGGCCAGTCACATGCTCTCAACCTAACCTTCCTCACCGGGTTGTTGTAAGGATAAAATAGAAGGGAAGAGGATGATCTAAGCTACCTCAGGTTCCCATAGGAGGAAAAGGCAGGATATAAATAAATAAATAAATAAATAAATAAATAAATAAATAAATAAATAAATAAATAAATAAATAAATAATCATCTTCCTCAGAGTGAGAACACAATAGATTGTACTCTGTGGGGTACAGTTGTCATAGTTAATATTACTTTAGCCAGTAGTGTAATATTAACCAGTAGTGGTTCATATCACTTTAGCCAGTAGTGTACTTAGAAAGCTTTTAATTCATCATCCATGTCATTTAAAAGATTCTGTCAAAGTCATTGACATTTCGTGTCCGACCAAAATCCATATCACCCTTTTCTTGAAGGATAAATTTAATTAACAATAATATTTTTAAAAACTCTGACACCTGACATTTCAGTTCTAGGTAAAAATATTGTTATTAGTGCTCAAAGAACCCCCCCCCCCCGCCATTACATATGTTGGTTCTGTGTTCATACAGAAAGAATAGAAACCAGAGTTCCAATGCTACCCCCTGCCTCCCTGGAACATAAACATGGAGACTCAGTTTTTTTTTAATATTTGTTTTAAAATTTACATGAGTCATTTTGTAAGCCCAGTATTAAGGAAAAATATAGACATATCATGCCAAAAATGGGCCTATATGTTTACATTTCCTCTCTGGCCTTGGAGTTTCATATTTACAACAACATAGGAAAATTCGGCTAGTTATAATCGTGACATAAGGTGGCTCCCTATGACAATGTTTGAGAAATAAATAATCCATTTCCAAATGGCAAAGTAATCTGTATCGCAGTGGGAAGAGAACTGTTTGCTCAGGATACAAACGAATGGCAATATTTATATAAATGAGAAACCGACAATAATTTCTCATTTTTATCCTCCAGAATTTGATCCTTAAACTGTTTTTATTCCCTTAGATATGAAACACAGAGAGACTCTTATTTATCTGCCTCTTTTGTTGTTTTATGGTTTTTAATAGGAACTATATGCACACAATTAAAATGTTGATCTTTGGTCTGGGAAGCGTTTTGACAGTGAAAGAATTGTGTAGAACTACATTTAAGAAATTGCCGCATAATAAGTAAACCAAAGATCAGAATGCAAATCATTCCTTTTATATGCAGTAACCTTTGTTTCTCAGTGCCTTCTTATTTATCCTTTTATATGTTTGCTTCCATTTTATTTTTGTCTCCTTTTCTTTTGGTTGCGGGGGCAGAGGGGTTTGTTCACATATTAAGATGTATGTTGTTGTGTCTTTTTTAGTGTGAATCTTATTTAATTAGTATGCCATCTTAGGCACCAGTTCTTAACAGAGAAACTGTGGGATATAAATATCTTAAATAAATGCATCAAATTATTGAACCTGGAAGTTCACTCTGGTGACAAATTTTGACACACAATTAATTTCTTTAGCTGTTTCTACTCCAAATTGTCTTTAATTGCATTGCAATTTAATAAACATGAAAAGGAATACCTACCTTCAATAGCCAAGATTACAGGAGGAGGGGAAAGTGCTGCCTTGCAATGATTTTTTTAAAAGGTTAAATTAAAATACTTATGGTAAATCTAGACACATTTTTCCATTCCAGATTCATAAATAGCCTTTGGAAGGGAACTTATCTTCGGGTGTCTGAAACCAGCATGTGGCAAAAGCCACATCATTTTGCTCACACACAAGAAAAGCTAGTTTTTTTCTCTCTGAAACAGTGGAGCAATGTCCTCAAGATATCACCAAATTTTGGGGGAGGGCATGAAAAAGAACAAACTGGTGACCTATGTAGCAAGATCTTGCAAAACTCACAGTGTTATCCTAATACATTACAACCTTCTAAACTTGTTGACTTTCATGGACTTCCAACAGTGTAACATGCTGGTCAGTCAACAGCACTAAATATGGAACATGTCTGAACAGAACTTTTTTGGAAGATGAGAGAGAGAGAGAGAGAGAGAGAGAGAGAGAGAGAGAGAGTTTTGTGGTAATTTGTTTGCTTGCAAAATGAAGATACCCAGAAAAAATACATGGGTTATAATCTGAACTACACCTTCAACTCCTTCCCCCGATTGAAGAGGCTACTAGAGGTGGAAATGAACCAAAATATGAATTGAAGTTCGGCATGAACGTGGTTTGCGACCTGGCAGTTTGTGGGTGCTCATTTCTTACAAACCATGACAAATTTTAGACCAATTCATTTGGTTTGTATTTCAGTTCATCACTGAAGGCAGCCTGGCACCAATCAATCAGTTTCCCAGGCAACAGGTGGGGATGGACTCTCTGCAGACCATCTGCTGACCCAGAAGTGATGTTTTCACAAATCGAATGAACTGGATTTTTTGTGAAAGTTCATGGTTTGTGAAACGTGACGAACCATGAACCGCATGGTTCAGAATTTTCCTGGTTTGTGCCCATCTCTAGAGTCTACCCATTGGGTTTGCCAGTGTTTGGGCAACCCTCCCTAGTTCCTAGCCCAACACAGCCACAGATCATCCCCACACCAAACTTCAGCAGAAAGATGTTGCTTGTCCTCCCAAACCATGTAGAGTAAAGGCTCAAGCACCAATTCACAGCACTGAGGAATGAACCGCCACTAACCCTCAGAGACCATGGAGCCATCACTGGCTGGTTTGGGTGTCTCCCTCCATCCCTGGATGCCTCAGGGTGCTTGCCAATATAATTAAAACAGCAAGCACACAAATCCTGCCAAACAAGACCTAACCAACCCTTTGGGTATATATGACGACAGTCCAACCTCTCTGGTCATCCTCTGAGATCCTACTTCAGGTGCCCCAGCCATCTGTGGCTAGATGGATGGCATCAAAAGAATGAGCCTTGCTGGTTGTGAAGCTGACCCTTTGAAACTCCCTCCCCAGAGAGATTCATCTATTTCCCTCTATCATTGCCTTCCATCAGTGGGTGAAAATGTTTTTGTTTTGTTTGGCATTTCCTCACTAACTCCCCTGTGTTTCTCTGTGCTTATATTTATATGTGTTTATGTGTTTACAATATGTTTTGTTATAAATATTTTATATATGTTTGTATTTTAAATGCCTTTTAATGTCTGAAATGTTCTAATGTTTTAATGTTTTGTTTTAATGTTCTAATGCTCCCCACTTTAGGGACTCTGAATTGGGTGGAAAGGCAGCTTAAAAAATGATTGAGACAAAAAACAAATGTGAAGCAGAAGAAAACAAATGTCCCTTATCCTGACCAATCAGATTGTGACGACAGATGGGAATGAACCAGGAAAATTCTGAACTGTGTGTTTTGTGGTTCGTCGCATTTCATGAACCATGAACTTTCATGAATTTGCCCTGGTTCGTGAATTGGTTCGTTCAGTTCATGAAAATGGCACTTCTGGGCCAGCAGAAGGTCTGCAGAGAGCCCCCCGCCCCCATTGTCTAGGAAACTGATTGATTGGTGCCAGGCTGTCTGCAGTGATGAACTGAAATACAAACCAAACAAACGGGGCTAAAATTCATCACCATTCATGAGAAATGAACTTCCACAAACCACCGGTTCATGAACAACAAACCAGCTCAGTATGTGATGAACTTTGGTTCATATTTCGGTTTGTGCCCACCTCTAATTGGGACCCAAACAGTTTCCTCATGAGGCGGCCCTTCCTTTTATCCCACCTCCAATTCTCTTAGGAGGATGAGTGCAAAATCACCCCTTTCAGTATTTGGGATGAAACCTGTTTATATACTGCAGGATGACTGTAATGTTGCTATGAACACAGGAGTCACTCGTTCTTGGAAGGATTTGTGTCTTCGGCCTGCTTAATGAACATGCCAGCCAATATAATCTTTTATAATGATCGCTCAGAGTATAGAATGAGTTGGCCAGGCATATAGATATGGCTCAGGAATAATGCTGCTGACCTATAGCCTGAAACAGAGGGGACACACACACACACACAAGCACTCCTGCCCTCTTTGAATGGTACCCCTGACTATTCTGTCTTCATCACCAACATAGTATGATGTGGCTCCTGCAACCATTGTAAGATTTCCCCATGGTCACTTATGAAAGAGGTTCTTGCCCTTAATTCTTTCCCTTCTATAGCTGGGAGTGAGAAATGTTTGGTTGCAGTCCCACTTTGCTGGACTTCATTCCAGTTCTCTACAGGAAGGGAATGTAGACAGACATTCTTGGTGGGAGCCCTCTAAAAATTAATCGTTCTTGGAAGCAAGTAACTTGAACATAATTCCCCACTCAACAGAAAAAAATTAATTAGTCACATTTTAAATGGATGAGGGAAATGCAGGGGGGGGGGAATTATACATGTGACGGGGTCCCCCAAGCACCACTTCTGGGCTTTGGGGTCTGAGAGCAAAGCAAAATGAACCCTGCCCCATTTATACAAGCCCGGTTCACAAGTTAAAATGAAAGCATGCATAACCTATGTACAGTGCACGCTTGATTTTTCTTTACACATGTGTTATGTAATTCTTGTGTAACAATGTGTGTACAGCTGATCAAGTGACTGAAACCACATAGTTATCCAGGAATTGGTCCCTGATTTTGTTTGTAAAGATAATAATCGTTCTTACAAACAGATGTGTGTGTAGAAGGTATGTGTGTTCCTTGTAACATGTGAACAGGGCTACACTGCCCTTACAAAAGAATGGAAGTGGATTAGGTGATGCCATGCACGAGCCTCGTGGAAAGAAGAGAATCCACATCTTCTTCCCAGGAACTGTATGAAGACTTTTTTGGAGATATGCAATTGCCTGCATCCTCAGGAAAGGAGCAAGAGGAGCAAGTGAGACCTGGATGTGCTACTGCGCTTAATACTTTCTCACTGGAAAGCAAGGCATAAAAGGCAAAGAAAAAAGCAAACAAAACAGTCAAGGATTGGAGCATCTTCTCCAGGAAGATAGCGTAGAGGGAGACTGGGGCTTCTTCACGTGGTGAAAAGGCATGATAAGGGATTATAAAAGGATACAAGGAATAGAGAAAGAGGATAGAAATAACTTCTTCTACTTCTCCCGTAATATTGGTAGTAGGCAGGGGGGGAAATGAAGTGCGGTGGAACTGGTGGAATTCACAACCATGGGCTATGGTGGAAGCTACTAGTTTAACATAAAGGTGGATTATAGAAATTTGTGGGAGATAGATCCATAATTGGCTATTGACTACAAAGTATGGAACTTCTATGTGCAAAGGTAGTGAATTTCTGATTACCAATGCTGGTGGCAGGGGACAAAATACAAAAAAAAAATGCCTTCAGAAGGTCCAAGCTCGGTCTCTGGCATCTTCTGTTACTCTCTCTCTCTCTCTCTCACACACACACACACACAACAGTAGTAGGTGATATGAGAAATCTCTACTGGAGATTCTGAATAGCCGCTGTCAGTTAGAATAGACAAGATTTACCTTGTTGAACTTTCAGTACAAACTTCCCAACAGCAAGGGCAGGTTGACAATAGAAGCAGTGACTTAGTGTGTTGGTTTCTCTCTTGCTAGAGGTTTCCAAGCACAGGCTGTACAGGGAGTCAATCCATCAGTCATCTTTCAGCTTTTAACATTATGCATTAATCAGAGGGTTGGACAAGATGGCCTCTAAGACGTCACCAATATGAATATTCTATGGGACTGCAATGAAACAAATGGAGCTATATACGGTAATTAAACATCTGCACTAAGTGTAAGTGATGCTCAAGACAAAGACATTTCGGGGAAAATCAAGTTTCCTATGTACCACAACAGAGGTTTTTGTTTAAAGCATGGAATGTATTAATAAGAAGACAGATGAGTCAGGGTTCGCTTGGCAATTAAAAGCATAAGGGTGTTGATGAGAATAATGGAACTATAGGGCACGCCCTCTGTAAGAAATTTCATGGACTTCTGAAAGAAGTACATTGCCCAAATGTAGCTCAGTGAATTTAATACTGTCAGAAGTAGAGGTATTTCTGAGTGCCTCTAGCACCACGTCAAACCATACCTAGGTAACATCACACAGGAATCTGGAAAACCTCAGGTCTACTTTGAATTTGAAATGTTCTGAATCAGAAGAAATGGCAGAAGTGGGAGCTCTCTTGGCAAATTTGTCTGGTAGCAGCAGGAGGATGAGATAAATATTGTGGTATTCTGATAAAAAAAATGAACCAAACAAAATTGCTTGCTTAAAAGCTACCAGGCCACATTAGTTTGAGATCCTTCAAGAAGGCCGTGCATGCTCTATCTACAGAGATTTTGAGAAACAACAACATTTGATTTGTATACTGCCCTTCAGGACAACTTAATACCCACTCATAGCAGTTTACAAAGTATGTTATTATCCCCACAACAATCACCCTGTGAGGTGCGTGGGGCTGAGAGAGCTCTGGAAGAGCTGTGACTGACCCAAGGTCATCCAGATGACTTTAAGTGGAAGAGTGCGTTATTATTATCCTCACAACAGGTGATACCCTTTGACGTGGGTGGGGCTGAGAGAACTCCGAGAAGCTGTGACTGACCCAAGGTCACCCAGCTGGCTTCAAGCAGTGAGAAATCAAACCTGATTCTCCATATTAGAGTCCTTCCACTCTTCACCACTACACTAAACTGGCTCAAAATGGAGGGAATACTCTTCATATGGATTCCTCTTGATCAGCTTTCTTCCAGATGACTACTGATGAGCCCTGTTCTCCATATAAGGTGCTAGCTAATTTTAAAATGGAGAAATCTTCACAGAGTCCCAAAAATGAGGTTCTGGGACCTTTCATTCATGATTTAAATGACTATGTGCTAGATTAAAAATATGTGACTTAGCTTCAGGTGTTGGCAGCTGCTAAGAGAGGCAAGAGAATGGAAAACGAATTCTCGAGGGGGAAATATAACCAGCCAATACATATATAAATTGCATATATTTCAAATCCACTTGAGAAAATATATATTTTAATGAAAGAATGACAAGCAGACATCTCTTATCATTATTACTTATATTCCAAATCAGGAGGGAAATGATTTGATTTGAGAGTAAGAAAAGGACACGGTCAGCCGATTATTGTACATTTCATTAATTTATTTCCATTTTAAATTGCTTGTCTTGAACACATACCAATGCTTTACATATCTCTTTCTAAAGATGTTTTCAATGCCTGATTTTTATCACACAGTGCCTGATTTTTATTGCACAGATTCTTAGCCAAGAATTATTGATTCATATGGTCATTTATTTATGGTGATGTGATAATTTTCATAGTGATCAGTGAATAGCATATTCTTCCCAACAAACAGAGAAGGTACTTGAGACACTTCTACTTTATAGTAAGAGGCTATTAGAGATTCATTGAATATTCAAGAGTTTTGATATTGGTGAAAACCTCATAATTTTGATGGTATAATTTTTTTTTCACAGGGACACATATTGGACGAATATTCAGTTTTCGGGCAACTGAGGAATACCT
The DNA here is from genome assembly GCF_028583425.1 of Eublepharis macularius. NCBI lineage: Eukaryota > Metazoa > Chordata > Lepidosauria > Squamata > Eublepharidae > Eublepharis > Eublepharis macularius. The sequence goes on along the minus strand of NC_072792.1, from coordinate 18,542,946 downwards.
TTGTTTTTTATGACGGATACATCTTTATTCTTCTCCCACATGGTTTATCTCAACCAATCATGGATCAAATATTGAATGGGGACTCATCAAACACAACAATGTCACAATTTGTCAGTAAATAAAAACTATGAGGATCAAACCAATCAATTAGTTTTAATAATGTCATCAAGGACAAATGAGGTCAACTGAAAATGAAGGAATCTATGTTAATAAGTTAACATTTTTTCAAGAAACAGCTCAATTTTCACTTGAAAATCAGCAAAATGTTTTTCAACAATATTAATAAGTTGGCAGGACAGGTGAATAGTTTAAACTCAGCTATGGAGGTTCTCCAAGACTTTTTACTTGACCTATACCATTATTTTCAAAAAACAAATTACATTGAGGAAATGTACAAACAGGTTATATATCCTCTCTGTACAAATTCCTTTATGGACATTAGGGGAATGACAGGCAAAGAAGTTAAGTACTTTGAAGTCCCATTGATTCATTGGGAGAGATTTACACTGAAATCAATGGGACTTTAAAGTACTTCATTTTGCCTGGATCATGTCCAATGTTTAGAAAACAGCATGCGTTTTGTGGGGATACAAAATCTGTCTAAACTGCTGCATAGTTAACAAGGCAATCTGGACTGAATTTTTGATGGTCTCAAAATAACCAGAGAGTGTTGAGAGTTTTTTTAAAAAAAACAAATTTAAGAAGAGCATGGTTTTTACTCTATAAATAACAACGGACAAAGAATTGTTTCCTAGGGGAAATCACTGTAGTAATTTTTGAATTGTCCATTTTTTTACTAGAAGTAAAAGGAGGTGATCCTGGTTTGAGGAGTAACTCTGCAAAGACAACGCTTTTTCAAACGAGAAGGTATTGATGTAATATGAGGAATATAGAGGGTGACATCATTATTGGCAAATGAGGTTGCTGCAATACGATCAACGCACTCATATTGCCATTCCTTTACGAGCGTCTTTCTGGCCCAATGTGAACTGGGTCTTTGCACCTCTTTCAGTCTGCCTGAAACAGGTTCTCTCTGCTGCTTTAATTCAGCTTGTTGTAATAGTGAATATGTAGCCCAGCATAAATTCTGTACAGCATACAGAGATTCATAAAAGTCAGTAATGCATTCTTGTTTCTAAAGGGAGATGGAAGCACATTGATAGCCAGTTAATTGATTATTTATCAGTCTGCCAACCTAACAATGTTGACGTTGGTGGCTGGCCATTTTGTTAATGTTCAAGATACTTTTTTAAATAAAAAAATGGCTAAATGGGGTTTTAATTCCCATGGATTTTACCATTTTTCTTCACTACTGTTGCATGTGCATTCACCTTGTGATTTATAAATACAGAGGGAAAAGCTATTCTCTGCCAGTTCTGCAAATAACAACAGTTTCTCATAATTACTTGACTTCTTGCATACCTGTTAAATTAGGTTCATTCTACAGTGCACTGTTTGTCTTTTCAGCTAGCAGCAAACTTCTAAGGGCCCATTTTTTTCTATCTTTTTCGTTCAGTTTTTGCGTTTTAGGGCAAGAGTCCAAGGGACTCTAGGACATGAAGGCATATTGTGTCATTCTTGTGCACAATGAATTTATTTTAGGTGGAGAAAACATCAACTCACCACATGACAAGGAGAAACTACACACATCCTGCAAGGATCGTACTTAGGGAATTGGACTAATATATACACAGAATCGAGTGATCACATTTTCCCCAGGGCTTCTGGTGGAGAGGGGCTAGAAGGACAACATTCTGGGAGCCCTTGACACAGAGATACCCCTACCAGTGGGATGGGAAATGGGCTCATGAAAGCCAAGAGTCTCTTGGACTATTTTAAAGCAATACATGAACCACTAAACCACAAGGCTGTGTGAAAAATGATCGTATTTCCTGTAATCTTTCAGTACAGATATCAGACTTCTGACTGCAAAGTAGACAGAATTATTTTGTTATTCCAGATCTTGTTGAAAACCTTGTATCCCAGCCAAGGATAACTCTGTGTTTTCATTGTGAACTTTATTTAAAATCAGTCTAGTTAGTCTTGAACAGATTAAATAAACAAGAACCACAATTAGACATAAAACATCATTAAACACCAGCATATGTAGATGAGATTATATATTAAAAAATACCTGTCACGAACTTGGTTCCATTTGTTCTGGGATTTATTCTGGGCATAAAGCCATTGATTCATAAGTTATCCATCTCAAAGTGAACAAATGCATGTTTGCAGATTGACACAAGAACCTAAAAGCAAACTTTCAGGCCTACATCCTAAACGGATTTAAACTTCAAATCTGCGACACTTTGGTCAACATTGGGGGATGAATACAGCACCTCAAATCATGTATTTACTATTTATATAATGTACAGCAGAGGTCCCCAACATGATGTCCATGTGACATGCCAATTCCTTTCCTAGTGCCCACCAAGTGTTTTGAGAAACTAGGTGGGTCCAGGTGTGGGACTTTCTAAGTATGGTTTCTGATTGGCCACTGGAGATTTAATTAGTTGGGCAGATTAAAATAACGTTTCAGTTGCAGCTGCCACCACACTGTTGGTTTTATTCTCTTTCACTTAATTCCCTATGTATTTTCTAAATTATCCCCCCTTCTCCCCTGCCCTTTAGCTTCCTGTGTGTGGTTAGCTCTGCCTCTTGTGGCAGCTGCTTTGTAGTTGGGCTCATCATGTTCTGTCAGAATTCCAAAGGTGCCCACAGGCTTTGTAGATTGGGGACCTATTATGTATGTGTTGAAGGCGAGAGTGAGAGTGGACCCAGAGGGCACCAGAGCAATCTTGGTTGCCAAGACTGCCTGGACTATACCCCATTAGGGGTATTTGATTTCAAAATCAAATTGCCATTTTGTAAAATGGAACTCTACATTTGTGTTTCTTCAAAACTCGGTGCAGCACTATTGGGGGGGTGTTATTTATCATTATCATTATCATTATCATTATCATTATCATTATCATTATCATTATCATTATCATTATCATTATCATTATCATTATATTCCATTTTTATCCCACCCTCCCCACAAACAGGCTCAAGGTGGGTTACATCAAAAATAGATACAAGTTAAAATACAGCTAAAAACATACAATCATAAAATATAGATTTCAGTCTCCAAGATGATGGTCTTCATTAACACAACAGTCTCCCAGCCTACACAGGGGGGAGGGAGGGGGAAAGGGGGGGACAACATTCCAATAGGAGACTGAAAGGGAGGCTCAGCAGATAACATAGAAATGGTATCAACCATATTCCTGGTGGAACATCTCCATCTTACAGGCTTGCCAAAAAGATAGAACGTCTTGGCAGAACTGTGTGTCAACAGACAGAGAGTTCCACCAGGTAGGAGCCAGGACTGAGAAAGCCCTGGCTCTGGTCGAGGCCAGTCAAGCCTCCCTGGGACCAGGGACCACCAGAAGATGTTTATCCCCATATCTAAGTGCTCTCCAAGGTACATATGATGAGAGGCGGTCCCACAGGTATGCTGGACTCAGTCCACTCAGGGCTTTATAGGTCAAAACCAACACCTTGAATATGATCCGGAATGCCATGGGAAGCCAGTGTAGCTGCTGCAAGATGGGAGTAATGTGTGTCCTATATGGAATCTCAGTTAGGACCTGCATAGCAGCATTCTAGACCTGCTGCAATTTCCGGGTCAGACCCAAGGGAAGCCCAGTGCAGAGAGAGTTACAGTAGTCCAACCTGGAGGCGATCATTACATGGATCACTGTTGTTAGATCATGGGTCAAAAGGTAGGGGGCAAGCTGATAGACCTCTCCTCCCTGATTTTGTTTACTTTTAAGAAAACATATATTGCCCCCTCAGTTGGAAGAATGAGACATACACAATTTGTTGGAATAAATGGCCGCTTTATTAAACATAACATCAACACTAAACTGCGGCAAGGGCCAACTATGTGGTACAGGTCAAGCCACGGGGTCACCTCTGACCTCCGCCTTGCCTGTATGGGCGAGCCCCGCTGCCCCGGGCGTAATCCATCCATGGGATGGCCTCAACCCGGCCGGCCAGGCAAAGGGTTCCCCCTCAAGCTCCTAAAGCCTCAGCCGTACAGCATGAGGGAAGGACTTGCACCTGGGGTTCCCTGGAGGCAGTCTACACAGGTGGTGGTAGCCATGAAGCATACCATCCTTCCTGAGAGACCCCATTTCCCCACCAATGGGGAATTGCCAAAAGGGGTGCTCACCAGCCCGCTCCCTATTTCCCAACGTTCTCCTGCCAAGGGGAGCCTACAGGGCACCACCCTTGAAATACCATCAACCTCTGCTTCAGTACAAGGTAGGCGAAAAACCTGTCCCCCCAAGGCCAATCAGGGGGTGCAGGAAAAAATTCCTACCTGGCTCAAATAAGCAACCGGCTAATCCCGCACTGAAACAGGGTGAGGAGGGTGGGCCGATCGCTCGGAGCAACTGCGCAGGGAGGGGGCGGAGACACACAACGTCTCCGTCTCCGCCCGCCTCCTGCAGTCCCCGGATGGGCGGGAAGCCAGTCCCCTCCTCCATCCGAGGAGGCAAACTCGGCCCCACGGCCAAAGCCACGTTGCGGCTGCCGTGATTGGCCGCATTGCCCCCTCAGTTGGAAGAATGAGACATACACAATTTGTTGGAATAAATGGCCGCTTTATTAAACATAACATCAACACTAAACTGCGGCAAGGGCCAACTATGCGGTACAGGTCAAGCCACGGGGTCACCTCTGACCTCCGCCTTGCCTGTATGGGCGAGCCCCGCTGCCCCGGGCGTAATCCATCCATGGGATGGCCTCAACCCGGCCGGCCAGGCAAAGGGTTCCCCCTCAAGCTCCTAAAGCCTCAGCCGTACAGCATGAGGGAAGGACTTGCACCTGGGGTTCCCTGGAGGCAGTCTACACAGGTGGTGGTAGCCATGAAGCATACCATCCTTCCTGAGAGACCCCATTTCCCCACCGATGGGGAATTGCCAAAAGGGGTGCTCACCAGCCCGCTCCCTATTTCCCAACGTTCTCCTGCCAACGCGAAAGGCCAAGCCTCAGCTTAGGCCCTCGCGCCCCACAGGTGGCCTAATGCCAACCTGAGCCCAAGCCGCAGGTCATCTAGGAAGATGTCATTGCCAGACGGGGACAAATGAACCCCGTCCTCCCTGTAAAGGGTGGCATTAGCGGCCTTAATACGAGGGTGAGGGAGATATATGCCTAATCCTGAGGCTAAGGCTTTCTGAATGGCCCTATTGGCCCTACGCCGAGCACGAGCCATACCCCGTGGGTCCAGGGATTCCCTCCATCTGCGTCGGGGAAGCATCTCCGACCAAAATACATAAGTGCCAGGCCATCGGCTCTTGATTACCCTCAGGTCGGCAATCACTTGCAGTGACAGGGCTCTGCCTTTCAAAAGACCCAGGTCATTACCACCAACGTGTAAAACCAGAATATGGGGAGGAGGACCCATCCTTCCTCCAAACAGGAGAGGCAGCAACCCAGCCCACCGAAGGCCACGCCGACCCAACCATTCAATGGAGGCATCTTCGCTCAACCCGAGCTGAGCTCCAATCGGTGTCCGTCTGGCTTGCACTGCAGCCCAGAACACCATACTGTGGCCGGCTATGAGAATCTGCTTCCTCTCAAAGCTGCTCACTGCACCTAGAAAAAATCAAACTGTGTGAGACTAAAACAACGGGAGAGGACGAATGTAAGACCGGAAAGCAGACGACTTCCATCTGCCCACCTTCTGAATGGTCTTATCAGCATAACCCATGGCTGCCGCAGTAGATGCAGCACCAATTCGAAATGAATGAGTGCCAAATTTGACACCCCTCAATCCCAGCTGGCGTAACGCTCTATCCGTTACCGCCCAAAATTGGTATCGGGTTAAGGGAGAGTGATCAACATGTCGAAACAACACTCCCTCCCCCTCGCCCCTGACCTCCAAATAAGAACGAAGAGCCCGAACTGGGCACAATGCCTCGTCCTCACAGGGTCCCAAAGTTAACAAGGACCCGGCCTGCTTCTGATCGGTCTTAGACCTCTTAATTCGAATCAAAACTTTATCGCCTATAAACTGAATATCAGAAGCCGATAAAGCCTGCCCTGAAACGTCCCTTTGCGACTGAACCACAAGTTCACTCACATGCAGGGCACCAAAGAACGCTGTGAGGGAGGCGGCGTGGAACAGCCGGCACTCAAAACTGGAACTACATGTCTGCCCCCATAGAGCACCAAGGCCTCTAAGAATAGCGGGAGAAATCGGCTGCCTTACGTCCTTAACGACCCCAGACTCCCGGGACCAACCCTCAAACATCTTCCGGAGTCTGAAATCACCTGTAAATTCTGGCAAGCCACGTGCCTTGCTGGCGAAAGCCAACGCAGCCATCTGCCCCTTAATAGTTTTAACCGCCAATCCGCGAGCCTTCTGAGCCACGCAAAACTGCAAAAGATGCTCAGCAGGGATAGGCCACACCTGACTCAGCCCAACCCCCTCCCTAAAGTCCTGGAGCAGTCCTACCGCACGCTCATACGCTCGACGAGTGCTGGGAGCAATGGCCATCTGAATAGCTCTGTTCACTTCCACTTGCCAAGCCGCCACAGCTCCAGTGGCATTCTGTAGGGAAGGCTGTCGGCTCCGGGAGCAAGACGCCGGAAGCGATCCATCTGTCGGCGAGACAAAGCGTCCGCCACCCCATTGTCGACTCCCGGCACATGCCGAGCCCTAAACAATATGTTAAGCTGGAGGCACTTCAAAGTGAACGCCCGAACCAACGACATGACCCTGGCCGACTTAGATGTAAGGGAATTAACCACTTGCACCACTGCCATGTTGTCGCACCAAAAATGCACCACATGGTTGGCAAGTTCATGGCCCCAAAGAAAAACTGCCACCAGAATGGGAAAGAGCTCTAAGAAGGTAAGATCCCTAACCACCTCACTCTCTACCCAATCCACAGGCCATGTCTCAGCACACCAGTGCCCACGAAAAAATACCCCAAAACCCGTGGACCCAGAAGCATCGGAAGCGACCTGAAACTGGGCACCAACTAGCAACTCCTCGCGCCAGAAGGTGACCCCATTGAAGGAACCTAAAAACTCCTCCCACACCTCAATATCAGCACGCATCCCCTTATCAATGCGAATTTTATGATGAGGGGCCCGTAGGGCTGCCATAGCGTCACACAGCCAGCGCAAAAACGGCCTGCCAGGGGCGACTGCCTTACACGCAAAATTCAGAGAACCAACCAGTTGCTGCAACTCGAGAAGGGATACCTTCTGCTTACCTCTGAACGCTGCCAACAACTCCCTGAGCTTGCCAACTTTATCAGCCGGGAGACGTAAAGACTGGCACACCGAGTCAAGCTCAATGCCCAAAAAAGTCATCACCGAAGAAGGGCCCTCCGTCTTTTCGCGCGCCAGGGGAACCCCAAGTTCCTCCGCTAAAGACACGAAGCCAGCAAGCAGGCTAGCGCATTGCGCCGTGCCCGCAGGCCCAACAAACATAAAGTCATCAAGGTAATGACAGGTATCCCGGCACTTGGACCTGTGCCTCAGCTCCCACTCTAAAAAGGAGCTAAAACGCTCAAAGGCAGCACATGAAATAGAGCACCCCATTGGGAGAGCCCTGTCCATGTAATAATGCCCCTCAAAAAAGAAGCCCAGGAGATCGATATCACCGGGGTGAACCGGGAGCAGGCGAAAGGCAGACTTAATGTCGCACTTAGCCATCAAGGCCCCGGCCCCACATCTGCGCACGACCCTGACCGCCTGGTCAAAGGAGGTATAACGCACCGAACAGAGCTCCTCAGGGATGGCATCGTTAACCGATGCCCCCTTTGGAAAGGAAAGATGGTGAATCAAACGATATTCACCAGGGGCCTTCTTAGGAACCACCCCTAAGGGAGAAACTCGCAGGTATGGGACAGGAGGCGTAGAAAATGGACCCAATACCCTGCCCTCAGCACACTCCTTCGAAATCTTCTCCCGCACAACGGCTTCCATGCCAACAACAGAACGTAAATTTTTGGACATGAAAGAAATCCGCGGGCCCTGAAATGGTATCCGAAAACCGTATCTGAAACCGTCCAACAGAAACAATGCGTCCCTCTGCTTGGGATAAGAAGGCAGTAAGCGCTCAAGCACTCTCAGACTTATTGGGCTGGGGCCCTTTTCCAGCAGATTGTTGACCCCCACCCCCGCCAGAACGCCTGCTACCCACGCCAGGCTTGGCTCTGGGGCAGGACGTATAAGTGTGCGGTCCGGAACATGCTGGACACTCGTGTCTATATTTACAAGACCTCCTGTTACAAACAGCTTTCGAAGTGAAATCCCAACAGAGCAGCCGGGGTTGAACCTGCTGCCCCGCCTGGGAGCGGGTGGAAACAGCTGCCTGCGGGCGGTGAATCAGATGACCACTATCCGCCCTATCACCAGAGTTCGGTTTGGAAGGGGACATAACCTGCAGCCAAAGCTGCTGGTGAATCTGGTCCCACGGAATTTGAGGGTTCAACGCCGCCCTCATCCTAAATTCTTCGTCATACTGCAACCACGCAGTACCAACAAAGTCAGTGTACCCCCTATAAATTATATTAAGGTACTGGAAAAGGGACACTGCCCGTAAAGGCTGAGCCCTCCCCAGCACACCAGCATATATTAGGAACCCAGGGAGCCAATTATGCCACGAACGATCCACCTTACGTCGCTTGATCTTTTCTTTATCGCGCTCTTCTAAATCTTCCTTGTCCTTCTTTTCCAGTTCACGGAAAAGAAGGGTGAACACATCCACGTATTCCCCCCTCACAATCTTATCCCTAGTGGCCTGGGTAAGATGATCCCCCAGGGGAAGTGCTGTATCCCCAGACGGGAGAGCCCTATAAGGAACCTGACCATAAGCACCATAAGGCGTGAAACCCCAAGGTGGAAAGCAACCATATTGCCATCCAAAGGGAGGCATACCTGGAGCTGGGGTATCAGAACCTGTCCAAGGACTAGCAGCGGACCCAACGGCCGTAGAAGCACCAGCACTGGCCGGAGCTAAAGTAGCTACGCCCGGGTGCCCCGGAAACTGCCATGGTGTATTGAATGATGTAGACGGAGTGTTGGGACCTGAGGACCCGGAGGCAGCGGCCTGACCCCAGGGTCCCCATGGCCAGGTGCAAGCCTGCTGAGAGGCAGACTTACCATCAGTCCCACTAGGTTCCACAGCCACCGCCACTGGAACAGATTCCGTCTGACCTTCTGGCGCAGCATCGCCGACGATGACTTCCTCCTCCTCAGGGTGGTTCACTCCAGCTGAAGTTCCTGCTTCCGGCGCACCTGTGGCAGACTCAAGAGCAGAGAGCCGCGTTAAGATCTCCTTCCGAAAGGACGCCCTGGAAGCAACTCTAAGAGGCCTACTACGCTCATTGACTGCACCCGCTGTACCAGCTGCCCCCTTGCCCTTTTCCAAGGCCTCCAGGCGCTTTAGAATTGCAAGGTTAAAACTACTATCACCCTCATCCTCAGAAGAGGAAATTGCCGGAGGAGGCCTCTTAGGGGGTGGCTTCTTAGCAGGCTGTTTGCCCTTGGCCTTACCTCCACCCTTTCTAGGAGCCATTTCGCCCACAAATGAAGTACCAAAATACAGGGTTAAAAGAACAACCCGAGGGCAGACAATAACGGGTGCCCAACCAGAACAAAATGGCGGCCGCCCACACACAAAATGGCAGCCGCAATTAGGGGGGGGTGAGTGGGGAGAGAAGCCTAATCCCCGGCAGGGCGCGTGTCCCCCCCAGCTAGATACCCCAGAGGGGGAAGGGGGAGATCTATTCCCCCCAGTACCCAGATGCAGGATAGCCCTGGCAGAAAAGCGGAAAAGCTACAACAGCGGCGCACTGCCGCAACACAAGCCGCCAGCAGAACGCTGCCGCGGCGACCCGAAGCCCAGGAGCACGGACACGGCGCTTCTAGCGCCAAGGATACCGGCGGAGGGGGTGAAGGGGGGGGTTAATTCAATCACCCTCCCGCCCCACTACCCCGGGGAAAAATGGCCCGGCGGGCCTGACCCGACAAAAGCGGCTTGCTGCCGCCAGAAAAGAAGCCGCCGCCGACACGCTGACTCCAGGCGAGAAAAACGACGACCGCGGCCGCAGGAGGCTCCCGACGCGCTGAATACGCGCCGACTCCGCTTCCGCCGCTCCGCCAAACAGGGGCCCGCTCGGACAGCACGCACGCAGCGCCGATCCTGAGCGAGGCTCCCTGCAACCCTCGCCACAACTCCGAGCGACGGCAGAGCAGGGCAACAGCGTCCTACTCCGACCGATCGCTCGGAGCAACTGCGCAGGGAGGGGGCGGAGACACACAACGGCTCCGTCTCCGCCCGCCTCCTGCAGTCCCCGGATGGGCGGGAAGCCAGTCCCCTCCTCCATCCGAGGAGGCAAACTCGGCCCCACGGCCAAAGCCACGTTGCGGCTGCCGTGATTGGCCGCAATCCACAACATTTTGTGGCACAGAATATCCAAGGATTTGGGAAGTACAATTAAGTGTTATGAGATATCATTTGTACTCCCCCCCCCCAAACCTACTCAAAAACATCCAGGGGAGTTAGCCGTGTTAATCTGTAGTTACAAAATAGTAAAGAGTCCAGTTGCACCTTTAAGACTAACCAACTTTATTCTAGCATAAGCTTTTGAGAACCACAGCTCTCTTCGTCGGATGCATGGGATGAAAAGAGCTGTGTTTCTCAAAAGCGTATGCTAGAATAAAGTTGATTAGTCTTAAAGGTGCTACTGGACTCTTTACTATTTTACTCACAGTTTCTCTGGTTGACCCTATATGTCAATGTTTTAAAGGAATCAGAGAGTGTGTGAGAAAGAATAATTTTGCAAACCTCTCTGATACCTTTCCCGATAGCCTTTAATATCTAGTAAACCTTACTATGACATTAGAATATTTTTTTTAGTGTAAAGTCATGAGCCAAAGCATCTGTCCTAAAACTGATTCAAATCCAGTCTGTGTTGAGATTTGCATTGAATTTGGCCCATTATCGTTTAAATCTTAATCTTCATAAAATGGTAATTTATTTACTTGTGCGAATTCATTAAAATGGCAGATCAACCTTGTAAGCCTCTTTGTCCTTTCTCAAGGTTAGCAGGAGCTGTTGATTTTTCAGCCTAATGGATTCTTGCAAGCAATTAAAACACTCTTTTTATGAAGATCAAGATTTAAGAGAAAATTATTGGAGTAATTACTTTCTGATGAATGCAATCTGTGCTTTTTCATTGTTAGGAATGAATAGATTTGATAAGGCGGTGGCCCAAATGACACCTAATATTTAATACCAAACTATACTTCATAAGTGAAGTCTGAAAATAGATTACCATCCATAATTTTTATCTTGTCTAACAATCTTAATACACCTTGGACTAAAATGTACACTGTAGAACATTACGGACCCAATCCTGAAGTCCTAGCATGCAACAGTGACTTGCACTGCTGAACAGATGGTTCAACTGAGACTATCTTTAGGAAGATAAGGTGAGAACAAGAATAAATGCTCCAACAGGTGACTGATGAGATCAGAATGCACCATAAATTCCCTTGAGGTTTGGAATGAGCGGACGTTACCTGCAGAATCCCCTACAACCATCTATGCATATGAGAGCAGATGCTGTGCTCAAATGTTCTCATGTGCATAATCTTTACTCGATTGAGTTGCTTGCACAAAACGTGCATCCACTACACAGAAGATACTACCATAAGAAGAGATGTCAAAATGCCTCCACTGAATTTTGAGCCGTGATTTAGGCTTGAACACAAGCGGCCTTGGTCTCTATGGCTTGGATTTCAAGAGTAGAGATGAACACGAACAGAAAAAAACAAACAAACATGATGTTCATTGTTTGTTGCCATTCACGAACAGGGACTCACAAACAACCACGAACATGGCCCTGTTCATGAACATGTTCATGGTTGGCTGTTTGTGGGGGTCAGCAGGCTCTCCTCCAGCCATCATCCAAGTCAAGATCCCTACCGCACCACTCCCAGAAACCTTACCTGAGCAGGCAGCAGGAAAGGTACCAATAATAAATAATAGCTTGGCCCCAGAGTCTGGCAGCAGCCCTGGAACTTGAAGGGGTAGATCCCGATCCCATCACACACAAAGAAAATGCAAGCTCCAATGCACTCTATCAAAATGCCAACAGCAGCTGTCTCTCCCTCTCCAGAGCCAGAGCTGGGAGCCCCCCTCCCCCGCTCTTTGCTCCCTTGTAACAAATTTGGAGCTCCACACTTGAAAGGAAGACCTGCTTATCAAGCTAAATTGGGCTTAGATTGGGGTTTCCAGGGCAACAGCAGGAGTTCAGACAGAGTTCAGACAATTCCTGCCTAAGTTGCCAAGGGAATTGATTGCAGGTGCCAAACTATCTGGCTTGACAAACAGCAATGAACAAGGCTTACAATGACCACCTGTTTGCTTAGAATGGGGCTTCATGAACAGCTTGTTCATGAACAGTATATTGGGCTGTTCATGGCCTTTTTTTGTTCGTATTGCTGTTTGTGCCCATCTCTATTAAAGAGCCGCAGCCAAAGGCTTGAGAGCATCCAGTAGGGGAAGCTTTTAAATTCCTCCCCAATACAAATTATACTTGGAATGTGCCAGTCTGCTCTGAGGGCTAAAATTTCTATTGAAGGGATGTTGTGCACATACACCACAAATGTTCAGATTGGAGCCACACAGGAAGAGAAGAACAAATTTAACTTTTCAACCTCTGTTCAGTTTCAGCAGAGTTTGAAACTTGGATCCTCTCATCTTTAGTAGCCATTTTGAAGAGGAAAAAGACAAGTCCTTTCAAAGCCTGTCTTTCCCCTGTAAACCTGCTAATAGCAAAAAAAAATCCCCCAAGTGTGCCAGTCACAAGACGGTAGAGAAATATGGCAGATGAGGAGGAGCAAATGAAGAACCATAAATGCTCAGGGCAAGATCTTCCAACAGCGATTGAGCCACCATGGACCAAAGATTCCCTCCCCCTTCAAAGCTAGTTTAAAGATGCACTATGCCAAAGCCATTTATAGATTTATTGAACCAAGATATTCAACAGAGCCCGGAAGATAATCAAGAACCTATGTGGATACTAGAGCACTGATATTATTTGTTGACAACCTATTTTCATCAGGTTACAGTTACAACTCGTGAACCAGCCAACTTGTCAACAATGGTGGCCCTATATAAAGTACATTACAGTAGCCCAGCCTTAATGTTACGAAGACCAGAAGCAAAAAGTTTCAAGAAACAGAAGTCAAACGCAATTCTGGGCTCATAGAATTCATCGTATAGTTAACGTGATCCCAGTTTATGCAACTGGGACAAAGAAGTCATGGGATTTTTAAAAACCAAAACTGATTTCTAAATCTATGTGAAATGCAAAGGATTTGTTTCTGTGCATTAATCATTCACTGTACCTTGCTGTACACCTGTTCCTGTGGATTGGTACCACCAACTGCCATTTAGACTGTAGAAATATGCTCCATCAGCATATTCCTTGAGATTATTACATGTTATATTCTTTCCACTGATGGGTCTTTTTAGGAGAATTGAAGGAAGCGAGTAATGCAATCACGAGGATAGTATACACACACATATACAAACATACACACACAAGAGGGGAACATGCAAGGACTTCTGGGGAGGAGCATCACATTCCTTCCTACCCACCAGACCACCTACCATTATCTGCCTCTCTCCCTGTCTTCAGATTTCCCACCTTCTTTCTCACTGGCAGCCTCTATCTGAGAAAATGATGGCTTAGTTGTGCAAAGCCTGCCTTTGGGCTCACTTGTGCTGTGAGGAACCCACAAGGGCTTGCGGAGAGCACATCACTTCCACCTGTATAGCCCTTCCTACACTATATCCTCTTTTCCCCTTTGGGTAGCCCGCATAGCCTCACCATTTCCCTCTTTCTTCTCTCCGTACCTTTTTTTTAATTTGCTCTCCCTATCTTCAATTCTGTTTATTATTTCATTTATACCCTGCCTTTCTCCACAATGGAGACCCGAAGTAGCTTATATCATTCTTCTCCATTTCTTTTCTTAAAGCTATAGGCTTTCCTTTTATCAGAGGGTTTTTTTAAAAAACTCCCAGTGGTTTTTGTTTTTACTTTTTCTTTTTCTTAGATTTTACATTTTTCTGCAAGGTCTTCCTCAGGTTTGAAGAAAGATATGTCTACTCTTGTCTATTAATTGCTCTAGTCTTTGGATTTAAGTATCCATAGATTTGGCTAAGTTGATAATTAGATATAGACAAGGACATGAGGGGGGCATTTCATTTCCTCCTCCTCCTCTATTTCCCCTTTTCCTTCCCTGAAAGCCCCCCCAAACCTATCCCCTTTCCCTGCCTCTATCTCTCCTTCCCATCCATCAACCAACCTACCTTTTATCTGCACCCCCATCTTCAACTATATTTATTATATTATATTTATTTACTTCATTTATACCTTGCCTTTTTTGGCAATGGGCCCTCAAAGTAGCTTTCATCATTCTCCACTCCTCCATTTTATCCTCACAACAGCCACGTGAGGTAAATTAGGGTGAGAATGTGTAATTGATCCACGGTCACACATGGAGCTTTCATGGCAGAGTGGGATTCAAACCGGGGTTTCCAAAATCCTACTCTGAAACTCTGACCACCACACCACACTGTTTTTCATGCAGAGGTTGCTGTTGAACAGTAGCAAGTACTCAGTCCCAATGAGTCATGCAGTTTGTATGGTAGCAAGTTACCCAGTGGTTGTCACTGGTCTTGGCCCTGGTAAGTCCTCCCTCAATGGGCAATACCACCCTGGAAAGGTCACTGCCCCCACTTCCTACCATTTATTGACAGAAACTGAGGGCCAAGCTACAAGTGACGAATGACACTTGAATGGCAAGTGGATCGAGTGGAGGGCAAGTGAACAGGGAGAAATACACTTGCTGTTCAAGTGTCATTCGTCACTTGTAGCTTGGCCCTCAGCCTGGAAGGCTCGAAATACTGTGGTGGTTGCTTGGTAATTGCCACGGAGGTCTTTCATTTCTTAAAACTTCTACAATAATTTTTTAGATTTCACTTTTTCTTTTTTCTTTTGCAAACCTGGGGTCTTTTTCATTTTTGTAGAAAGGCTTTGTGTGTTGCACCTGTGAGTGTGTGTTCTGAACTTAAAAAAAAAAATCATAGGTTTTAAATGATGGGAAACATTATTTTCTGTTAATGAGCCAGAAATAGACAAGGGAGTTTAACAGGTAGGTTTTACATTGGCAATAGGAAACAATTAGGGACATCTCAAGTGAGGTGAGCATTTTGAGGAAGAAATATAAGAATAGCACAGTTCAACTAAGGATAACAGGCATAGATTCAGGCAGGAGAGGTCATGCTTAACTAACCAGCTGGATTTCTTTAAGATATTACTGCCATACCAGATAAAGGAAATTCAGTGGATGGCGGTATATTTAGACTTTCAAAAAGTACTTAACAAGGTTTTATAGACGAGATTAATGGTTAAGGCAAGATTGTCAAAAATGGGATGCTATGAACTGATGGCAACTTCTTCTGTTTGAGGAAGAGCTTAATTAAAAATACTTCAGACATTCATTTTTCAGGCTCTGTGATTCTTGAGCAGGGCATTCGCTTGGCAAGCAGAAGAGTTCTTCTGCTTGTCCAGGTTCAATCCCCAGCGTCTTTAGCGAAAAGGATCAAGTGCTAGGTGAAATGGAGGGAAGGCAACATGGTATAGCGTCAGATCTCAGAAGCTAAGCAGAGTCGGGACTTGCATGGGAGATAACTGAGAAAGACTCTGCAGAGGAAGAACCTGGCAAAACTCTTCTGCTTCTCACTTGACTTGGAAGTCCCTTTTTTGCGTTTACCATAAGTCAGTTGGGTTGCAACTTGATGGCACATGCACACATAATGGGACAAGGTGGAATGTCCCTTATGTAGAGCGGGGTAACTGAGGGCCAAGCTACAAGTGACAAACGACACTTGAATGGCAAGTGGATTGAGTGGAGGGCAAGTGAACAGGGAGAAATACACTTGCTGTTCAAGTGTCATTCGTCACTTGTAGCTTGGCCCTCAGAGGAGAAGCTGCTGTGAGGAGTGAAGCTGGCTCAGAGGCTGAACCAATGGCAAACCACCTCTGCTTTTCACTTGCCTTGAAATCCACTTGTCCGTTGTAACTTGAAGGCACTGTACATACATTAATTAATCACTTTATCTATCTATCTATCTATCTATCTATCTATCTATCTATCTATCTATCTATCTATCTATCTATCTATCTATCTATCTATCTATCTATCTATCTACTTACTTACTTACTTACTTACTTACTTACTTACTTACTTATTTCAAATTTCTATTCCTCCCTCTCCGCGAGCAGGCTCAGGGCGGATAACAACATATTAAAATACAATAAAAACCTTTCTACATTAAAACAACAGTGTATTAATGCACATTTAATACACATTTAATACAACATAGTAGGTGACATTAAAGATCTGCCTGAGTCCCTGGCGATCTACTAGCAATCAGAGCAGACAATACTGATTTTGCCAAATTCAGTCTAGGTCAGCTCTTTGTGTGTTTGTGTGTGTGTTTGTGTGTGTATTCAGTTGTGGAGTCTGGCTTACAAAATTTCTCCCCAAAGGTTGACAGGCATATGTGATTAAACACACTGTTCAGATTTCATATCTGAAGGTGTAATATAACATAGAACCACGAGAGTTTTTTTAAAGTGATTTCCAAGCAAGAGATAGTAAAAAATAAACACAAAAGTTGAATATTACTGAACAAGTTTTATGCATATGGTGTACAAACACATGCCAAGTAAATTGTACACAAGTCTCTAGCACCAGGATCTGCTCCAAAAGAGTCCACAGTAATGTCTACCATTATCAGAGCTTTCATTAACATAGAATAAAGATGCTGACGCCTTTTAAAGCCATGGGTGTGATTCAGTCAAAGCGGTACTTTTAAATCCCTTTGAGTTCAGTGGGTGAGATGTTTAACACGTGCTTAACATTCTCCTTGACATGAGTGGACCATTTACCTGAATCATATGCTTGTCAATTGTAAGTGAATCCTATTATGGCATTTCCAAACTTTCAAGGTAGACTTTCCCAATGTAATTTCAGCAGACCTTCAGGAACAGTATTGCGGGTAAAGTTGTGAGATGTGCCTAACGCTGGTTGCTAAGAGATTATGCTTCATTAAATGCTTAGACGTCTGCTTCTAAGTCAGCAGGACAAAAAAAAAAGAAGCTATTTTATGAAGTTGCAGCTGTCCCTGAAACTTCCTGCGTATTCATCAACTTTAGCCTGAAATTTCCTGAGCCATGTTTGGAGACAGAGAATGCTTGCCAGTGCACGTGGGAGATGTATGTGTATGCAAAGCAGAAATGTTATCAAAGCTGGAGATAAATGCTCCCCTTGCCCCAAGCCTTGAAACAGGCTGTTTTGTGCCAAACTGATACATGCTCAAACCTTTCCATGTAGTCAGCCTCTTCCTTCCTCCTTCCCTCAACTAGTATTGTGAGATAAGGGGAAGTGACCCTGAAACAGCAGTTGAAGTTGTGAAGCCTGGCTAAAGGGTGACCGAGATGTCAAGAAGGAACATCTGATGCCATGCATGAACTGGGTGCACCTGCATTTTGGAGAGTGGGAAGGACAAAAAGAGGCGAAGAAAGAGCAAAGACACTGTAATGTTACCAGTCCTATAAAAGAGAAGATCTGGCCTTAACAGGGCCAGCGTTCTACTTTCCATCATCAACAAAGCTCACCTCCTTAGGCAGTCTTTCATGCAACAATGTTCAACCAACTTTGGTTTGAATGTGAAGTGAGAATGGAGCTAGCCTAGGATCAAAACTGTTTTCAGTAAAGCTTTGTCATTTTGCAGGTGAATCCTGCCCTAGGATCTGATCACCCCTGAGGTACAAGGTCAGGAGTAGAGATGGGCACAAACCAAAATCAAGCACGAACCAGGCCAGTTCGTGGTTTGCGAACCACGGTTTGTCAGATCCTATTTCTGATGAACTGCCACGAACTTTTAGGCTGGTTCATTTGATTTCTTTTTTGGTTCGTCACTGCAGACAGCCTGGTGCTAATCAATCAGTTTCCTAGGCAACAAGGGATGGACTTCCTGCAGACCTTCTGCTGACCAGGAAGTGATGATTTTCTGACCTGGATGTGACTTTTTTACAAACCAAACGAACCGGTTTGTGAACCAGGGGCAGGTTTGTGAAAGTTCGTGGTTCATGGTTCGTCAAATTTGACAAACCATGAACCACATGGTTCGGGTTTTTTTTTTTTTGGTTCGTGCCCATCTCTAGTCAAGAGGCCACAGGTAAAATTTTGTACCTCACAAAGTGGGGGTCTGTATTGGGAAGGAATATCAGCAAAAATCAATCTCCCATCTTCCAAATACTCAATTGCAAGTGTGGTGCAGTGGTGTTGGACCAAGGTCAGGGAGATGCAGATTCATCTGCCGTGCTTGGTCACTGGCTGACCTTGGGCCAGTCACACACTCTCAGCCTAACCTACCTCACAAGGTGGTTAAGAGTATAAAATGGAGGAGAAGAGAATGACATAAGCTATTCTGGATCCCCACAGGGGAGTAAGGTAGACTACAAATGAAGTAAATAAATAAATAACTGCACGGCTGAATGCTTGCCACTGAATCCAGATTTCAAGCATGAGATTTGTCCTTCAAAGGGCCAAGGTACAAGTGACGAATGACACTTGAACAGCAAGTGTATTTCTCCATGTTCACTTGTCCTCCACTCAATCCACTTGCCATTCAAGTGTCATTTGTCACTTGTAGCTTGGTCCTCACATGTATTCCTCCTTGTTCACTTGCCCACTACATGATCGAGTGGAGGGCAAGTGAACAAGGAGGAATACATGTGGGCCAAGCTACAAGTGACGAATGACACTTGAACAGCAAGTGTATTTCTCCCTGTTCACTTGCCCTCCACTCGATCCACTTGCCATTCAAGTGTCATTTGTCACTTGTAGCTTGGCCCAAAGTCTCTTGAATGGACTGTACCACACATATTCCATAACTGGAGGTTCCATGGCATGGATAATTTTGTCCATTAATTGTAAAAACACTGGACATAGGGCAAAACTACAAGTGACTTGAATGGCAAGTGTATTCCTCCCTGTTCACTTGCCCTCCACTTGCTCTCCACTCAATCCACTTGCCGTTCAAGTGTCATTCGTCACTTGTAGCTTGTCCCATAATCTAACTAAAGTTAAGTACCTTTAAGACCAATTGCGGGACTGGAGAAAACATGCTTGTAACTCTTCCATTTAAAGACAATAGGTTGCAAGTATATCAGTTTCAGCAGTTCATTCACCTCGTTGTTTTTCTTTACACTGTTGAAGGTGCCAGTAGCTGAGCTGAATATTAATTGCTTTCACTGTTTGCAAAAAACAACAACAACAACTGGATTTTTGAAGATATCAAAATAGTAGGCAATGAATATCAGAAAAAGTGATTTGTGGAGAGCAGCTTCCACCTTTAGAGTTAGGAAATCTTCAGGCAAGCCCTTGAAAGACACATCAGAGAAGCTTCACAGCTGGAATAAATAGGAGAGATGTTCATAGCTGGTGGGTTCCATGTGGCTTCCTGGATCTGGCAGATCCCCATCATAACAGCCAATTTTTTTTAGTGCACTATTAGGAGGAAGAAAGTTCATCTCAAGTGGACCCGTATTGGGCCCGGACTTTAAAGCATGTGCTAGCTAAAGAATAATGTTTCTCACTGAAACATCTAATCACTAGACGATAGCATTCATTACAGCAGATTACCACAATAATAATATTATTTCTGCTGTCTTATGTCTCCTCATTCTTTTTATTGTGGTGATCATTTAAAAAAAAAACAACTTTTACATATAACAAAATCAACATGTAAACCAGGCTTGAGTTTCTGCCATATACTACATCTGCAAATTACTTTCCATCAAGCTGTCAAGCTGAGCTTGGTACAAGGAAATTCTAGGAATGTTCGACTATTTTTTCAACAGCAGGTGGTGCTAGCAGTTTCTACATATGTGGTACTCGCATTATCTCAGCAATTTGGACCAGCTTTCGTATTAAAAAGGGTATATTACTGCCAAACTTTTTTTTAAAAAAAACCTGTCATGTATTCTTTATCATATTTTTTTTCAAAGCTTGGCAGCAGCCCCTATCACAACATTGAACACTACCCATGGAGTTTAGAATAACTGAATATTCTAGAGCAAGATCCCTGGCTTGCAAGACTGTGTTGCTATTCTAAGTCTGGGCTAGAATGAATTGACAGAGCAGCCAGAAGAATGTAAAGGAATGTAAAGATTTCAAAAAGAATTCAAATTGAATGAGGATAATTCAGTAATATGAAAATGAGATTCCAGAAAATGTTGGGAGCCGTGCTGCGTGTCAAGTGAAGTATAAGATACAGATTAACATGCGGGATATGTAAGGAGAGTGCCAACAAAGCAAACTGGGATAGCAGACAGGTGAGTGAACGAAAATCTTTGCCATGAATTGACAGGGCGGGGGGAGTGTTTAGCAACCCATCTAGTTTTTGCATTCCTAAGCCCAATGAAATGGCCCTGTCAGGTGTATCGACGAGAGCATAGAACAAAAAGTAAGTAAACTTGCGGAGTTGTGATTGTCCTGTGAGAACTTGCAGGGGAAGGGAAATACCATTCCCTCCCCATGGTACCTCTTCCTTTCTTTTTCTGTGTTCCTTCTTCCTACCCTCTTGTTCTCCTTCTGTTTCCTCATGACCTGCCTCCCAATTCCCCAGCCCTCCCAAAACATTGTCTCCTCCCCAACCTGCATACCCCCCCTTCCTCTTCGGGCCAAGCTACACATGACGAATGACACTTGAACAGCAAGTGTATTTCTCCCTGTCCACTTGCCCTCCACTCAATCCACTTGCCGTTCAAGTGTCATTCGTCATGTGTAGCTTGGCCCTTCTTTTGCCCTTCCCAATCTACCCAGATAGCCATTTGGTTGTTTTTCTTTCATTCTAATTCACCTTGATTGTGTTTTATATTTGTTCATAGGCAACCTAAAGTGTCAGCCATGGCTTTTTTGTGTGTGACATCTGTGCATGTGTAGACACCACTGGTTGTTACTTTGGGGGTTTGCCTCCTTTCTAACCAGAGAAATGAATACCAAAGGAAACCCACGACTCATCGCACAATAGGTTACTAATAACGAAACACAAATAGGGCTGAGAACACAATCCCCTGGGAGAATGTTGCTTTATCAAATCAGCATTACTCTTTTCTTGAATTACTCCTTTCTTTCAGCATTAACACCTCTGACACCTGCCACAAAGGCCAGAAAATGCTCCACCGCCATGGAATATGTGCGGAGTAGGGGGCAGGCTCCAGATCTGAGGAGGGAGGTTTTCCCTTGGGTCTGCTTGCGGGATTTAAATTCTGGTGCCACCCCTGCCTCAGCCCTGGTTGGGCCTGCTGGAACTTTAAATAGATTGGGCGGTGGGCCTCCCATGGGATTATAGAAGGCCCCAATATGGTGGCTGCCATACCCCATTCCCTGATGCTGCCCCATAGGCAGCAAATCTGGCTGCTCAGGTGAGTCTGGGGGCCATTACTTCTTGAATAGATTCAAGTTCAGTGTTAACAACTTAAAGGTAACTAATCAGTTATGTTTGAAGGGCCTTCTGGAGCAATGACAATATCAAATGGCACCAGAAGGCTTGAGAAGACTATGTCACTTGTGACTCCTTAATGTGCAATTGCATAAGATGGCAGCCAATGTGATGGCCCTGTCAGTTGTATCGACGAGAGCATAGAACTTTCCTGTGACAACCCCAACTGGCAAACCTCACAACTTTGGCATGTATTTTTTGGATAGAATTGGTCCTTGGATCCTATGTCCTTATGCCATTGAAGGTGTTAAGTCAAAATGAGGACTAGATCCCAGAGGAGTCGATATAGCACTGGTTTTATTTATTAATATCATCAGCATTCTGTTTATAGACAGTCTGTGGCATTTTGGACAAGTTGTAGTTTCCAAACAGTGTAGAATTATGTTTGTGAGGCACCTTGGTCTATTCAGGAAAGGCAGAATGAAGATATTTAATCATCAGTTATTCTATTTAAGTATTTTTTTAAAATATATATACAATTCTACATTAAATTGGACTTCTACTTTTTTGTTTATATTTTCAAATCCCCAGTTTTTAGACCTAAACTGTACCAGCCTTCAAACATTACCTACAATGCACAGTTTGGTGTAGTGGTTAAGAGTGCGGGACTCTAATCTGGAGAACCAGGTTTGATTCCCCACTCCTCCACTTGAAGCCAGCTGAGTGAACTTGGGTCAATCATAGATTCTAGGAACTCTCCCAGCCTCACCCACCTCACAGGGTGTTTTGTTGTGGGGATAATAATAACATACTTTGTAAACTGGTCTGAGTGGGCGTTAAGTTATCCTGAAGGCTGGTATATAAATCTATATTATTATTATTATTATTATTATTATTATTATTATTATTATTATTAAACATGTTGGGGATGGAGAACATGGCTTCTTCTTCTTCTTCTTCTTCTTCTTCTTCTTCTTCTTCTTCTTCTTCTTCTTCTTCTTGTTTGAGTGACACTTCCACTCATGTGAACATACTTTGTGCAGGCCCAGAAAAGGTCAGAAAAAATGGAAGCCAAACGGCCTGCATCTGTTGTGCAAACGGAGACATTGCCAGAGTTCTGTTACTGTGCCATCCCTTTAAGGGCATGTGGAAATGCCCAAAATCTGGACAATATAGTGGCTGCCATAAGGAGGCACAGTACTGTTCTCTATCATACCTAGCAATAGAAAATATGTATCACGACACTACTAAACTCTGATTTTTCTTGTCCCCCCTCAATTTATTGGCTACTCTTTTGAGATGCAGAAAAACATGGCACACAATGACCTCACTTCATTCTATAATATTACTAATACATATTAGTATTAGTATTAGTATTAGTATTGAATACATATTTCAAGTTCATTATACTTTTAAGGCACGAGAACCTGTCATTTTATGAGATCTTTTTAAATGAAAAAGCACTCATCTGCCAAACAGAATTATGCTTATTTTCCAGTTTTCTGTCACAGCTGCACCTGTTTCATTGTTTGAAGTTTATTCTTAAACATATGAATATGTGCAACTACAAGGCTAAAAAGGGTCAACTGTGAACTGAAAATAACATGGGAATAGATGGTTCAGCCGTACGAGTTGACACACAAAAAAGGAAACTGTTGCAAGTAAACAAGCGAACATATAGACTGCCAAAATGCTCATCAAGTGTGTGTATGTGTTTGTATACAAATCTGGAAATCAGCATTTTGGTAAGGAAGCCAGTTTTACTTGCATGTGAATTGTTACATTTAAAATTGTATTGATAAATACATCATTCCTCTACTACTAAAATGGCTGAGCGGAACCACAAGTGACGAAAGGCACAGATTGGACACTTGTCAGCTTCCCTCAAGTTTTGTTGGGAAATGTAGGCAGCTTGGCGGAATGTTGGACAAGTGACAGTTGAAAAGTCCATTGGACAGCAGTTGGAGAGCGAAGCTGCGAGACCAGGATGCCTACATTTCCCATCAAAACTTGAGGGAAGCTGACAAGTGTCCAATCTGTGCCTTTTGTCACTTGTGGTTCCGCTCATAGTTCCAATAAGCAGCAAAATGGGATTACTCCTAAACCAGAGGGACCTTACTACATACGCAGGAGGACCAAATGAGGCAACCTATCTAGAGCCAGTTTGGTGTAGTGGTTAAGAGCATGGGACCCTAATCTGGAGAACCGAGTTTGATTCCTCACTCCTCCACTTGAAGCCAGCTGGGAGACCTTGGGTCAGTCACAGCTCTCTCAGAGCTCTCTCAGCCCCACTCACCTCACAGGGTGTTTGTTGTGGGGATAATAATAGCATACCTTGCAAACCGCTCTGAGTGGGCATTAAGTTGTCCTGAAGGGCAGTATATAAATAGAATGTTATTATGTTAAAAATGAGAGATAGGTTTGGGCTGTGTCTCAGTGATAGAATATCTCTTTTGGTCTGTTTAAATACTCTTTTCAAAGGATGAAATCTACACGTATACTGGCCAACTTTCTACCGCCTTAGTATCTGAAGGTAGAGAAGAAAATGACCAGAGGAAAAGGAAACATTTGTGTGGAGGAAACTTTAAGAGGGTGGGGTTTGATAATAATTGTTATGATTTTTTGAATTAATGAAATGCTTGTTGAGACAAAGTTTTAGTCACTCAGAATGCATAATATGAATTTTTTTATGTGAAAAAATCTACAGCATTAGATAAAAATAATTCCTGTATACGCTGTAGACATACAGTATTTTCAAGGATATATTTATTGTTTAAATGTGATGAATTTTGTCCACAATTAATATATTATAATAGGTAATGACAATAAGTTCTTGTCATTTTTCCAACTGAGGTCAAAATATGATTTGCCAACTTCTGATGAATCAGTGAAACTACAATAGATACCAAAATTGAAAAATAGTATAATTCTGAACAATGAGACAGTGAAAAGTAGCTTTACATATAAATACAAACAACCATCTCAGTGGAATAAGTACAGAGACCAGTCTTAGTCAATTTTACAAGACCAAGCCTCCCAAAAAAGAAACACATGGTGCTGAAAATAAAGTCAGTCCATCAATCCGTGGGTTCTCAAGTCTTTCCCAAAATTCAGACGTCCGTGCAGTCCAGAAGCCGTCTGCAGTGTAGCAGTAAGCAATGTGGAAACAATCAGGTGGACAGTGGTCCTCTTAAGCAGTTCTGGTATAGAGACGATCTTAGGCAGATGTTTCCCAGGGACCAGGATGGCCCCAACAAGCAGCCAGAAAGATTAATTCATTTAGCTTGTTTCATCTAGCCACGATTTCATCAGGGGGCACAGTCAAAGCCACCAAAGTCCCTCAACAGAAACTGCAAAGCAATTCTTAAGTGCAGTTTATTCTTAGCACGGCAAGGTCAAGGGCTAGATGAAACAAGCTGTACACGGACGTCTGAATTTTGGAAAAGACTTGAGAACCCACGGATTGATGGACTGACTTTATTTTCAGCACCGTGTGTTTCTTTTTTGAGAGGCTTGGTCTTGTGAAATTGACTAAGACTGGTCTCTGTACTTATTCCACTGAGATGGTTGTTTGTATTTATATGTAAAGCTACTTTTCACTGTCTCATTGTTCAGAATTATACTATTTTTCAATTTTGGTATATATTGTAGTTTCACTGAATTGTTGGTCCCTGGGCTACTGTTGTGTGTTGGTTTGAGTTCTGCCCTTAGGGCTGCCCTCGGTTTGTGTGTTTAACTTCTGATGAATGGCAATATTTAGAATTGCAACATTTGTTGGTGCCCAAATATGATCCAGCAGCTTTGAGTTCTTCAGAATCTCCCCCACTTTTGGAGATTCTTATTGAATTAATACAGAAAGCAAAACCTACAATATTTGAGGTCAGTTAATAAATATAAAATACAGAGCTGTAGAGATGAATGGAGTAACAAACTAGATCAAGTTTTACTAAAGCAATGGGGTAAGGCTTTAAGCCATATACCTGCTTCTACTATGGGTCTTAAGTTGTAACTAATACAGAAAAAAATGTATTTAGAGTATGTTAGACACCACAGCCTCTTTTTACTAAAGGTTTAAACTCAATGTAGAACTGTTGATGGTGTAATTCACGAAATGCACCTCTTAAGTGTATGCTTAGTCATTTGGACCTTTTGGGAGGAAGTTATTAGTCATATTAATTTTGTGTTAGAAAACACTTTTATTTTTGAGGATGTTAGCGTAATGTTAAACTACTTGCTTGTCTCTTGAATCAATGGAATTTAGATATTTGAAAATCTTTTATAGATACATATAAATTTGCCAGTAGTGTTTTGTAGCTAGCACTATTTTCTTTTTCTCGTTTTTTTCCTCTTGTTTGCTTTTTTTATTTGTTTATGTTTTTGTACTTATAAATTAATAAAATGAAAATATATTATGTATGATGATAATATACTATTAGAACATTCTACTGACAATTTTAGTTATAGAATAATAAAGTGTTTATATTTTTTAAACTCATAAATATGCCAAATAATCCAGCTGCTCCCAGCCAGTGGCAACAGCCACTCAGGCCGGGGGCCACATTTTGCCTCCTCGGAAGGAGGAAGGCAGAAGGAGCACACCTGGGCATCTGGAGCTTTTGCTTGGGGTGGAGTCAGCAGCCTTATTAGGCTTCTCCGCCCCCTCAGCACGCAGTTGCACCTCGTGCTCAGCTCACCCACCTCACCCTACTGCAGTGCAGGATTAGCCAGTTGCCTTTTGGGGCCAGGTAAGAATTTTTCTCTCCTTGTCCCTGATTGGTACTTGGGAAGGGAGTTTTTTCACCTACCTTGGACTGTGAGAAGAGGGAGGTAATTGACACGGTGGGGCTGATTTCATTTCTTGGTGGCAGGATTGAAGTTAGGGGAAAATTTGAGTGGGCCAGTGAGCACCCTTGGCACTTCCCCATTGGTGGGGAATAGGGGTCTGTCAGGAGTGGCTGCTGCTGTATAGCCCAGTTGTGAGGACAGACGCCCTGAGTGGGGAACCCCTGGACAAGCCAGTCTCCCTCCACTACTGTAGGGCCAGGTGGGGGAGCTTTACAGGGGTGAACCACTTCGCCTGGCCAGGCCAGGTTCCAGCCATATGATGGATGGCTCACACCTGGGGTAGTGGATGTCTCGCCCAGACAGGTTAGGGTGGAGGTCCAGGAGCGCCCCCAGGGCATGACCTGTACCGCTAGTTAGGCCCTTGCCGTAGTTTGTTTAATTGTTGTAATTTTAATAAAGCAGCCCATTTTAGAACCCAAATACTGTGTCTGCCTTTCATTCTGACTGAGGGGACAATAATATTTATATGCTAACTAAAGCCGTAAATGATGTGTTTTCATGTTGTTAAAGCAATAACATAAATTTAGACTTGTTAAGAAAGTACATATTGCATATATTTCAATTTTTCTTCAGATTTCCATTCCCCCCCCCCCCAATCCCCACCTCTGGCTTCAAAATTTCCAGAAATTTTAAATCAGTATGGTCTGTATAGACCAAGTTAGGATTTTATATGGGTACCAAATAGCCACAATAACATACAATTCATTTTAAAAAAGTAACTTTACTTGCAATTTAAGCCACTGATTGTAAAAACAAAAAATGTTAAATACCTAATAACTATAGGGTGAAGGGAGTAAAATGAATGACAAATACAAACCTCTGTTCTTAGTCTAAAACGTATCCCTCCATGATAATGAATTAAGAGGCAAAATAATCTTCAAATTACCAAATTGCACTTTCTACTGTTTTGACACTTTTGACACTTTCTAGAAGCCATCTTCAGCTCAACTTCCTCCTCTGTCTTTCAGTTAGAGATAAAACAAAACAACAACAACAAAAGATAAAACTATCTCCCAGAATCTTTCAGCATGCTCTCAGCTTCCTGGAATTCTAAATTCCTGGAATTCTGAATTTATCCTAAAATGAGGGTGCTTCCCTGTATGAACGGCAGACCCCATTCATACTTCGTGAAAGATTCTCAAAGATTCCAAGGAAAATCATTGGTTTTACTTTACAGTAAATGCGGTAGTCTGTTAATGTTCCAACTACCATTTCCCTCACTCAAGCACAATGCTAACTACTTTGCTAGTAGACCAAAAAACAAATGAAGAAACAAACAAAAATCCCTGCCTTCTTGGGAATACTTGGCTAATGTTTTGGTTAACTGATGACCATTATCTTCTAAATCTACAGGCCTGAATCCTGCAGAGGATTTCTGAAGATGGAACGGGAGGGGGGCAAACCTCAAATTCTCCTTTCCCCCAGGATCAGAATTTCCGGTGTGGGGGGCAGCGGATTTTCATGCAGCAAGAAGAGGAGGAGTGAGAATAGGGTTGCCACCTCTATGTTTGAAAATTCTTGGAAATTGGAGGGCAGTGCCTGGAGAAGGTAGAGCTATAGGGAGCTCAGTTGGGATGTGATACGATTAAGCCCACCCTCAAAAGCGGCCACTTTCTCCAGGGGAACTGATTTCTGTGGTCTGGAGTTCGGTTGTAATTCTAGGAGAACTCCAGGCCTTGACCCTAAGATTAGAAACTTGTGCTCTGCTGAGATAAATCCTTCCATCACCAGATATTTTCAGCGTGATTCAAGCCACAGATTTAACAGAAGTTATCTCTGAGATAAAGTGTTTTTATCACACCTGCTGCCTCCAATACTGCCCATAATATGTTAGCCTATATTCACTCAGAGAGTTACTACAACCAGGGGATATCAATCGCACCACAAGCAGTCTGATTCCTATGATAGCTATTTCATATGCATTCATACAATGTAAGGTGTTCAGACCTGTAGACATTCTATGTCTCTTATGAGCAATGGCTCTTTTCTTTCTTTTCTTTTTTTACATATGTCTCATAGCAAGATCACAAGTTAATTTGGGGGGGGGGGGCTAACTGTCAACAAGCCATTAACTGTAGTATTCTGAGTAACTGATGGCAGAGAGTGGAGAACGACTATTGATCATAATTATAATTGTTTCCACTTTAGAAATGTTTGGGGCAAGATGAGAAAATTACACTTGTAAGGGGGAAAAATAAGATCAAACTTCTTTGAAGAAAATGACAAAAATGATAGAGTAGCTACAAAAATAAGAAAAGCTATTGTATTTAAATAGTGGTATAAATACTTAAACAAAATTAATGTCACCTCATTGCAGATATTTGCTTGTTTATTTATTGTCCGCCTTTCTCACTGCGATCCAATGCAGATTACACAGTGAAGTATAATACAATCAACAGTTAGGACATTCACCAAACAAATATGATAATGAACAGAGTTGGGACTAGGCATGGCTACGAGCCGCAAAAAAACCTGAACCATGTGGTTCGTGGTTTGTGGAATTTTCATGAACCAGGAATCACGAACTCACATGAACTGGGCAAGTTCACGAACCAGTTCGTGGTTCGTGGTTCATTGGGTTTAAATGCCCCTTTCTGGGAGATCCCCGACAAGGGGCTGTTCAAATGGCTGTTCCCAGCAGTGGGGAAATGGCCATTTAAACTGTGGGTGGGGCTTAGCTGGCTGGCCAAGAGTTCCCGGCCAGCCAGCCAAGCCCCACAGTTTAAATAGCCATTTCCCTGCCACTCCAAGTGGTGGGGAAATGGCCGTTTAAACAGCGGGGCTTAGCTTGTGGGGAACTCACACAAGCCAGCGGGGCTTGGCTTGTGGGCCCCATTTAAAGAGTGTGTGAGGCTTGGTTGGGTGGCTGGGAACTCCTGGTTGGGCAGCCAAGCCCTGCTGTTTAATGATCAGCTGCTTGTTGGGGATCTCCCTGACAAGCAGCTGATCCTGCCCCTTTCCCTGCCACTTTGCAGTGGCAGGGAAAGGGGCATTGCTAAAATGAACCAAACGAACCAGTAGACCAGTTCATGGAAGTTCGTGGAAATCAGCTTCCATGAACCACTGGTTCACGAACCACAAACTGGGCTGGTTTGTGGGTTTTTTCGGTTCGTGTTTAGGTTAGTGCCCATCTCTAGTTAGGACATTCAATGAAAAAGATACAATAGGGTACAGTAGCAGAAAATTTGAAAATAAGCATAAAGTTGAACATAGAGATGTAATCTTTCTGAAACAACTCATAACTACATGGCATGTTAAGTAACATAGAAACTCCATAGTGGCACATATCTGCATTAGTGCACAGTATCCATAGCATATAGCCCTTGTCCCTACCAAAGTATCCCTCTGAACTATTTCTTGACACTGCCTTGTAATCTGGGTAGAAAGCCCTCCTGAACAGGCAGGCAGGCAGACAGACAGACCTTAAAGATTAATGGACAGAAGGCCGAAAATAAAATGAAACACTGAAAGGGTGAACAACTTTCAAAATGGATATGTCTGTCAGGAGATTCTTTTGTGTAATGAATGAATCTTGTATGGCTGTGGTTGCATGGCATCTTCTATAGCTCTGATTTGTTATCATATTAATTAAACATGACTGTATTGCAGAAGAAAAGAGCAAGAGTCCAGTAGCACCAATAAGACCATCAAAATTTGTGGTATGGTATGAACTTTCATGAGTCACAGCTCACTTGTCCAGATACTGGCTACCCATGTTGATGTATAACACCAACACTTGATTTATATACCACCCTTCAGGACACATAATGCTCACTCAGAGCAGTTTACAAAGCATGTTATTATTCCGTACAATAATCACCCTGAGAGGTGGGTGGGGCTACGAGAACTCTGAAAGAGCTGTGTCTGACCCAAGTTCACCCAGCTGGCTTCAAGTGGAGGAGTAGGGAATCAAACCTGATTCTCCAGATTAGAGTCCCACTGCTCCTAACCACTATGCCAAACTGGCTCCGTAGCAGAATATTCACATATAGGAAAATCATAATCATATCTCTTCATACTTCTATACTGCTTTAGAGATACCAAAGCACTTATTGGAAAGTTAAGGTCTTGACCTGGAAATGTCAAGGTCTGGGTCTGCCACTTTAGATCGTGCTGTGAGTGAGTTCAGACAGCCTCAGGCCTGTGAATTTAGAGTGTAGAAACAGGTAACTGATGGTTGCTCTTACAAAATGATTTTCAACTTGTCCCTATGATAGTATAAGTATTTTTCATTTCAGGTCAGGCCAGTTTATTTCAGTTATCATTCTATGAAGTAACACAGAGATCAGATAGTGTATATCTTAAAACACAAGCAAAATACTCTTTTATGTGGACCTAACCCTTTTAATTGCATTGTAACAGCAATAGGTAGACATTACATGGCGGACAATATGATCTTCCCATCTGTACCCAAAAGTAAATCGAGATGATCTACCCGAAAATTCAGAAATCCAAGGCAGTCCCCACAACTGGGAAACCATCTCCCAAAGCAGTGCTCCTGGACCCCTCACTTTCTATCTTTAGGAAGTAGCTGAAGACTGTTTTATGTAGGATAGCTTTTGCATAACCACTTTTTGTGCTTTTTAATCTTTTTTTTTTACGTTTTATATTTATATTTGTTTATATTTTATATTGCAAACCACCTTGAGCTCCGAGTTGATGGAAATACATGTTTTAAATAAATAAATTAAATACTTTTAAAGATGCCCATAGGTATAAAGTTGTAATTATGTTTGATATTAAATAGGCGGAGGGACACAAGTTCTTTCCATTCATTTCCTCCTCCTTTGCTCCTTTCGCTCTTCTCAAATTTCCTTTAAATTTGTCAAAAGAAGCTGTCTGGAGGACCTCATTTCCTCCTGTATCTGTAAATGACTCCTCACAGAGCCAGAAATGGACAATTACTTCTTACCAGCAGCCACATTTAAGTGTCAATATAAAGATATCTCTAGAATATATAATCAAATAATAATATCAAATGTAGCTGTTATACCTTTTGTATTGGCAGTAAAGCAGAATCACTCCAAATACTGATTAGAGCTAAGATCTTACTAACAAAGCACAGAGGGGTTTTTTTCTCTTTAAATTATTCTTTGCAAGCATTTGACTTTACTGAGACTGTAAAGTCTTCATAAAACATCGGAGTTTCACTTCAACTATAGACACTCACCTTTGTCTTTCTAGGGTAGTAGTTTTTAACCCATGAGTCAGAACCCTCAGTTGTGTCACGAAGCCCTTACATTGATGGATATGGGAGTGTATACTTTGAAGGGAGCTCTTAAGAACTGGTTTCGGTCTCCCCACTCAAGGCCTCTGTGGGAGGGCCCCTGCTTAGGTATCGTTCAGTGTTTGTGTATTGGTTGCAGTCTTTCAGTGTGTGTCTGAGCATTCTCCATCTTTAAGTGTTTGCTTCCAGGTGGAAGCTATTAAAGTACCTGTTATTGAAATGATCACGGCCTCCTGTGTGCTGACTACAGACAGCGTTGTTAAGAGAAAATGAGTGATTCCACACATGTTGGATAATGCACTTCCAATCCTCTTTATAGATCATTTGGAATGGATTTTTGTGTGTGCGGAACAAAAAATCCACCTTAAACGATTGATAAAGCGCATTGAAAGTGCATTATCCAACATGCGCGGAATCAGCCATTCTCTTAATTACTCTTCTTTACCCACTTTCTCCCTGAAACCCAACAATCCTTTTCTTTTCCTCTTTTGAGGAATCTGGAGTCAGTTTCTAATCAATTCCTTTTTGATCAAAGACAGAGCAGGGGGAGGAAGGGAAATTCTGCAAAGTTTCAGAATTTCACTCTGTAGATGCTCAGAGACTAAGGGCCAAGCTACACATGACGAATGACACTTGAATGACAAGTGGATTTAGTGGAGGGCAAGTGAACAGGGAGAAATACACTTGCTGTGCAAGTGTCATTCGTCACGTGTAGCTTGGCCCTCAGTGGCCATTTCCACACACGTTGGATAATGCACTTTCAATGTATTTTAGTGATCCTTTTGAAGTGGATTTTTTGTTTCACACCAAAATCCAGTTCCAAATGATCACTAAATAGCATTGAAAGTGCATTATCCAATGTGTGTGGAAGCAGCCAGTGTCTTCCCAAACCTTTCTGTGTGCCTTCTATAATGCCACCCTGGGGTGTATAACATAAAAGAGATATCAGGGTTGAAGTTACAAAAGGGCATCTGTTTTTTCTTTGAAGAGAAGTAAAAGAGCAACCACGCTCTTAGGGCCAAGCTACACATGACGGATGACACTTGAACAGCAAGTGTATTTCTCCCTGTTCACTTGCCCTCCACTCAATCCACTTGCCGTTCAAGTGTCATTCGTCATGTGTAGCTTGGCCCTTAGAGGAGGGAAAAAGAGAGTAAGAGGAATCAATGGCTATATCTAAAAATGTGAATTTGAGAAAAGAGAATTCCTCACCTCACACCGACTCTAGCTATAGGACTGAAGGGTGATCTGATAGGTAAGTTTACACCTTTTTACCACACCTCAGAAGATACGACACCCTAGAGTCGCCTTGTCTTGCTACTTTGGGGAAGTATCTTCCTCTAGCGCACTTAACAAAGCAGCAAGGGATTCCACCAGCCTGTCTCTCTCCCATGCCCAACTGGGTCACCATTCATACCTACTTTGTATATATGCTTACTGACTAGAGCCCTCTCTCCCTGAGAAAAATATTGGGTTTTAGTTAAGGCATGTTAACTGAACAAACTGCACGCAGAAAGCTCTCATCCCAGTTAGAGAACCAATAACTGTTTCTTTATCTAAAGAAATATATTTACATAAGTTTAGTGGAGAGAAAGAACTAGTAACTGATCTAACTAGCTAGGATGGCTTTAGACAGAAAGTAGGCCATCTCTCTCATGAGGAGACACCATGCTGCCTCTCCTGGTGCATGCAGGGAAGAAGAGCGAGAGGAGGAGGAGAGAAGGGAAGGAAGGAAGTTCCCCTGACAGGAAGGAGACTGATAGCAGCCTATCTATCTGACTCTATGGTTGTTGCCTTCCTTCTTCTCTACTGGCAGTCCTAAAGGCCAGAACAAGCGACATCACCAGTCTCTTCTTTTAACAAAAAATCGATCTTTCAGAGGTGGGCAGAGATCTTCTGAACCACCAGAGCATGTCTGGTGGGGCTTGGGGAGTGGGCAGGCAGAGGGGGAGAGAGAGAGTGTGAGAAGGCCAGGAAAAGTTTTTATGGGGTGGTGTCTTATGGGGCTGAGCTATGTCAGCTTTTTCCTCACTGTGGCATCCCTCCTGATCATATGCTTGTATTTCCCATTCCCAGTTCTCTTAGGGTGAAGCTACAAGTGATGAATGACACTTGAACGGCAAGTGTATTTCTCCCTGTTCACTTGCGCTCCACTCAATCCACTTGCCATTCAAGTGTCATTCGTCACTTGTCATTTGGCCCTTAGTTTATTGCTCAAAGTCTTGGCCATGACACCAGAGATGTCAAAACTGGTTCTTCCTCTTCATGCCATGTGAGGTTACCTATGAGTTGAGGCATGATATGCAACTTCCTGTCATATGTTTAGACAGAGGGTCTAATGCTGCGACCTGGAGGTTAGAGGTGGATCCATTGTCTAAAATGGTTGAAGACCAGTATTCTGGGGAACTGCTGGAGAACAAGGGGGAGGGGAACACAGCTATTAATGTTCATTTATCTCTTCTCCAATGAAAGCTTAGAAATTCATTTCAAGTACATGTTAAAGATAGATTTGTTTGTTTTGAATTCAGTATACAGAAGTATGCTGGGAACAGCACGCTGGAGAAAATCAGCAGTCCATATTGACCAGCAGTGCAATAGGCTTCCAGCCAAGTGCTTCTTGAAAATTTATAGCTTAGAAAATGCTGCCGTAGCAATGGCCCACATGCAAGAAGCCCAAGGACCTTTAAATTTCCCAAGGTTTCTGAGTCTAATGCAATTGAAATTATATTTACCATTGTTTCTTGTTCCATCTGGGGCATAGAAGGGTTTGACTGTGCTGTTATTGCAAGATACGTTTTGGAGGATGGAAGATAGTGGGAGGGACCCCTAGGGGTGGAGAGATCACATGGTTAGAATATGTAAACCCAGAGACAACTTCAAAAGCATCTGCACTCACCACATTAACCCTATCCCAGTGACTCCATATGAACGAGATAAAAGAGGGCAGACTTGCTTATCCAGAGATCCATGCACATAACGGAGTCATGCCAGAACTTTGTATTGTGTTCTTGTTCTTCTCATTACAGTAAGACATCAGGAGATATTGACTTCTAGCCATGCTATCTTCGGACCAAAGGGAAGTTTATAAGTCAATCAATCTTCCTGGAAAAGCAACTTAAAACATGTTCATTAATGGTTTGGCAAATGATGCAGTGAAGTTTCAGAATTTACAGATAATGCTAAATTATTCAAGGCAGTTAAGTGAGAAGCAGCCTGCGAGAA
This sequence comes from Eublepharis macularius, assembly GCF_028583425.1. Classification (NCBI taxonomy): domain Eukaryota; kingdom Metazoa; phylum Chordata; class Lepidosauria; order Squamata; family Eublepharidae; genus Eublepharis; species Eublepharis macularius. Next base: position 18,508,048 of record NC_072792.1, on the reverse strand, counting down.
ATTACAAAATGCTCTCATAACACCAAAGAGCAAGGGCAATGAAACGGCAGATAAAAATCACTGCCGAGAAAGACAAAACGATGTATACAAGAAAAAGAGAAATAACCACCCCGCTATACTTAGACATTTTTGAAATTTGAACTTGCTATTATCTCTTCCTAAAGGCACCCTGGAGTTATCGGTCTTAACTCTTTGATCTAGGTGTATTGTGCTTTGGCTGTCTTAAAGACAAATAAACTATTGGCAAAAGTCAGAAAAGGAATAAAATCAATTTTTAAAAAATGAATCCTTTGCTTGAAACAATGGTGAAGTTATATCTTCATTATTGTATTGCTGGTTACCTTTTCTCTAAAGAAACGTATCACAACTCGAAAATTGTGAGGAAAAATGATTTGGAAAGTTTTCAAAACTTTCACATTACCTCATAGCCAGCACTGATTCTTCCACAAGAGAGGGTTAGCTCAGCTTGACATGGCTCTTTCCACTTCCCAGCCAAGATGTCCTTGAGGCACTGAAGAAAAATGTACCAGTTTGGCGTAGTGATTAAGAGCCGGGTTTGATTCCTCACTCCTCTGCTTGAAGCCAGTTGGATGACCTTGGGTCAGTCACAGCTCTTTCAGAGCTCTCAGCCTCACCTACCTCACAGGGTGATTGTCGTGAGGATAATAATAACACACTCTGTAAACCGCTCTGAGTGGGCATTAATTTTCCTGAAGAGCGGTATATAAATTGAATGTTGTTATTATTATTATTACTATTATTATTCATCATGTTTGTGTGTTGCCGCAAGAATGTAATGCCTGAGGAATAACACCCCCCCATTGTCCATCTGAAATTTTATCCCCAATCACACTTGCAACCCCCAGCTCATTTTTTTATATATATATCATTGTTTTATCATTGTTGTCGGCTCTCAATGTCTCCCTCCTGCCCCCACGGACATTTCTTTCAAGCATGTCTAATCATATAATGACTGTCTCTGGAATCATACATACTTAGGGCCAAGCTACACATGACGAATGACACTTGAACGGCAAGTGGATTGAGTGGAGGGCAAGTGAACAGGGAGAAATACACTTGCCGTTCAAGTGTCATTCGTCATGTGTAGCTTGGCCCTGAGAGTTGTCTGCTCCAGGTTGGAAAATTCCTGGAGATTGGGGGAGGGGTTGTGGGGAAGGCAGGGTTTGGGGAGGGGAGGGGAAAGGAGGGAGCTCTGTGGGGATGTGATGCCATGCAGTCCACCATCCAAAGCCACCATTTCCTCCAAGGGACCTGATCTTTGTAGTGTGGAGTTCACTCATAATTCCAGGAGATCTACCTGGAGGTTAAGCCTAATCATACATCTCATCATCTCCCAATCCTTGCAGATCCAGAAGGCCACCGAGAGGCCTAAAGTACACACAAAGTCATCTTCTCCCAGATGAATAAGAAAGACTTGTACAGCAACTGGCTGCATGAGCACTCCTTGGTCCCAAGCTGCTGAACCTTGACAAGATCGCTGATGCCTAGAAGCACGCCACCACTGGATCTGCTCTCATGCCTATGGCCCCCAAGTAAGCATCTTTTTAAGGAATACCCTAAACAACATGGGCAAAAGAAAAAAAGTGAATGTGAGCCATATTGATTCTGCAAATCAACAAAGGTTTTAAAATAATGTGTCCAGTATCGCTATAAAAAGATGCCAAAGGCAGAGAGGGTCTGTCCCTGTGGAGCAGACCTGGTTGAGACAATAGAGCATTCTTTGCTTCACATCTGTTTTTATCAGGAAACTTGTGTGAAGATCCTATATCCTCCACATGTCCTGCTTCACTAAGAAGCTTTTATCTGATGTTTTTCATGTGCATGTGCCAGATTCCTTGTAGCACGTAGTATCCACAAGGAACAACTACAGAAGGTATTGTTTATATAAGAGTTTCCCATGTGGTTTATGAGCAAATAAAACATAAATTTTGAATTTTATACAACTTTTGTATTTATTCCTGCAAACCTATTCGAGTTGACTCATGGAGGCATGAAATAAGAGTTATTCAAGGCCTGTGTTTTATATGTCTATTCTGAGCCTCATTTTTTAATACGCATTTCTGCAAACTTACTTAGGTCAATATGTGTTGGTTATGAGCTGTAATAAATACTGATGATGATGATGATGATGATGATGTGTCCAGTATGAACACGATGTGGCCTTGTGTGAATACTGATCTGATTGGCTCACTCTGAAGCCACCACACTGCTTATGGGTGTTCGTGGGGAGGGTTTATATTCCTCCAGAAGGAGTGATCCCATATAAGCTGACAAAATTACTCTGCTTCCAGGACAAGTGCTTGGCAGGATGTAGCAGAACTGTAATTAATCACCAGCAGACTGAGCGCTAGTTAAACTAATGAAGCTAATTTATTGACAACGGTTTACAAAAATCCAATCCAATCCAGCGGTCAAGTCTTCCAAAAGTATTCCTTGGTGGCCATGTGTGTGTGGTTCCTCCGAAGGTATTCATGAACTCTCCAAGCAAAATGTTGGTTTAAAGCATCGAGTGAATGACAAACACAAACTCTTCAGGTCTCTCTTTATCAGAAGCCCCTCTTACCGCTTCTTGTACTGTTTCCTTAGCTACAGCACATTAAACAGTTGGAGGTCAAGAAAGGTTTCATTGGCTCCAAACAGATGCGTTGGAGATCACAGATCTCTGCTGCTCTGTGAAAGGTAAATTGCACACATTTTTAGCTAATCCAGATCAGGGCTGTGAAAGAAGGGAAGAGGGGATCTCACCCTTCAACCTCAGCTTGCTTTCACTAATTGAAACGGGACTTGTTGTGCTGTTATTAGAATTTTAAAGGAGGAGAGGTTTTTTTAAAAGAATTTCCAACCTTTAAACAGAAAAAGTAGCTCCTGGTACACAGAGCTGAATTTCGATGAGCAAAGTCAAGTTGGGCTTCAAGGGTTATACCCTCCCTTGTCTTCCTACATGGCTCCAATCTAAATTGTGACTACTTAAACACAATTTACTTTTTATGTCTGAAATCCATGGTCTTCTTCACATTTAGTTTGGCCTCTGTGCGTGTGTTATGTGCTGTCAAGTCACCTCTGACCTATGGCAATCTTATGAAGGAAAGACCTTCAAAACATCTTGTCATGACAGACTTGCTCAGATCCTGCAAAGTGGAGGATGTGACTTCTCTTATTGAATCAAGCCATCTTGTTTTGGGTCTTCCTCTTTTCCTACTGCCTTCCACTTTTCCTAACATTATTGACTTTTCCAGAAAATCTTGTCTTCTCATGATGTGACCAAAGTATGATAGCTTTAGTCTTGTCATTTGAGCTTTTAGGGAGAATTCAGGCTTGATTTTATCTAGTGCCCACTTGGTTGTCTTTCTGGCTGTCCATGGTATCCACAAAACTCTCCTTCAGCACCATATTTCAAAGGAATCAATTTTCTTCCTCTCAGCTCTCTTTATTGTCCAGCTTTCACATCAATATATAGTAATGGGGAATACCAGAGTTTGGATTGTCTTGGGCTGCTTCCACACACGTTGAATAATGCACTTTCAATATGCTTTAGTGAACATTTATAACCGATTTTCCATGTGTGGAACAAAAAATCCACTTCTAAAGGATAACTAAAGTGCATTTAAAGTGCATTATTCAACGTGTGTGGAAACGGCCTTGATCATGGTTCCCAGAGAGACATCTTTATCCTTAAGGATCTTATCTAGCTCCCTCACAGCTGCTCTTCCAAGTCTCAATCTTCTTCTGTTTGGCCCATAGCCGGCTTTTAATTTGGACAGGATCGATCCAAGAAGTAATAGGGTGTATGTTCATGAATGGCTCCGTGCATTTTGGAAATTTGGCTTCTGGATCCATAATAAGACCAAATAAGACCATATCTTATCTTATCAGTGAGCCACATCTTTATCTTACGGGGGGGGGGGGGGGATCATGGAATTCAGTTCAGGAAAATGGCTGGAACTTGGTTCAGCTCTTTCCAAGCATGGTGAAGAATCATGAACAACAACTTGGAATGAAGGAATGTAGGATGAATGAATGAAGTCTCCTCTCATACTATCCAGCCCACAAGTTAATATCTGCCTCTCAAGCTTTGCTTTCTGTGTCCCCTTCTTTACAGGTGACTTAGGTGGTGCCTAGAGACAGAGTATTTTCTGTGTTGGCACCTTGCCTTTGGAATTCCCTCCCCTCTTGAGTCTCTCCTAGTGCCTACCTTACTGTCTTTTAGGTGCCAGGCCAAAGCATATCTTTTTTACCAAGGCTTATAGATAGTGGTTTTATCTCAACAACCTTTAAATGATCTGCTTGCGTTTTATAGTTAGTTGTTAATGCCATGCATGCCCAATGGCTTGTTTTAATGCCCTGTTCCTTGTTTTGATTATAAGCAGGACTTTGAAGAGGTGGCACAGAAACATCCTAAATAAATAAATGACCAAAATGCCCTTGTGGAGAATACATATGCCCCGTGGTGATTCAATATAATGGTTTGGATCCTGTCTAAAATTGTTCTCTTTGCTTCAGCCCAAAATGCCCCCCCCCCAATTTGCTCCTGGGGGTATTTTGGGCTGCACACCCACCCATAGAAATTTTAGGTGGGATACTTAAATATGACATAGCTTTGAAAAAACTTGCTTGAAAATAATTCGTCTGGAAACCACTGGCAATAATTTCTAAGTAAATACTTATGAATAAAAATTAAGAATAATACTCTTCAGATCAGAAAATAAGTGTCTTAATGTCTCATTTCACACATCTCCAATAAAAACATATAGGAAGAAAACCAATTTTTTTAAAAAAAGGAAAGAATGAAAGATCTTGCATTCTGACTAGATTATTTCTTAGGACTCAAGGGTGGGTGGGTGAGAATGGTGCCCATATAAATAAATAAAATAGTTCCCAAAATGCAGTTACCAAAATGTTTTAAATGAAATAAAGTAGTTCTCTTTTTTTTTTTTTAAGCCCTCTATACTATTTGGGTTTTATACCTTTTTACAACATGAAATGCTGCTGCTTTAATGATCACGTGACCCTCTCCGGCGAAGAATACCCTGGAACAGTTAACCGTCCTAATGAAACTCTTGGAAAATAAATGCACAGTGTCTCCTACTGCTTTTACAGCTTTCGAGTCCTGCCGGCCAGTTTTAGTGTCAGTTTCAGACAGATCAGTTGAGGGACAAATCTATAAATTTTCAATGAATGTGCAATTTACCATTTACATTCTCTTCCCCTTTGATACTAGTTTTCCTCTGGTTCGGGGCCAGAAGTCAAAGGTGACCTTCAGGGGCACTATTATAGCTTGGACAATTCAAGGCAGTAAAATAAAAAAAAAAAGCATGAAGCTGCAGAAATGCATTCCTGAGTGAATAAATCTTGCATCCTTGCTTGTGCTGGGGGTGGCGAGATACCTGTTGAGTCCGAGTTCTTTATTCAGCCTCCTGTCCTGTTCAGCATATTGTTCTGAAACCCCCCCTAAGCGTCAGCAGCAGCTTTCTGGGGAATGGAGATAAACCGGCTAGAAAACGTTTCTCTGAATTCAGTCCATGCAGAGAGACAGTGGATCCCAACCTACGTCTATAACTAGCACACCATTAATAAAGTATGAAGTAGAAAATGTAATATCCTTCTTCTGAAAGGAATGAAATCCTAATGAGTCCGTGTCCCAATAAAAATAGCCCTTTTAAATTTGGTGCTCCATCTGCACATAACGGGAGTGTGTGCTATGCAAAATCATCCCAATACATAGGGTTGCCGTTTTGTGTGAACGGGGCGGTATGTTGGCTGTTGTGGGTTTTCCGGGCTGTATTGCCGTGGTCTTGGCATTGTAGTTCCTGACGTTTCGCCAGCAGCTGTGGCTGGCATCTTCAGAGGTGTAGCACCACCTCTGAAGATGCCAGCTACAGCTGCTGGCGAAACGTCAGGAACTACAATGCCAAGACCACGGCAATACAGCCCGGAAAACCCACAACAGCCATCGTTCTCCGGCCATGAAAGCCTTTGACAATACATCGGGGCGGTATGTGTCTGTTCATATACAGCTTTGGTATGTGTCAATGGAATCACAGATTGTCAAGGGAATGCAATGGTGTGTAATGTAGAAAAGAGGTGCGCTATTCCAATCACACAAAACGGTGATCTTGTGTATTGTGAGCATCCTGTTATGTGTGGTTGGACTGACGGAACTGAATGTCCAGAAATGGCTACCAATTTAAAACGTTTTGAAACATTGATCTAAATTCATTATCTTGGTAAAGTATTAAAAATAAAGCTGTTGGATTGGATCCATCGCTACTGTTCTTCTTACACCGGTTAAACTTATTGTACTAGGAAATTTAAATTATGCAGTTTCTAAGCAGGATTCATTTTCTAGAGTTTTTCACCCCTTGTTCCAACATCTGAGTACAGCTTTACTGCAGTTTCCCTGCAGTAGATGAACGTAGAAGTCAGATTTTACACTGCCTATTCCAATGAGTGAGTTTGACTGACAATATTTGCAAAGTACAATGACACTTTCACAGTCAGGGCCAGATAATTCCATTGATTAGTCCGGTAGGAGAAAGTCAGAAAGTCACTGCTGTTTGCGAGACACAATGAGCTAGGTCATTACAAAGTTGCCGGCAAGATGTCTCCATCTTTTGCACTGGAAGAGAGCCAGTCTGAAATTGATTATATAAATCATACCAGTACTTTGCAGGGTAAACTATAGCTGAGGGATAACCACTTTTCAATACCTTTTGATGATAACTGCAGTTTTGGAAATTAAATGGCACTTTTCAGGGTCAGCTGTGGATTTGGAGGATTAGTGGTGACTATTATTATTATTATTAGTCGTCATAGTAGTTGTAGTCGTAGTCGTAGTCATAGTCATAGTAGCAAGAGCAGCAGCAGCAGCAGTAGACGTATAACACTCTTAAAGCTTCAGAAGTCTGGTAAACTGTACAACTGAATATAATTTTAAACAAATACATTCCAAGTAATTCTAAGGAATTATCAGTGGAACCATGGAACATATATCACCAGTAAATAATTAGTGAGATTGCAATACCAAGGTTTGACCACTTTCATGAACAATGTTTTCATAAACCTTCTTATAGCAGTATTCATAACTATTTTGTAGGGAGGGTTTCACCCTCCTTCCCCGTCATCACTCACTTGGCCGCAGGGCTCATTTTGAGGGGGAATGTGCAGGACTGTAGTTCTGGCAGTTCCTCAAAGAGGTCACATGTCAGGTGACCCCACCCACCTGACTCTCGGCCATTTTGGGCCCGTTTCAGCCTGGATTGGGGCTGAAACAGCCCGGATAGGGCCTCTGATGGGTGGTGGATCACTCTCCCACTCAGCAGTGGCCTGATCCTGACCATTTTGGGCCCCTTTTCGGCCCTGAATGGCCAGGATTGGGTCCAAAACAGCCAGGATAGGTGATGTCAGGGGGTGTGGCATATGCAAATCAGCCATGCCAATGACACACTTCCAGTGATGGCAAGGGGCGTGGCATATACTAATGAGTTATGCTAATGAGTTCCTCCAGCTCTTTTTCAAGGAAATGACCCCTGCTTGGCCAGCAGGGGGGAAAGGTGCAGGAACAGGCCTCCTGGGCATGCTCCCAGGACAGTGTGACATCACTTCCCGGGAGTGATGTCATCGCACTGCCCCGAGAGCACTCTCGTGCTTTGCAGCAGGCTGTTCGGTGCCCAAATACCCCGTGCCTGCATGATGATATCAATTCCCGGAAATGACGTCATGCTGTACACACGAAGAACAGTGAAAAGATAAGTGTCAGGTCCCCCGCTCCCATTTGGAGGGTAATGGGACCTGGCAATGCTAGAGGTGCGTCATTATTAAGGCATTTCTGCACAATCTAGCTTTGCTCTGTGTTTATACAGTTGTTTGGAACACAGCCCACATTTCTTCTTTCAAAGTTGTACTTACGTTGTAGCGATCCTGCATCTAATGATCTAAACTGAGAAAATGAGCTGTATCCTCAGCCCATCATTTGCTCTTGTGATTGATTTATGGAAGACATCAGTGTGTCCTCAGTCCCTATTGGATATTCTGTGGCTAAATCCCATATAAACCTAGATCAGACTGGCCAAGATTGAGTGAGTACACGTCACATGAGTCAGGAGCTGATAATCTCGTACAGTGAGCATCTGCAAAGCTATGGTGGCATGGAGAAAATAATGTGTGGTCAGAAAAGTCCACCTTGTAATTGGTGCTTTCTAGCAATGATTCATTTAAGAAGAGAAGGCAGTTTTTGACATGGGAGAGATCCATTTATGTTATATAAAATTATTTTAATACAGTGTGTAGTTCATGCAATCCTAATTTGACTTGCCTAAGTGGAGAACATGGTACATAAAATCATATTGAATGTGCACATGTAGAATCCTCCAATAAGTTACATTTTCTGGTTATCCAGTAAGACATTTCCCTCCACTGTTATATGTACAATATACACAACTTCTGGTCATGATATAGACATGTTACTACTAAGCTTTTAATCTCTGGTCTTTAATGTTTGCAATCCCGCTCAGTTTCCACAGGTGATGATATAATCTGTGAAGAAGTTGAACAGCATGGGATCTAGGAAGCCCACTGTTCCATCTTACAAGTCAGAGGACAACCCACTGTTTTTTATTCCTTTGAGAGTTATTTCTCCCAACCTATTTTGTGTTCTTTTTTTTGCAGGATAGTACCTCATTGTTTACATATCCAAACTGTTTGTTGGAGGATTCCCTTAGGGTTTTGTTGAAGTCTAAAGAAATATTCTAATGCTTTCCCTAAGCCTACTTAGAGTAAGTCTATAAATGAAAGGCATGTCTGGGAATGAACTCTTCATCTGAATTCTATGTGGACCTTTCTAATGAAACCTATGTGAATACTGTTTGGAGTAATACAGGAAAGACTTCCTACGTTTTTGCTTGTTTCTACTTCTCCCCCATGGTGCATATTTATGTAAAATACATTTGTTCTTTCCCCACTCGAAATTTAATAGCACGTCTCTTCCCCCAAAAGGAGATAATGATGTGACAAAAAGTTTTTTTCTTCCACCACCACTGTGTCAGCTCTTGCTGTATAAAATCCCACCCAACTCAATTATTTAAGGTGGTTTGTGACCTGATAATATTTAGGTGCTGATGCTTTACTCAGGCCAATTTGATTTGTAGCGGTGTGATGTTTTTGAAAGATTCTTTGCAGATATAGGGCCAAGCTACACATGACGAAAGACACTTGCCTGGCAAGTGGATTGAGTGGAGGGCAGGTGAACAGGGAGAAATACACTTGCCGTTCAAGTGTCATTCGTCACTTATAGCTTGGCCCATAGGAAATACATCCTATCACCGTGTGAGGCACACGCACCACTCCAGCACAGTGCAGCATACTTCCTCTGCTACTAGTCTTCCATAGAAAACCATTGATCTTACCGAAGCAGAAGTACTCGTGGCCATGAAAGCAAGCTACATCGTTGCCGAAGTAAAGTGCATGCGGATCACAGTTGTAGGATCCAGGTCAAATCTCTCTTATCTGATCCAAACTGAATGTCAAACTGAAGGAGTATTCAGTATCTAAGTACCGAAGGGCCAAGCTACACATGACGAATGACACTTGAACAGCAAGTGTATTTCTCCCTGTTCACTTGCCCTCCACTCAATCCACTTGCCGTTCAAGTGTCATTCGTCATGTGTAGCTTGGCCCTAAGATGGTGAACCCTCTCACACATAGCCTTTCTCGTTCCTTGCTACCCAGGCAGATAAAGGCTGGGAGTCCACCATACACCACCTATCTAGCCTCCACTACAGCAGGCAGAGATACCTGACCCAAATCCTCACAGGATCCCCTGTCTCCTGTTCCAGAGGTTCTACCAGACAGGCAGCCCATTCCCTGTATGTACCTCCCTTCACACAACTACTGTTGGCAAAGCAGCAATTAAAGCAGCGGTAGTCACGCAATACTGGTTAAAAGCTTAAAAGAGTTTATTTAGGAACTATATATTTGAGAGTAAAGAGGAGAGATAGAGATAGATGCTGTCTATCTGACTAAATCTTAGAAAGAGAGAGATGAGGAGAGAGAAGAAGGAGGAAATTGCTCTGTTTAGCCCAATAGGAGTCAAGACAAGGAAATGACCTTTAGGAGACAAGAGAGGTGCTGCCCTCACTATCCTAACTAACTGATCCTTGCTGCCCCCTGTATGCTCCTTCTGGTATAGCAGACTGTATTTCCAACAGCTACAGCCCAGAGTTATTGGGGAAAAGGGAACTCAGAGGTACTTTCCTTATATTTACACTGCCAATATTTAAACTAGGTCCATTTATGAACAAAGCGTTGGTGTGTTTGTGGGATCCCCACCCCCACCCCCAATCAATAATTCCAGGCCAGCCTGGCTTAAACAAAACAAAAACAAACTTTATTTGCAAGAAGAAATGTAGAAGTGATTTTAAACTAATAAACAAACTGGAGTTAAACTGATAATGTTTCAAAGTTTCAGAACAGGTTTGGAATCAACTCTCTCTCTCTCTCTCTCTCTCTCTCTGCTGCCTTACTTCAGGAGAGTCAAAATCCCTGTCCCTCAGTAGCTCCCAAAAGCCTCCTTTCCCCTCCATTGTCTACTTTGAACCCAGTTTTGAAAAAGATGGGATGAAAAGTTTCAAATAAATCAATAAGGAGGGGTGAAACAGAAGCTTTGGATATTAAATACGTAACTAATGCTTGCAGATCTTATTATAGGGATGCTCACTAACACATCACACATGTAGAAAATAGAGGAAGGGGTATTAAGGAACCTCAGATATCTATGGCCATTTCCATACTACCTTAAAATAGCTGCAGGCTCCTGGAACGCTGATGGTTTCTTCGTGCGATAAAACATCCGTTTTAAAGAAAACATCAGCGCAAAGAAGCAGCCAACGTTTCGGGAGCCTGCCACTTTTTAAAGGTAGTATGGAAATGGCCTACATAAGATTTAGCAGAGAGGAAGCATGTTTAAAATAGGTTTTCTGGAAGATCAAACCAAGATGTGGTCTACGGATGTGCGAGAAGTTTGTAGGAGCCATTTTTCTCCTATCTGCACTTTCTGTTCTTCCAGGACTTGTTCATCCCATTGTGTTGCATGTGTAGACCAGACTCAAGATAACCATCCACAGATATGGCACAAAGTGTATCGTGTGAACTCATACTAATATATTAACAAAGGAAAAAATTGGATATTACAAATTCATTCTAACGTGATTGGAGCTCGCAGTTTTCCATATTGAAGTCATAATAATTCTTTAATGCATTTGACCTTCTTCTTTCTTCTCTTCAAAATGGGAACAATACTTTTTCTTCTTGTGGTCATCTGGGGGTACATCAGTTCTTCATGAGTTCTCAAATAATTATGGCTAGTGGCATTGTGATTTGCCTGGATGACTCTTTCGGGATCCTGGAGAGAAGACTGTCAATCCCTGCTGTCTTGAATTGATTCCAATGGTCCAATGCCATCTCCACAAAAAATCAGAAAGGCTACAATAATGGCAAAGAAAGATTTGCCTAGAGCTCAAATAAGTATTTAATTGTCTTTCTCCTAATTTAGTCATCGTAATCTGTACTGCAAAAAAAAAAAAAAAAAACTTAAAAAATCGCTTTGTGTGCTTTCACACCATTCTCAAAGAGGGGGTAGTTGATTAAATTAATGAGAAGAACATTTGAGACAAATTAAAGAGAAATGCTCTTTGCACAGCCTGTAGCCAACTGATGGAATTCACTCCATAAGTAGAGGAAGGAGGTCATAGCTGGAGTTTGAACTTATTTTTATGAGGCAAATTGAAGATTGCATTACAGATAACAGCATTAGCAAGTGCCTGAGAAGGTAAAACTAATCAAATTCTTTGCTGCAGGGTGTGAACTCCTTGCTGCGGCGGCCATAATGACTTTGTTTCTTCTCATTTCAGTTGGTTTATTTTTTTTATGCTGGGATATCTTTTGCAAGAAAACAGAGGAGTTCTAGGATAAGGTGATAGCAGCAGGTAAGAGGTCACTTCTCTCTAGCTTTCTCACATGATGTAAGGATGACCGTCTGGAAAGATAGCCCAAGCAAGAATGGGCTACCTTGGGAAACTGGGGGCCAAGCTACACATGACGAATGACACGTGAACGGCAAGTGTATTTCTCCCTGTTCACTTGCCTTCCACTCAATCCACTTGCCGTTCAAGTGTCATTCGTCATGTGTAGCTTGGCCCTGGAGCAGCAATATTATTTTTTTTACATAATATTTGAACTTAATGAGAAAGAAAGAGTAGGTTGAATCCTCTGCAAATTTTCCGCTTGCTCTACAGCTCTTGCGCAAGCCAAAACACAAGAAACAGTTCATAGTAGCCGCTTGCCCTAACTCAGGGCCAAGCTACACATGATGAATACACATAGGGACTTTGAAAGTTAGCACATATAAATTAATATGTGAATTATTCTTTTTGTTTATTACTGGGGTCCTCAGTACTCTTACTCCTCTGGTTGTGGGTTGCCCACACCTTGGATCATCCATTTGGAGGTTGGCAACCCCTTTGGCTATCAGGGCAAAAGAAAGTGGTTTAAAATGATTGATTTTCATTGGCTTCACATGAAGCTCTTCTTTTCCTCAAAGTTGTACCAAAAGGGTATTTCAGGTACCTTCTTTGCTATTCAAGAAATCACCACTGTGTTTAGGGCATCTAAAGAGAGGAAGTTTAGCTCCTCCACACCCTGCCATATCATCTGCAGGGTAGGGGAAGTGTGCTGGCCAGACTTGGTGTCTCGAGAGGTATGCTGCGTACCAGGTACATGCATCCAGGATGTGACAGAAAGGGTATGAAGACTTATCAAACCCACAGATTATTATCCCTTCCTCCTGATACACGTGGGAACAAATGATATTGCCCGACATAGTCCAGAATGCGTTAAAAGAGACTATGTGGCTCTGGGTAAAAAGGTTAAGGACCTGGGAGCACAGGTTGTGTTTTCAGCAGTTCTTCCTGTCATAGGCCCTGGTTTAGGAAGGGAAAGGAGAAAGAAGAATGCTGCAAATAAATGACTGGTTATATAGATTGTGTCATCAGGAGCAGTTTGGTTTTTTGGACCATGTCTTATGCTTTTGAGATGAAGCTCTTCTATTGAGAGATGGTTTGTACCTCACGAGGGTAGAAAAAAGTGTGTTTGGTAAGAGCCTTGCAAACCTGATAAGGAGGGCTTTAAACTAAATCCTATGGGGAGAGATACAAAAATTCAAAGTCTATAACTGGAGAAGGGAATACTGAAGACCTGTATGGAGTGGAACATATGTTAGGATACATTAACTTGCTGGTAAGCACAGAAATAAAAACCTCAGGGCATATAACTCGTGGCTTCCAATGTCCCTACACTAATTTACAGGGTATGGGAAACAATTTAATTTAATTTAATTTAATTTAATTTTTTAATTTAATTTATTACATTTATATTCCGCCCTCCACACATCAGCGGGCTCAGCTGCTGGAGAAGGAACTTGAAGTCCTAATACAGGAAGGGGACTATGACATAATAGGCATGACTGAAACTTCGTGGAATGCCACTCACAATTGGAATATTAGCATTGAGGGATACAACTTGTTCAAAAGAGATAGACAAGTAAGGAAGGGGGAGTAGTAGTATTATATGTAAAGGATGTATATACTTGTGAGGAAATATGTATATCTGAACATGGGAATTCAGTTGAGAGTCTGGGTAAAAATAAAAGGAATAAGAAATAATAGTGAAACTATGGTGGGGGTCTGCTATAGACCACCAGGACAAGCAGAAGACTTGGATGAGAAACTCCTAGAACAAATTAGGAAGTTCACAAAGAGACAGGACACAGTGGTCATGGGAGATTCCAATTACCCCAATATCTGTTGGAAGTCTAACTCTGCTAAAAATGAGAGGTCAAAAAAATTCCTGACTTGTCTTGCTGACAACTTCATTTTTCAGGAAGTAGAGAAGGAAACAAGGGTTCTGCCATCTTGATACTAACCAACAGGGAAGAACTGGTTGATGAGGTCAAAGTAGTGAGCACCCTGGGTAGCAGTGACCTTGTCATTTTGGAACTACATGGAATAATTATGGAATAATTGGGGGGAAGGGAAAAGCTATATGTAGTCAGACATATAGGTTGGACTTCAGGAAAGCAAATTTTAACAAACTGAAAGCTATGCTAGGTAGAATCACACGGTTAGAAATACTTAAGGAGAAGGGAGTTCAAGAGGGGTGGGAGTTTCTTAAAAGTGAAATATTGAAAGCACAATCACAAATTATTCCTATGAGAAGGATAAATGGGAGGAGCTTAAAGAAGCCATGGTGGTTTCATAAACAGCTTTCTAATGAATTGAGAAATAAAAAAGACTCATTTAGGAAATGGAAGGAGGGCCTTATAACCAAGACTGAATATAAACAAATAACCAATGCTTGTAGGGAGAGTGTTAGAAAAGCTGAAGCTCAGTATGAATTTATTATGTTCAAAGTAAGAAAAAGAGCAAGGACATGGTAGGCCCATTGCAGGGAGGGAAGTGAAATTGTAACAGGCAATTGAGGGCCAAGCTACAAGTGACGAATGACACTTGAACAGCAAGTCTATTTCTCCCTGTTCACTTGCCCTCCACTCAATCCACTTGCTGTTCAAGTGTCATTCGTCACTTGTAGCTTGGCCCGAAGAGAGGACAGAACTGCTCAATTCCTACTTTTCCTCAGTCTACGCCTGCGAGGGAAATGGTGCTCAACATGGCAATAACAGAACACATGATGGGGAAAGGGAGTTACAGCCTAGGATCAGCAGAAAGGTAGTATGTAACACTCAGGGCCAAGCTACACATGACGAATGACACTTGAACAGCAAGTGTATTTCTCCCTGTTCACTTGCCCTCCACTCAATCCACTTGCCGTTCAAGTGTCATTCGTCATGTGTAGCTTGGCCCCTAGTTTCTTTAAATGAAACTAAGGGCCAAGCTACACATGACGAATGACACTTGAACGGCAAGTGGATTGAGTGCAGGGCAAGTGAACAGGGATAAATACACTTGCTGTTCAAGTGTCATTCGTCATGTGTAGCTTGGCCCTAAGGGCCAAGCTACAAGTGACGAATGACACTTGAACGGCAAGTGGATTGAGTGGAGAGCAAGTGAACAGGGAAGAATACACTTGCTGTTCAAGTGCCATTCATCACTTGTAGTTTGGCCCTAAGTCCTTGGTGACAGATGAATTGCACCAAGGGTACTAAAAGAACTCACACATGTAATTTCTGAGCCTCTGTACATTATTTTTGAGAATTCTTGGAGATCAGGTGAGGTGCTAGAAGACTGGAGGTGGGCAAATGTTGTCTAAAGGAGGATCCAGATAACTACCAACCCGTCTGCTTGACATCTATACTTGGAAAAGTCTTAGAACAAATCATCAGTCAGTCAGACTTCGAGCATTTAGTGTCTGTTTCTGAAGAACAAGTCTTGTCAGAATAATCTTCTCTCTTTTTTTGAGAAAGTTACTACTGTGCTGGATCAGGGGAATGCTGTAGACATAATTTATTTCAATTTCAGTAAGGATTTTGATATGGTTCCACATAATAAACTTGTTGACAAGTTGGTAAAATGTGGTTTGGACCCTATTATTATTAGGTGGAACTGTAACTGGTTGACAGATTGCACCCAAAGAGTTCTAGTTAATGGTTCCTCATGCACTTGGAGAAGAGTGGAGTTCTTCAGGGATTAGTTCTGGGACCTGTTCTGTTCAACATTTTTATAAATGAGTTGGATGAAGGAATAGAGGGAATGCTTATTAAATTTGCAGATGATACTAAAATGGGAGGGGTAGCAAATATGGTCAAGGCAGAGTATGGTTACAGGATGATCTCGACAGGCTGGTAAACTGGGCTAAAACAAATAAAATGAATTTCAACAGAGATAAATGCACAGTTCTGCATTTAGGAAGTAAAAATAAAATGCATAATTATAGAATGGGGGAGACTTGTCTTGGCAGTAGTATGTGCAGAAAGGATCTAGGGGTCTTAGTAGACCATACAGTGAACATGAGTCAGCAGTGTGATATGGTAGCTAAAACAGCAAATGCATTTGGGGGCTGTAACAACAGAAGCATAGTGTCCCAATCACAAGAAGTGATGGTATTGCTCAACTCAGCTCTGGTTAGATCTCACCTAGAGTATTGTGTTCAGTTTTGGGTACCAAAATTTAAGAAGGATTTAAACAAGCTGGAACATGTCCAGAGGAGGGCAACAAAGATGGTGAGGGGTCTGGAGACCAAGTCCTATGAGGGAAGGTTGAAGGAGCTCGGAATGTTTAGCCTGGAGAGATGACTGAGAGGTGATATGATAACCATGTTCAAGTACTTGAAGGGCTGTCATATAGTGAATGGTGCAGAGTTGTTTTCTGCTTCCCCAGAAGGTTGGACCAGAACCATCAACTTGAAATTAAATCAAAAGAGCTTTCAGCTAAACATTAGGAAGAACTTCCTGACATGGCTGTCCCTCGGTGGAACAGGCTTCCTTGGGAGGTAGTGGGCTCTCCTTCTTTGAGTTTTTAAGCAGAGGCTAGATGGTCATCTGACAGCAATGCTGGTTCTGTGAACCTGGGTAGATCATGAGGGGGAGGGAAGAATGGGTCACATCAATGATTAGTTATCGTGGCCTTCTTACATGCCCAGGGTAATACTGATTACCACCTTGAGGTCAAGTAGCAATTTTCTACCAGCCAGTTTAGCTAGGGATCCTGGAGGTGTTTTGCCATGTTCTGGGCATGGAGCAGAGATCACTGGGGCAGTAGGGAGGATAGTTGTGAATTTCCTTTATTGTGCAGGGGGACTAGATGACCGTAGAGATCCCTTCCAACCCTATGATTCTATGAACTGTATTGAACGGCCTACAGCAAAGGTTTTCCTAAGCTGCTCTTCCTTTCTGGAGAAAGGAATTGATGAGAACAAGTGCTTATTCCTGTCTTCCCCCCTGGAAACAGTGGAACAGAAGCACAGTCTCTCTCCCTCAGTAGGTTTATCATGGGCATCTATTAGTTACTGTAATATTCTCTGTCTTCTGGATCCAGCACCACATCTATTAGACTGTCATTAAGAGTTTCTGCAATAAGTACTGCTCTGTTAAGCAATCACAGCTCTTAGTTGGAAGAAGCTATTTGGGCTGTGGGCTGTCAGTGTGATTGCCCAGCTCAATGAAGGCACAATAATGAAATGTTGTGCATTCATTCCCATGCTTTATGGACACTTTTACATCTCAGTACACAATGTTTTGAGGTGTATAAATGAACAAAGTCAGTTAAAACCAGATCAAATCAGACAAAACAAAATGCAACCTCTAGGAGGTAAATAATTTCAGCTGTGAGGGAAATGAGAAAGGAAAACTGATCGCTGTTCAGAAGAGTTGTACACAATTCAGATTATATGCAGGTGGAAATTGGGGTTGGTATTCAATATGGATTGCAAATTTACAATGGCTAATGGAACAGACCAGGAATTTCAGAAGAAAATCAGCCTATGTTTTATAGATTGTTGAGAGTGGTCCTCAAGTCATAGCTGACTAATGGCAACCCCTGGTGGGCTTTTCAAGGCAAGAGGCTAACAGAGGTGGTTTGCCTCTGCATTGCAACCCTGGTCTTCACTGGAGGTCTCCCATCCAATTACTAACCAAGGCTAACCCTGCTTAGCTTCTGTGATCTGACAAGATCGGGTTCACCTGGGCTACCCAAGATTACAGCGATGCTTTTGATTGTTTGGATAATGAAAGGCTATGAACAGTTTTAAAATAAATGGGTGTGCCAAAATATCTGATTGTTTTGATGTGCAACCTGTACTTTGGACAAGAAGCTAGTGTGAGGACAGAACATGCCAAACAGAATGGCTTCTAATTGGCAAAGGTGTCAGACAAGGATGCATATTATCTCCCTACCTGTTCAGCCTCTATGCAGAACATGTCATAAGGAAAGCTGGATTAGATCTAGAAGAAGATGGAGTGAAAATTGGTGGGAGGAACGTTAACAATTTGAGATGTGCAGATGACACCCCATTACTGGTAGAAAATAGAGAAGAATTGAAATGTCTTTTGATGGTTAAAAGAGAAAGCACCAAGGCAGGATTACTGCTGAACATCAAGAAGACAAAAGTAATGACTACTGAGGAATTACATAATTTTAAAGATGACCATGAGTAAATTGAAATTTGTTCAAGATTTTCTATCCTTGGCTCAATCATCAACCAAAGGGAGTCTGCAACTAAGAATTCAGAAGGTTGAGACTTGGAAGAGCAGCTATGAGGGAACTGGAAAGGATCCTTGAAGATAAAGATGTCTCTCTGGGGGCTAAGATCAAGATAATATAATGTATGATATTTCCCATTACTATGTATGGATGTGAAAGTTTGTTTGTTGGTTTATATTTTCGATGCATATTCCACACTTCCTGCACAAGCAGGCTCAGGGTGGATTACAGTTTAATAAGAGGCATTTACAATATAAATTATATTAAAACAATTTAAATAACAATATAAAACAGTATCGTATAAACGTAGTATAAAATCGGACAATGAAGAAAGCGGACAGGAAGAAAGTTGATTCATTTGAAATGTGGTGCTGGAGGAGAGATTTGTGGATACCATGGATGGCCAGAAAGATCAAATCAAGCCTGAGTTCTCCCTAGAAGTTAAAGTGACACAGCCGAGGCTATCGTACTTTGGTCACATCATGAGAAGACAAGATTCTCTGGAAAAGTCAATAATGCTAGGAAAAGTGGAAGGCAGTAGGAAAAGAGGAAGACCCAAAATGAGATGGCTTGACTCAATAAAGGAAGCCATGGCTTCCAGTTTGCAGGATCTGAGCAAGTCTGTTAATGATAGATCATTTTGGAGTTCTTTCACTCATGGGGTGCCCTAGGTTGGAGGAGACTTCATAACACACATACATGGATTGGGCAGAAAAGGAAATATGGGATGCAATCCCAAGGATACCCGCATGGGAGAAAGCCCCGTTCAGTAACTTTGAGACTTCTAATAGCTTCAGATTGTTCTCATGGACAACAGATGGATACAAATTGTCATGTCAGGGGAATGGCAGTCTTCCTACAAGCGATTTCTTGGAGAGCTAACGCATCACAGTTGCACTATTAGGAAAAGTCTGATCCAGCTGATGCCATTTATAGGGTGGCCAGATGTCCACTTTTTTCAGTAGACAGTCCTCATTTTTTTAGGCCTGTCTTCTGAAATATCTTAACTCTCCTTCCAGCAAATAAAATTGGCTGAACCAGAGGATTGATTCCTGAGCACCTCGGGGGGGGGGGCAAAACCTCCCTGCAGCCAGAAGAAGGGCAGTTCAGACAGCTTTGGGTGAATTTAAGAGGATGAGAGGAAAGAATTGGAGCCTTTGAAAAGTTCCCCAACAATAGCTAGCCGCAGGATAACAGACAAAACGAGCATTAGGGCGAGCTGTATTTCTACTGAGATTATAGTAATTATTAGTAATTATGTCTCAGGGCCAAGCTACAAGTGACGAATAACACTTGAACGGCAAGTGTATTTCTCCCTGTTTACTTGCCCTCCACTCAATCCACTTGCCGTTCAAGTGTCATTTGTCACTTGTAGCTTGGCCCTCAATTGACATATCTGAATATAAACTACCATGTGCAAATTTTGTCCTTTTTCCTTCTTTTTTGCCCTCTTTAGTGAGTTATAGATGGCTCCTCTAAGATCATACCTAGCGTTGCCAACATCCACCTGAGGCCTGGAGATCTCTTGGAATAACAGCTGATCTCCAGACTTCAGAGATCAGTTACCCTGGAGGAAATGACTGCTTTGAAGGGTGGACTCTATGGCATTATACCCCACTGAGGTCCTTCCCCTCCCCAAAGACCACCATCTCCAGACTCCTCCCCCAAATCTCCAACACGGAGTTGGCAACTCTAACCTTACCACATGGCTAGGATTGCTAGCCTCCAGATAGTCTACACACACCAAAGAGGCTCCCCCTGTATTTAGACACAATACAAAAAGTTGTAAGCCCACAGCCACAGGGATAGAACTATCACTGATGTCAGTAATCGATATATATTTATCGGTATCAAGATTTCAGTGTATAAAGTGCTACATGCTTATATAAGTACTGATAAATATTTTAAAATTCTTACAAAAATCAACAAACATTCCGAATATAGTTGATCACATTACAACCAAGCTACCCGTATGTTAATTCAACAACACTGTCTCCCAATGGACACCCGTAATCAGTGTTAATCCACAAAATGTTGGGAATGTGTTTTTTTTTTGTTTTTCTTTTTCATTCTTTTTCTTTAGGTGTGCAGAAGTTGGATGCTCTGATGGGAACACCTGTTCACCAGGTAAGTCTTAGGGCCAAGCTACAAGTGACGAATGACACTTGAACGGCAAGTGGATCAAATGGAGAGCAAGTGAAGGGCAAGCGAACAGGGAGGAATATACTTGCCGTTCAAGTGTCATTCGTCACTTGTAGTTTGGCCCTTAGACACGAATGAACAGTCTCTAATCCTGTTTTCTTCTCTGTTACAGGTGGGATCATGAACAACGGGTGTGTGTGGACAACCCCCTAGCCCAACAAGGGGCTGAATATTTATCACACTTGTTTCATAGTTTTACTTCTTCAGGGGTGCACAGCTGGAGACTGTGGTGTGCCGAGACTGGCACCTGGAAAACATTTGTCTTTGAATTTGATAGAGTATAGGTGGACTGGGTATCTGTGATAAATAGCCAGCCCCTTGTTGGCAACCATGTGATTCCCCTCCCATCCGTGCTTCCATTAGAACTGAGTTTATGTACTTGCAAACTTATGTACAAGGTCTCATACGATCAGGAACCCTCAGGGGAACCTTGGTGGGGGCACAAGATTTCCTAGGGTCCACATGAAGCCTCCCTACCACACCTGGCCCTCACACTGCTTGGCCTGAAACCATAGCTGGAGCTCTTTTGCTGCAGGAAAGCCCCTTCTGTAATTTCAAGCCATGCATAGAGTTAAAATAAACAAGTAAGAGGACTTCCTAGAAGGGCTTTCCTTTCTGTACTCCTATAGGAATTGATGTGTTTCCTCTTTATATGTGTGAGGTGTGGCTGAAGAAATATTTAACCAGGGGCCCCTGCAACCAACTGGAGGCAGAGTTTTGCAGCAGACCGAATCTGTGATTAGAACATTGGACTAGGATCTCAGGGCCAAGCTACACATGACGAATGACACTTGAACGGCAAGTGGATTGAGTGGAGGGCAAGTGAACAGGGAGAAATACACTTGCCGTTCACGTGTCATTTGTCATGTGTAGCTTGGCCCTCAGAAATGCAGGTTCGAACCCCCAATCTGCCACAGAAGCTTGCCGGGTGACCTTGGGCCAATCACCCCTCTCAGCCTAGTCTTCCTCACAGGGTTGTTGTTGTGAGGATAAAATGGAGGAGAAGAGAAAGATGTGAGCTGCTTTGGGTTCCCATTAAGGAGAAAAGTTTGGCATACATGAAATGAATGACTCAATAAAAATACACACATAGCACCTACTGTGATCATTCAATACATATAGTTTTGTGTTGTGAGTGACCGATGCATGAACAGTGGTTGGGTGGGGTAAGCACTGGTACTCCCCCCCCCCACACACACACATTCATATATCTGTAGACAACATTATGTGAAAGGGAGTATAGTTTCCTCAGACTGCACTGTATTTATTTATTTAAATATATTTATAACCTGCATTTCTTCTCACAGAGGATTTCATTGTATCCTCACAACAACATGTGACATCCACTCTGGGTCTCATGGACTGAAGTGAAATCAGTGACCATTGAAGACGATGATAATGTAGGGCTTTTGGTGGGAAGAGCGCATGAGAAGAGAATCGAAGCGTGCAGGCTTTTTGGAAAGCATAGTTAATACCTACTGAGATAAAAGGGCCGCCTAATGGATTGCACTGGTGGATCAGAAAATTGCAGGAGTCATCAGTTGACGGTGTTTGCATATACCAGTCGGAAGGCTTGGCTTTCTGCCTAAGATCAAATGTGTGCTCTGATGGAAACAAATAACTAGGCTTGAGCTGTAACCAAAAAGCACGGCCGCCTGGGTGTGGATAGGGAGACTTTAAAAAACTGTCCTGCCGAGCTGTGACAAACAGGTGCTAGGAATAATTCCTCCCGAACGGAGTCAACATGCTGCTTACGTTACTGCGCTTGCAGAGGCAGGCAGGCGTGTGGCATGGCCGTTTCACGGGAACAGATTCTGTATTCAAAACCATTCAGATATTCACTTCAGGTACAAAGTTGAAAAACCCTCTGCTGGCAGGAGCCCACATGTGTGGGCTGCTGATAAGATGTGTCTTTTTTTCCCTCCCACTCTATGCCTATTTTGGGCAGCTGGCAATTTGATTATCATGAAACCAGCACGTTGGGAAGATTTTTCTTCCAGATTCTTGGTGGGATGAAAATAAACTGCTTAATCCCAAAAGTTTTCCTGGAAAAGAACCTCGGTGTCTATGGGGAGTTTTCACCAGCGTGGGCATGATCTCCTTTTCTAGCTCTGCGCGGTGATCCCAAGAACTCTATCTGAAAGCATTACTTAATATTTGGATAGCTCATATCAAGGCCTCAAAGCACACTTGCACAAAAGTTGCACGAGAGATTAATTCTTGTATGACATTTGGGGGCTGGCAGCAGCTGAGAGATTAATAGCTGAGACCTTTGAGACAGTGGATGGATGTGGAGAGAGAGAGAGAGAGAGCAACAGAGGGATGGATTGTTTAAAATCCTGTTTCGTCACAGGGGCTGAGTTCGCACCCAACAGGAACCGACTGACAATGGGCTTCCCATGTGCAAGTGGCTTCGTTTGAATCCAGCAGATGGCAGAGTCCCAACAAGTGATGGCTGGACCTTGCTTGATGTGACAAAATATCTGGTAAATATTTTGTCATCTGAACCTGTGTCAGACTGCGCTTAACAGCAGGTTTCCGCAGTGCAGCAAAATCAGAGAGCTGGGAGGGGAAGGGTTAACTATTCCCTAGAATGGAGACCATGAATGCCACGCTGCTTCCTCTTCTCTGATTAGTCAGTGCCAGATGAAAGAAAAAAACCTAAATGATCAATGGAGGGCTGAGGAGTGGGTTTAAAAAAAAATCTGAGTGTGGAGTTTCTGTCAGTTAAAATCAGTCTAAAGGCAGTCGGTTGGGTTACTGACAGAATTTGGAGTCAGGGAGACTGACAAGAAAAGTCAGACAGGTTCACCTTTAGAGTGAAGGGAGATAACTCCTTTGCCTTAACTGTAGTATTACTGTCCTGAGGAAAACTTCAGCATAAGCTGAAGTACACTTTACACAGACACCAGAGAACTGGGAGTATGCTTTGGGCCAGAGTGATTGGGTAGTGGGTTAAAACCCGATTCCAAGACAAAAAGGAGAAGGAGTTCTATCTTCTCAGGGAAAAAAGATTAATTCTTGCCCAGTTTAGAAGGCAGCTGGCTTCTGAGGAGGACCCCAGGTCTGTTATGAAGAGAAAATGGTTTTAGTCTACTGAAGAGATAAAAATACCCTCTAGTTTCAAGAAAGGAGCAATTTAGGTGCACAAAGAAAGTGACTAACTCCAGAAAACGTGAACTTGTTTTTTTTTTCTCTTTTAAGAGCAGGATTCCCTCCCCCTTTTTCTCTTTCATTTCTCTTCCTAGAGAAATCAAGACACCCTTTTATAACTTCAGCCCCTGCAGTAGTTTTATGTTATGCACCACAAGGTGGAGCTCTAGTTGGAAGACAGGAAGGTTTGGGAAGACTTTGCCTGCCTGTGAACATTTACAGAGTGGAGATTCTTTTGATCCTCTTTTACCTAACTTCTTCCTGAAATCCAATAGTTCATCTATTTTCCTCTTTTTAGAAATTTGTAGTCTCTTTTTAATCAATTCTATTTTGACCAAAAGAGAAATATGAAGAGAGGAGAAGCAAGGAAGGACGCTCTTGAAAATTCCAGAATTTTACTCTGCCGATGCTCAGAGGCTGATAAAGTCTTCTCCAACCTTCCTACTCAGCTATAAAAACCTTTGGTGTGTGACCCCCCTCCCCCCCCCAAAAAAAACCCTGCAATGGCTGGCATTACAAAAGGACACATACAGGCATAACATGAAGCTACAAAGAGGAAAAAAAGACAAATCAAAGAAAGAAAGAAAGAAAGAAAGAAAGAAAGAAAGAAAGAAAGAAAGAAAGAAAGAAAGAAAGAAAGAAAGAAAGAAAGAAAGAAAGAAAGAAAGAAAGAAAGAAAGAAAGAAAGAAAGAAGCACGTGGCTATATCTAAAAGAATGAAATTCAGAAAAAAAAATTGCTCCCCATAACAAAGCTGAGGAATGACTTGGAGAGGGTGGTAGGGAATCAGTAGATAATACCAATTTACTCTAGAGCCAACCCAATATTTAGAAAGTATTGGTAATTTTGCTTTAAAATATGCCTTTTTCATGACTATTAGCTAGGGTTTGGGGGTTTTTTTTCGAAAAATGAAAGAATTAGTCAAATTCCTAGAATGTAGGTCTGGTAACCATTAGTAATGACAGCTACAGGGAAACTCCACCTTCAAAGGTATCTGAAAACCCAATCTTTGAGACACATCAGGGAAGGAAGTTGTCTTTTATGCGTCAAATGTGACAGAGAGTCTCTCTACACATTACTAAATACCCAGGGATGCTCAAGTGCATGTGTAGTTTTCAATTCACGTGCAGGCTGTTCTTGCTCAGTGCACATGAATGCTGCTTTCACGGGAGCTCCCTTTGTGTGGCTGCATCGGCACATGATTCTGAAGGACAAAGCTCCAATTCTGCTCTGCTTTTGCTTCCTGAACAAGTACTGCAGGGCTTCTTTAAATTGCCAGTTTGTGTTTCTTTAAGGTGTGAAAAAATGTCAAGATCTGCATTTGAATGAATGGATGTGGAGGGGGGGGACTGGGATTCATTAAGCAGTTGAGGAGGAATTGCCTATAAAACACATGAATGTACTCACGGGGAGCAAAATGAAGTGTGACTGTGCAAGCGAGTGCATGGAAAGTTGGAGGGGGGGGACACGTCAAATGAGGTTCACTTGAGCATCCCTAGGTACTTAGTAACATGTGGAAAGACTCTTCGTAAGAGGGAACCTTGCTGGCTACTCTTGGAAACAGAACACGTGACTGCGAGCCGAGCTACAAGTGACTTTTTTCACGTGGAGAACACTTGATTGTCCCCCTTGCCCTTCTCCTGACCTCCTGGAGAAAAACTGGAATGAGGGCATGTTAGAGCAGCAGCAGATTCTTCCACTGTCGCTGCGGCTAGAGCTTCACCGACGTGGCGGCTGTCTCCAGAGCAGCTCCCCGGGAGCAGGATGCCCAGAGAGAAAGTAGCAGCTGCCCGCCCCCAAACGATCATTGAGAGCCCTCTTGTCCAGCAGACTTGTGACTGGAGGAATGATTTGCAAAAGCTGCTGCTGCCACTGGCTTTCTCTGGCTCATCAGGCAGCGAATCTAACTGAGAGGGGAAGGACACTCGGACTTCACTTCCCAGGAAAACTTGCAAGAACAATCAAGTGTTCTCCATGTGAAAAAGTCACTTGTAGCTTGGCTCTGCGTGGACCTCGATTCAATTCAGCACAGCCATTTTATTGTTCTTAAGTTTTGCCTTCATTATTTTTGAGTGATTTTACCACCACAACAGGCCCCTTGAGCTTTCAGTACATAATCAAACTTCTGTTCCGCTGGGCTAGACGTTTTCAAAATAGATGCTAGAATACAAGAAGTCATGCAAAATATACACGTTATACTTGCCGTGCATAGAAACGTGTTTCCCCCAAGATATTTGCACGTATAGCTGCATTCAGTCATCAGTTAATTGAAACTACTTTTTGTGCATCAAATATCTCCCTAATCTTTGTAGAAACAAATGTTGGGTGTTTTCACATTTCTACCTCAGTGTGCATTTATTCCCTATCTAAATTATCGTTGGGACATATTGAATTGACCTCATCTTTCCCGCTCACTCAGTCTTGGAAATAATCGCAAGAGCCTATGGTATAATTCTTTAATTCCCTATTGTAGTCTTCTGAACTTCATACTGAGAAACCCCATCTCTTTCATCAAGACATACATGTTAAAAAAACAATTAGAAGTGGATTGCTACTTTCTAAAGTTTTGTATTGCTTCCCTCTCCATTCAAACATTGGCCAGAGCAAAAGAGTTCATCTGTTTCCCAACTTATCTGCAGTTCTTGCTAAAGTGGACCTTATTTTCAATAGCTTTATTATTTCAATGGCATCATGTCTAATTGGAAGGAGGTGTCCAGTGGGGTGCCAGAGGACTTGATTCTGGGCCTGGTGCTTTTCAATATTTTTATAAATTATCTGGACAAGAATGTGAAGGGATTCCTCATTACATTTGAAGATGACACCGACTGGGAGCAGTAACAAACACCCTTGAAAACAGGGATACAATTCAATGAGATCTGAACACACTGGAAAAGTGGGCAGATTTGAATGAGATGCAATTTAACATGGATAAGTGCCAGGTTCTCCACTGGGTAACAAAAATGCAAAGCATGCATACTGGATGAAGGATACACTTCTAGGTATCAATGTATGTGAAGATCTTGAGATATGGGTGGACAGGAACCTAAATATGAGCAGTCAGTGTGATGCAGCAGCAAAAAAGAAGAACACAAGCTTGGGGTGTATTAACAAAGACATAACATCCAAATCACAAGAAGTCATTATCCCACTATATACCACATTGGTCAAGTATCACATGGAGTATTGTGCGCAGTTCTGGAGACTTCACTTCAAAAACGATATAGACAATTTGGAACAGGTATAGAGGAGAGCAACTGGGATGATCAGAAGCCTGAAGATCAAGTCCTACAAGGAAAGATTGAGGGACCTGGGAATGTTCAGTTTGGAGAAGAGAAGGTTGAGGAGAGACATAATCGCTTTTTTTAAGTATTTAAAAGCCTGTCACTTAGAGGAGAGAAGGGAGCTGTTCCTGTTGGCAACAGAGGATCTTACCTCTTCAGAGATCTGCTTGAGATAGCTCACAGCATCCTACTATATAAAAGGCTAAGCATATTCAAGACAACTCATTTCCTACCCTGGTGTGCCTCCAGGGGGCACTGCTGCAGAGGGAAGCCCAGATGAGGCAGCCAGACCTCCAGAGAGCATGACATGGCAGGAAGCCCAGGCCAGGATCAGGTGTAGAGCAAGCGGCAATGCCTACCCCCCGCCTTCATCCAGCTGGGATCAGAAGTGGAGTCGATAGCAATGCCTACCTGCCGCCTTCACTCAGCTGAGCTCAGGAGCAGAGAGAGGGCAACGCCCACCCACACCTTTACCCAGCTGGGATCAGGGACAAAAAAAGTGGCCATGCCTGCCTGGGATCAAGTGGGGAGCATGGGGCAATACCCGCCCTCCACCATCACCCAGATGGCATCAGGAGCGGAGCAGGTGGCAATACTGCATCCCTTTTCCTGGATGTGATAAGCAGTGGAGCAGGTAGCAATGCCTGCACCCTGCCTTCACCCAGCTGGGATCCAGAGCAGAGCAGGTGACAATGCCCCCCCTCTCCAGCTTCACCTAGCTGGTATCAGGAGCAGAGCAGGAGAAAGTGCCCACCCACCTTAAACCAACAGGGATCAGGAGCAGAGCAGGTAGAAATATCCACCACTCCTGTACCAAGCTGGGATCAAGAGTGGAGCAGGTGGCAATGCCCGCCCGCACCATCACCAAGCTGATATCAGGAGCCGAGCAGGTGGCATTGCCCATCCTCTCTTCACCCAGCTCAGATCAGGACTTTTGTCAGGAGAGGCTTTGTCAAACTGACTTTTGTCAGGAGAGGATTTATTCTAGTTCCATATCAGCAACAAAGCAGATGGCAATGCAGCATTCTTTTACCTGGCCATGATCAGCAATGGATCAGGTGGCAATGCCCACACCCCACCTTCACCCAGGAGGGATCAGAAGCAGAGCAGGTTGCAATGACTGCCCCTGCCTTCACCCAGCTGGTATCAGGAGTAGAGCAGGAGGCAGTGCCTGCCCCCCTTCAACCAGAGGGGATCAGGAGCAGAGCAGATAGAAATATCTACTACCCATTAACCCAGTTGGGATCAAGCATGAAGCAGGTGGCAATGCCAACCCCACCTTCACCTGTCAAGGATCAGGAGTGGAGCAAGTGGCAATGCCCCCTCCCTTCAACCAGCTGGAATCAGGAGTGGAAGAGGTGGAAATATCCCTTCTCCCTTCACCCAGGCGGGATCAAGAGTGGAGCAGGGGGAAATGCTCACTCCCCCATTCAACCAGCTGAGATCAGGTGCAAAATAGGCAGCAATGCCCTTCCCACAGAGCAGGTGGCAATGCCCACTGCCTGTCTTCACCCATCTGGGATCAGGAGCCGAGCAGGTGGCAATGCCCACCCCCTGCCTTCATCCATCTGGGATCAGGACTAGAGAGGTGGCAATGCTCCCTATCTTTACCCATCTGGGATGAGGAGTGGAGCAGGTGGCAATGCCTGACCCCTGCCTTACCCAGATGAAATCAGGAGCAAAGCAGGTGGCAATGCCCACCCCTGCCACCACTCAGCTGGGATGAGAAGCAAACCAGGGGGCAATGCCCAGCTGCCATTCACTTAGCTGGAATCATGAGAGGAGCAGGTGGCAATGCCCGCCACCCACATTCCCCAGCTGGGATCAGGAGTGGAGAATGTGGCAGTGCCTGGAACCCCTTCACCCAGCTGGGATCAAGTGCAGAGCAAGCAGAAATGTCTGCCCGCCATTTTCACCCTCCTGGTATCAAGAATGGAACAGGTGGCAATGCCTGCCTACCTTTTACCAAGAAGAGATCATGAGCTAAGCAGGTGGCAATACCCACCCTCCACCACCCAGATGGGATCTGGAGTGGAGTAGGTTGCAATGCCCATCCTCTCTTCACACAGCTCAGATCAGGAGCAATGCAGATGGCAATGCCTGCTCCCCCCTTCACCCAGCCGAGGTCAGGAGTGGAGCAGGTGGCAATGCCCTCACCCTGCCTTCACCCAGCTGGGATCAAGAGCAGAGCAGGTGGCAATGCCCACCCTCACCTTCACCCAGCTGTGGTCAGACACAGAGCAGATGGCAATGCAGGTGCCTTCACCCAGCTGGTACCAGGACCGTAGCAGTGGCAATGCCCACCCCCCCTCAATGAGCTGGGATCATGAGTAGAGCAGGTGGCAATGCCCACCCCCACTTCACCTAGCTGAGATCAGGCACAGAGCAGGTGACAATGCCTGTTTCCCCCTTTGCCAGCCAAGATCAGGAGCAGAGCAGGTGGCAATGCCCGCCCCCTTTCATCCAGCTGGAATCAAACACTTATCAGGAAGTAATGCCCATCCCCAACTTCACCCAGCAGGGATCAGGAGCAGAGCATGAGACAATGCCTGAGCCCCTTCATCCAGCTGGGATCAAGAGTGGAGCAGGTGGCAATGCCCTCCCCCCATTCAACCTGTTGGAGTCAGGCCCGTAGCAGGTAGCAATGCCCCCTCCACTTCACCCAGATGGAATCTGGTGCAGAGTAGGAGGCAATGACCATCCCTTCTTCACCCAGCTGAGATCAGGTGCGGAGCAGGAGGCAATTCCCTCTCCTCATTCAATCAGCTGGGATCAGGTGCAGGGCAGGTGGTAATTCCCACCCCCCTTCACTCAGCTGGGATCAGGTGCAGAGGAGGTGGCCATGCCTGCCTCCCTGCCTTCATCCAGCTGGGATCAGTGATGGAGGAGGAAGGAATGCCCGTCTGCCCCCCTCCCCTTCCCCCCCATGAGCTTTGTTGCTAGTTCAGCATAAATCATAAAGTCATTAAAATTAACAATCATTAAAACCTATCTATAAAACCCAGAAGCATAGAAGCACAGGGAAAAAAAACACAGAAGTATAAACTGGGGAACTCTAACTGGGTAAACTAGATAAATATAGTATATAGTGTTTGCACATTTTTCTTATATAAATGAAATGGGGGGAGGGTGAAAAAATTTCTAACATAACTTGTCTTGACCTGATCCATTCTGTTTCAGCTAGTTTTTTTCCCCTTAAAGCAAAAGCACAATCAAATTCATCTGATAATATCTCAAAGTTTGAGCAGAACTGTTTTCTGTGTTCTTTGTTATTTTTTTCACTTTTAAAATTGTTTATTGTTCAAAGATTGATTGTTCTTCTAAGTATCCATGGGGAAAGGTGCGTGCCTTTGGCTGTGCATGTGAAGAAGCAACAAGAGACATAAAGGCTGAATAGAACAAGCAAGATTAATGTAAATAGATTAATTAAAAACTTATAGAGTCTAAGAAGAAATAGATTTCCATTTAAAAAGAGAGAGAAAAGAGATCAATTGCATGGAAACATTAATTCTAGGTGGGAAGAGGAATTTTATTTTGAATTAATGCCGGCTGGCAGCAAGAAGAGATGCAAGGGAGGATCCTTTTAAGTCTTTGTTCATTTGAAAAGTAGAATTACATTCTTCCTATTTGTCATAGTAGATTGGAAAACCAAAGGATACAAATAAATACTACCCTAGTCACACCTCTGGGAAAGAATTTGCTTTATAGACTTCACATGAAGGACACATTGTAATTGCTTAAAAAGACAGTTTAATGTGATGCTGTTCAACTTTGCCTGTGATTCCCGGACTTCCACCAAGAGTTGGAAAACATTTACAAGGAAACATTGTTTCTGAGAATCCTCTCGTATAAAACCTTTGTTCTTTTTATTTTGATGCAGTGTCAGCTATAACTGACTCCACTGAGAATTATTTTGGAATGGTAGGTAAATATTTGTTGAACTTTCCTCTCCCTTCCTTTTACCTGCCTGCACCACTTCCTTAACATGCGAACAAACGGTGACTTCTCTGCAGGAGAATTGGGTGTAATTCCTCTGAATTTTCATCTGGTTTAACTCACCTTTCCAAGCAGTGAGTGTGGAGTTAGTTTGTAGCAACATAATTCCAATCTTGTTCCTTTCCAAAACCCCAGTTCCACTTCCAGCCCAATGTTGCTTCATGGCTGTTAGAATGAAAGGGATGTCATAAGCTTAGGGCCAAGCTACACATGACGAATGACACTTGAACGGCAAGTGGATTGAGTGGAGGGCAAGTGAACAGGGAGAAATACACTTGCCGTTCAAGTGTCATTCGTCATGTGTAGCTTGGCCCTTAGACCTTGGGTACCTCGTAAAATAGCTAGGGTTTCTCTTGGCTGAATTTCTCCCTGAAATCCAGAAATCTTTTTCTGTTTCTCTTTCATGAAGAGGACAATTCGATTTTGATCATTACGGAATAATGTACTTATATGCTACGAGCATAGTTGAAAAATTAAGAATGTGGTGAGCCATTAAAGAAACAACTAAGCATAAGCAAGGCTATATCCTTGCTGCATCAAACTGTGTTTTACCCTTTGTGTAATATTATAGTGCCACAACAATAGGCTGATATAATGTCAGTCCTAGGTTGTCAGTCCCTGGAAGTTAGATCCCCAAGTTCCTCACATCAAGCAAGCAGGTGCATTGGTTGAAGAAACTTTATTTAGAGATCTATACAGTTCAGTTATGCACTAATAGGAAGAAGCTGGCAGAAGTAATAAGTCAAACAATAGGACTATTGATATAGAGGGATATTCTCCTTCCCCTTTGCATACATGCGCGGAAACCTAAAAAGTTACATGGGAACCGAGCAGTTTAGTCTAGACAAAGTACAGAGTGAAATCATTCTCTTCTGTGAAAAGATACATTTCAGCACACAGCTGCAGCTTCAGCCCAAGGCCACTCAAAAGTGAAAGCGCATATTACTTAGAGATAAGAAAGAGGCCACTTGCTCCTCTAGAAATTAGTACTGGCAATCTAGACACCTTCAGATGAATTATATAAAATGCATAAGATATAGTATTGAACTTTGGCATTATAGCAGTATGAGTTTAAGGAGTAGTGTAAGATGCACAGCACAATGATGGCACGGAAACTTATATATAAAATACAGAATACAACAATGGCATGGATGCCTGCAGAACACAACAAAGGCATATGACACAACAATGGCATGAATGCAGAAAACAACAGTGGCATGGATGCAGGCATACATGACATATCCACAAGTCAAGGAATCTACGTTATTACATGGTTTAAAATCCTCAAAGATAAATTAATGAGAAATCAAAGAGAATTCCTCTTTTTCAACCCATTGCTATATCTAAAAAAGAAAATTTCAGTAAAAGAAGTTCTACCCCCTGTAACAACCTTAGTCATGATTGAAAAAGCAGACACTGTGTTGTTGGGTCTCCTCTGGATCTGGTAAAAGTGAAGAGCTCAGTGTATTGGAAGACATGTTGACCCCCCACAGAGGAGTTTACTTGGCAGTCTGGCTTTCTGTTACAAAGCAGGCAAATCTGATTTTCTGATTCCTACAGGTAAATAATTTTAACTGTAATTCAATGATAAATTTATCACTGGTGTGTGTGTGTGTGTGTATACCAAATGTCCTGTCAACTGACTCCACTGCCTTAAACCAGACTGCTACAAAGACAATGAAAAGCAAACATAAAACTGACATAATACTAGCATAGAGGAATCACCTTGATTCAGGCTTTTTGGAAAACAAAATCATGGAAGGATGAAGTAGCAATCCTGAAACGTTGAAAAATACTCCGAAAATCTGATTCACCCTTAACGATAAATAATAGCATCCTGAAACTTCATTTAATATTATTGTATTGAAATTATTTTCCTCATTTATCTTCATTAGTGAAGCTTTGCAGCATGTGATGATTCACATTAGCTTTTTACATGTTTGAAATTTCTCAGCACTTGACTGTCTGTCATAGCCCCACATTACAGACTGAGGGGACAATTCTAAGAAAGTCTGTTTGGGAGTAAGATCTATTTTATTTCCCCAGAAAGTGTTCTTAGGAAGTCACTGTGACCGACTCAGCAGCTCAGCTCGCACTGCTCAACTTTCATTTATAAAGCACAGTTATTTGTGATTACTAATTAGGGAAATGACACAGTTTAAACCAGTAAGAATGTCAAGGCTTTAGGTAGGAGGAAAGATCTTGATGTTAAATGTAAGCCAGACAGAAAATAAAAACTGAAGACATTTGGGTAATCATGCATGTATGTGTATATTACATACATTTTAGGTAGTGTTGGGTGTTCTTTGTGTGTTTGTTTTATTGCATGGACAAAAGTAACTAATGGCCATCTCATTATTTTCTCTCATTGTTATAAACAATCTTTCTTAGCAATTTCTTCCAATGCTATTTATAAATGCAGCTAAAACGATTAATTTACTTGATTGCTTCTCCCATCTTAGCGGGTCAGAAAAGGCACTTGTCCAATTCTTGTTTCTTTGTTTCTTCTACATTTTCTACTTCGTTCATTTACGATTGTCCAAGCGAAAGTCTTGCTTCTCATCAGTGTATTATTCACTAAGGAGATTACTTGTGTTTATTTTTATCTGCCGCAACATTATCGTTATCATCATAATCAGAAATTTGTGTAGTGTAATCAGCATGCTGGATGCTATATCCAGCACACGTAGCCCAGTCATAATCTATAATTTGCCAAATTGATGTGATCCATTATGACCATCTATAATTTACCAAATGAATATGATTTTTTGTAATGTTTATTTTAGCTTCCTCTTTGGATCAATATACTGCTTAGGAGATTTATGGACTGGGCCTCACCACAGTGATTGTCAGACTTTTGACCTTTAGGCACTTTGACTCATCTGCAGAGGAATTCTGACAGAACTTTGGATTCTCAGAGGATTATCTGTAAGTTCATGTGAGACACAAAGGTAGCTGACCTGCAAATGCAGCCTGGAACAAGGGTTGCTTGAATACCCGCTGGTTCTGCTCACCAGTTGAACAGTTTGATGTTCATAAGCAGTTCAGGACTGTTTGGCAGGTTACTTCCTGTGTATCCCAACAGTATAGCACAGTGATTCCCCAACATTCCACGCATCCAGTACAACAGAAGTCCTAATCCTTCCTCCACAGATTTGTCATCACTGTGCGCAACAAGTTAGCAAATCAGTCAGTTTTTGTGTGTCTACAGTGCCCTCGACTTATGGTGACCCCATAGGGTTTTCAAGGCAAGAGACATTCAGGGATGGTTTGCCATTGCCTGCATCTGCATTGCAACCCTGGACTTTCTTGATGGTCTTTCATTCAAATACCAACCAGGGCTAATCCTGCTTAGCTTCTGAGACCTGATGAGATCAGGCTAGCCTGGGCCAATCACATTAGTCAACTATTAGTTATAAACAAATACTTACAAAAAATCTAACCATTTGTTGTCCTCACAAGACTGTGACATCTATATTACTTTGTGCACATGCATAGCCTTATAGGACTATTCCCCCCTTGTGGCATTCCTCGTCCACCCAAGACTGTGTCATCTGTGTAACTTTTGTGCATATGCATCGTTGCACAGCCTTATGAGAATATTCCTCCCTCATGTCATTTCTATACCTGGCCACCTATGACCCTTGGGAGAATAAAATTCACTCACCGCACAGGTACGAAAGCAGCCATATGGCAGAAGGAAATGAAAGTTCTTCATTCACTGTTGATTAGCCCTGACACTGAATAGGATCTCCAAGTTCAGAGGCAATGAGATTATGAGATGGGAGTGAACATTACAGAGTCCTGCATTTCTCCCAGAATTGTTCACAAATCACTGCTACTAACTGCTCTAGTCCATTCCCTATCTCAATGTATTTGATGGTTTTAGCCCACAGATTCCAGGACCTGGGTTGTGATTTTTTTTGCAGAATATGCTAGCCTGTGGGGGGGAAAGACGAGTAAAATACAACAGACAGCTGTCTCCAACTTTCTAAACGTACGTAATACTGTCATACTTCCGAGGGTTCTCAGAGCTTGTTCAGTAACAGAAATACAAATTTTTGTCATCCCGTAGCAATTTCTGCAGGCTTTAGTAGAACACAGGGAAATTATTAATGTTTCATTGTTGAGGGTGAATTATACAGCCACTTTGCCTTTTTCTACCCCTTTAGTGAGCTTTGTGTGTGAGGGGAAAATATAGCACCTTGTTAGATGTTACAGCCTCAGTGTAACAAACAGCAGAATTTACAATGGATTGCACAGTTGAGCTCACACACAACTACATCCTATTTGTCAGGAAACTGTATGATTCAGAACTACTAAAGCATATATATATATATATATATATATATATATATATATATATATATATATATATATATATATATATATATCCACACCCGTACACACACATCTTCATAACATAGGTTCATTCCAGCTTGTTTCTGCTCTGATGACCAGACATTTTTCCTCTCAAAATCATTCTATTGAAGTTTTTCTACTGCATAGACTAAAAGACTGAGTCAAAATTTAGCAAGTGTGTCTGTTTCCACATGTCCTTATAGTCACAGCTCTCCCACAGAACTCTGGCAGCTTTTCTCCAGGGTTCCACATGTATCAATTTGCAAAATGTTTGCTGACTGCTTTCCTACCGTTTTTTGGCATTTTTTTCTCAGACCGCACTTCCCCTGTCTTTTTGCCCTGGGTTGATGATGGAGAACTTCTTCTGCATTCTTGGGTATGTGAATGGTTAAAGCGCTCTGAGGATTCCTCCTCCCCTGAAGCTCTCAGCATGTGACCATGCATGTGCAGAGTAAAAAAAAAAGTATTTGAAAGGGAGGTGGGCAACAATGCCAAAAGTGCCCGAGCTCCCCTCCCAAACCACTTTTTCTATGAACTGTGGAGGCTGTCCTATAATGGGAAGTGGATATTCCACCTCAGTTGTAAAAATGCATTGGAATTTTTTTTTTAAAAAAAGGCCCAGGTCACAGTGGGTCTTCCTTCTTCCATCTTCAGCAGACCAGGCAGCTTGCTCCCTATCTTTCGACCCACGACCTAACTACAGTGGTCCAAAAATGATCACCTCTATGATAGACTACTGTAATGCACTCTAAGCAGGGCTTCCCTTGAACCTGATCCAGAGATTGCAACTAGTCCAAAATGCAGTGGTGCATGTCATCGCTGGAGTGCCTTCTTATGCACATATAACAACAGTACTGCACCAGCTTCATTGGCTACCGGTGGAGTACCAAATCAGATTCAAGGTTTTGGTATTGACCTATAAAGCTCTACGCAGACTGGGACCAATGCACCTGCGGGACTGCCTCTCCCTATATGAGCCCCGGAGGATGCTCCGATCCAGCAATAAACAGCTGTTAAAAATCCTTAGCCCCAAGGAGGCCCGCCTGGCGTCAACCAGAGCCAGGGCCTTTTTGGTTCTGGCTCCAGCCTGGTGGAACGCTCTGTTGCAAAAGACTAGGGCCCGGCTGGATGTGTTATCTTTCCTCCGGGCCTGTAAGATGGAGCTGTTCCACCAGGCATATGGTTGATGTTGGCTAGGGCCTCCCTGCCAGCCAAACTGAGGAAAATCTGCCCTCCCTATCAAATGTATTCTCCATCCAGCCTCTCTGTTAAACATCTGTGGAGAGGACTGGGTGGTGGATTCTTTTTTGATAAGTGCTGCCACACTGTTTTAAATATTTATAATACTTATGTGATTTTAATTATTTTTAAAGTGTGTGTGTGTGTGTGTGTGTGTGTGTGTGTGTGTTTATGTAATCTTCATATTTTATATTGTATGTAATCCGCCCTGAGCCTGCTATTGTGGGAAGGGCAGAATATAAGTAAAATTGAATAAATAAATAAATTTCTGCAGAAAACAACGAATGAAGGAATCTAGTGGGCTTCATCCATGAGACTGATGAAGAATTTTGAAACAGAGTATCAGAATTCAAAATCCCAGGCTCAGAAATGATGACTTTTTTTGTACTATATAAGTCCAAATCCCTTTCTGCCAGAATCCAAAATCCATGAACACCCACTCAGCAAACAGCTACCCATACTTTGGCAGGGGTGGTGGTTGTGGGGATATAGTAGACAATTTGGTGCATCCTGCTATAAACACCATGAGTTCAGACAACTGGTTAAAAATTTCACTGAAGACTCATTTACTTATAAATACAATTCAAAAGTCATCTTTGTAGAGGTACTTGAAAGACTTTTGGACCTCTATCAACTTGCCTAGCAATTAAGATCAAGGGAGATCCTACTTCTGATGCTTCTACTGCCATTATGTCACTAGAGGAGAGAGGATCTTCTTTCTGGGGGACTCTAGATCATGGAACTTCCCTAAGATGTTCTCTTGATCCTTGCTGTTTCTAATTTCCAGTGCAGGGTCCCCAGCCTCCAGGGGATGACTGGAGATCTCTCAAAATTACAACTGACCTCTGGGTGACAGAGATTAGAACTCTGGAGAAAATGGCTGCTTTGGAGTGCAGACTGTATGACAATATCCTCAGTTGACTATATTCCTGGGTCACTGGGTTCCACCTCCAGATCTCCAGGAATTGTCCAACCCAGAGTTAACAACCCTCAGGCCAAGAGCTTTTTTTTTTTTTTAATGTGGTTATTCACCAACATTTTGTTTCATTGAATATGTGTAGGCAACATTGTTTTATTTTTCTGAGTTGTTTAAAATTGAGATCCTATTTGAATTGAATTTGGAATTCATTCCTAGAGTCTCTGGCTGAGAAGTAGGTAAAGGTAAAGGTAGTCCCCTATGCAAGCACCGAGTCATTACTGACCCATGGGGGGGGATGTCACATCATGGCATTTTCTTGGCAGACTTTTTACGGGGTGGTTTGCCATTGCCTTCCCCAGTCATCTACACTTTATGCCCAGGAATCTGGGTACTCATTTTACCAACCTTGGAAGGATGGAAGGCTGAGTCAACCTTGAGCCGGCTACCTGAACCTGGCTTCTGCCAGGATCGAACTCACGTCACGAGCAGAGCTTGGGCTGCAGTACTGCAGCTTACCACTCTGTGCCAGTAGAGTAGCCATTTTGATGATGATTCATTTGTATACTGCTCTTCTGGTTAGATTAGTGCCCAACTCAGAGTGGTGAACAAAGTCACTATTATTATTATCCCCACAATGCGGCTGGGAGCTGGAGCTGGGAGGAGTGGCTGACCCAAGGCCACCTGGTAAGTTCATGGCAGTAGTGATGGCAGTAGTGAGATATGGACCAGTGAAAAGATAAGAGCTATCATTGCTTGGATCTGAGGCTTGAACTATTTGGACTAATGGGCACCTGATGAAATGGTGGCCTATTTTTTCCCAGCTCACGGTATTCATCTTTCTTCTCCCCCAATTCTCAGTAGGCCTAAATGTTGTCCAAAACAAAATTAAGATGTTTGTATTGAAATAATGACCATTAGCAATTGTTGAAATACAGACAACTAGGGCTGAGGAAGAATATGTGGTCATAACAACAGTGTGCAACAATGTGTAACTCTCAGTGGTACATGTTCATGTATAACTATATCAACTTTATGATACTGAATATTGTCAATCTATGCCTTCAATCTATGCATGCAAAATTAACCTTAGAAGTCTGTGCACACACTTTCCATATTCAGATATTTTTATTCATATTGCATAAAACCAATCTCACTGGTACTTCTAAAATATTTTTGAAATCTTCAGGTGAGAACAGATTTGAATAGGATAATTAACCATGACAGTAATTTCTCCATAGCTGAGCCAAATAGCAGTTGGAAAGATGTATTCACTTTTCACAGAGTACTAGGTTCTCATGGGCTGGAAAGAGGATATAATGTCTTCATAGATAGAATATTTTCCCCAAAAAACATTCTAAATTAAAAAGAAGAACACTAAAAGTCTTCCAACATAGCTCTTGTTAATCGGTGTCCTGGAAATCACCATGCTTGCAATTGCAAATAAAAGGAGGGGGGAAAGACTTCATATGTAGAGAATGTTATTTAGGAAGCGCTATCGGAGATACTTACTTTATGCTTTGGACCAAAATTGATGGCCCATCTTCTGAATGTCAGGGGCATTCAGCTGACAAGTTCTCGATGAGATTATTCTTGATGAGATCTTTGATTTGGTTCCACAGGAACAGGAACTATCATACACAATAAAAGTACAATCAAGACATTTAGTGGTGGTCATCACAAATGCGTATCTCTCATGAACATTCTTCTCCCACCCTCTCTCAGTGCTTCAGAAGGTCCATATCCCACAAATCATTGTGAACTACTGAAAAGAAATTGCAAAAGCCATTATTTTGAAGAAGCACAAACACAGAGATGGCTAGACACGGGAGATGGCATCATTTCAAACATTTTAGAATCAGAACTCTGTGCCCAGAACAAAAAGCAAGTGTTATAACTGCAGCTGTAAGCAGTCGACCCGGCCTCCACCATCTTTAATAGCCATTTTAACATGGTTGCTTGTGATATTAAAAATCACCAGGCTCAGGAGATCCAGGCATGAATGGAATGCCGCACAGGAATGCAGTGATTAGTTTCACGGTGATTAGATTTGCAGTCTCCTCAGCCCCTAAGGAATCCAGTGCAACAAAGATCTCACAGAGTCATACCCGCTTAACATCACCGCTTTCCCTCCTTCCATGATGAGATCTCCTGTCCTTGATTGAGGAGCTAATCAAATGACATTCATAAGTATTTACAGTGTTCCTGGGAAGGTACATTCCCCCCAACTAAATTCATCAACTTAGCTCCAGTGGACTTTATTAACAAACTCCCTTTGTGCAGTGCTAGAACAAATTTTGCATTTACTTTCACATGCCCCAGCAGCTACCAATCAAGGTAATCGAACCTTTTGTCAATCCCAGGAACTGACTGTCGGAGTCTTTGTTCTAACTGCTATATGGGCTCTCCTACCTCAAGACATGTTTTACCTATAAAGGTAGGGCCCTGGCCCATTCAAATGGTGTACACTTCCTGGATGCTCCCCTAGGGTCGCTTCCCTAAGCCTCTTACTCTCTTGGCTGAGAATGCTGCGTTTGAAGGTCTCCCTCCACGGACCTCCCTGCTCTCTGGATAGGTAATTATCGCCTTGCAATCCCTCAAATCTATCCCACCTTCACCACTGCTTTTCTTAAGTCTCTTATGTGTTTGTGTATGTATGCATTTGCCCCTTGAATAAATCACCCTTTAATTAAGAACACCGTGTGTGTATATCCTTGGGAAAGGACTCCATAAATTATTGGTGATTATATCCCTGCCGTTACCAACCTCTCGCACAGCTGTCTTCCTTGCTTGCTAATCCCCCCCCCCATTCTATTACTAGCAAGGAGACCAATTCAGGTAACTCAGGGCCAAGCTACACATGACGAATGACACTTGAACAGCAAGTGTATTTCTCCCTGTTCACTTGCCCTCCACTCAATCCACTTGCCGTTCAAGTGTCATTCGTCATGTGTAGCTTGGCCCACAGCGGGCCACAAAGACCACATGATATCATCACAGAATTAGGGGGATTCCTGAGGCAGCACACTAACAGCTCAACATGCCAAAGGCATGTTCTAAATGAACAAATATTTCATTTGGAATTGGAAAACTGTTGTGAGTGCATCATGTAGTCTAGGCACTAAAGATCAACCATTCCGTTGTGGGCCAAGTCAGTAGTTAAGTACCTTTCCAGCAGTGTGAAGTGCTGAGGAGTTTCTGTTTCAAGAGTCCCCTGAAAAATTCTCCATGGCCTCAGGCAACCAGCTAATACCACAATGTTCTGTAAAAAAGAGAGTGGGTTGGTAGGTGGAGGAATCATAGTGCTGGCTTTAATAGGTACTAGCAAGCCTCTTCCTTGTGTTCATATGAGGCACCCAGGCAGTTTTCATCACAAATCTCCTATGCTCCTTTCTTAAATGGAGTGCAGGGAAAATTGCTCTCTGCTCCATGAACAGCAGGCACCACCCATGCACACATTATAGAATTTACAGTAAACATGTTTCCACTTGGGATTTCAGGTTATTCCTCATAATGTGTGTGAACCATAGTCATCTTTTTCCTTGCATACATTTACATGGTGTATGCCTAATCAATAAAAATACTCATGTTACCAGTTCATTTTGAATACCAACAGGGTACAAACATGTGCCTGCTAATTCATGCCACATGAGATTAAACGCTTGTCATTGAATATGTGAATGAAGGGGAGTGCTTATTTCTTGAAAGGTGAAGATACAGCAGAATAACATGGTGTGATAAAAACTGTGGAAGACACCAGTTCCTCAGATTGCTTCCAGGTTTTCTCAACAGACCTCCTATTCACTTTTTCAGATAGGGAAGCTGGGAATAATTAGTTAAAATGATTACATCAGTTCTGATCAATAGCTATAGGATCAGCAACTGCATGGGGAAAATATGTCTGCAGTGAGATTTTCTACAGTCAAAGTTATTTATTTTCTTTGCTTGCTTTTCTGTATTGCCTAACATTTTAAATGATCTCCTTGCTTGGAATAAGCCGTTTTGGGTTTTTAAAGACTTTTTTGACAACACTGTTGCCACCTGTGGTTGCAGGTCCTATCTTTGAAATACAACGCAAAATAG
This sequence comes from Eublepharis macularius, assembly GCF_028583425.1. Taxonomy (NCBI): domain Eukaryota; kingdom Metazoa; phylum Chordata; class Lepidosauria; order Squamata; family Eublepharidae; genus Eublepharis; species Eublepharis macularius. Next base: position 18,466,592 of record NC_072792.1, on the reverse strand, counting down.
AAGCAGAACAGGAAGACCAGAATGTGTCCTACGGAATCAGTAATAAATGGTTGAGAACTCTAGCTTGGGAAATTCCTGGAAATTTGGGGTTGGAGCCTTGGGAGGGTGGAGCTTAGGGAGGGGAGGGACCTCAATAGAATGTAATGCCATAGACTCCATCCTCTGAAGCTGCTATTTGGTGTAGTGGTTAAGAGCGTTGGACACTAATCTGGAGAGCCGGGTTTGATTCCCCACTCCTCCACGTGAAGCCAGATGGGTGACCTTGACTGAAAAAGGAAGGGGTGGCAAACCCCGTTATAACCTGGTATGCTAGGAAGGACAAGCCCACGGGGAACAATGAAACAATGCTTCACAAAGTGTTAAATTTTAAAAGTTTTAAAGTGCCAGTGCTACATAATTCATACATTCATACGTATTTGTGCAACTATTTTAGGAACAAGAATAAATACATCATACAAGAAGTGCATTCATGAATATTGCAACATGTCCGAGTGTAATAAAGTCAGTACAAATTCAAATCCTTGCATTGGTCTCTTTCCTTCTTTCTTGTGACCTTTCCATGCACAGAGCAAACGCAGAGGTGGGATGGATGTAAAAATCCTCCTCAGGCCTGAGGATGTATTTATCCTTGTTCCTAAAAGAGTTGCACAAATACGTATGAATGTATGAATTATATAGCACTGGCACTTTAAAACTTTAAAAATTTAACACTTTGTGAAGCATTGTTTCATTGTTCCCCGTGGACTTGTCCTTCCTAGCATACCAGATGGGTGACCTTGGGCTAGTCACACAGCTCTCTGGAGCTCTCTCAGCCCCACCCACCTCACAAGGTGTTTTGTTGTGGGGATAATAATGACATACTATGTAAACTGCTCTGAGTGGGGTGTTAAGTTGTCCTGAAGGGCGGAATGTAAATCAAATGTTGTTGTTGTTATCTTTAACAGCACTTTAGAAACCAGTTGTAATTCTGAGAGATCTTTTCCAGGCCCCATCTGCTGGTTCGCAAATTCAAGTCCATTTCTTCAAAATGTATCAGGCTACTAGTTGAGCCAAAGTCTTGGATCCAGGGTAGCATATCCACGGATGCAAGGACTTCCACCTTCCGAACAAGATTTTCTTACTCATCCACTCTGATGCCCCGTGAAATGCTGTTTTTGGGAGTCAGGTTGGTAGTGACCTCAAATTTCACTTTAGGAAAAAATTGGTGGTGCCATTATCTAATTCTGGATTTGTCAGGGTGATTGGGTTGAAGAAATCACTCTCTCCACCTCTCCACAAAACCTACCAACCTCTTAAGGAAATATACTCCACCGGCCCAACTAATTTTCTGCTGAGTCTTTGAATACTTAGAGAAATCATGATTTCTACCTAGACAAAAACAATGAATGTACCATAGAGCGTGTGTGCTTATTTCAAATTTCAGGGGACAGTAAACATGTATTCACAAATGCATATGCATAATAATGCTCGCAACACCCCATATTTGATGGTAAATAGAAGGTATAGCTTAGCATGCCGTGATTAACTGATGAAGAGAATACAACAGATATTTTTGCTTTTGCAAATGGAATAAAAGTGACAACAGCGCAGTTGCTTTGCTGTAGCAAATTTCTGGGAAAAGAAATCTCTCCTTGGTTAGTGCATTTTGCTTGAACTTAATGGAAAACAACAGCTGCAGCACCATAATTATGGGTATTTGAGCCATAAATCTATCCTTGAAAATGATCCTCCAGTCACATTCCATTTTTATTCTCTATTTACTAGCCTTTTTATCTTCCTATTTTTCTTTTTGCAGCCCAAGATGTAAAACACAAGAGACTGAGTGCATTAAGCTCATTAATGTCAGCTAGGTTATAAACTAACAGATTCTGGGTTGATATGCTGACAGCATAAGTTATGCAAAATACTTTGGTGTATTGGATGTATGTTTAAGCATTCCTCTCTGTCGAAAATGCTCGGGTGGCATTTATCGTTTTGCAGTTCTCCTCGACTTCTGTTCCTTCCTGTTTACGATATCGCTGCTTTCGACGACTGGGTTATGCCAAAAAGAGCATGGTTGTCATATCCTTTCAAACGGTTGATTGATTAAATTTCGAAGTCGCTGAGCCCTCTGACAAGGTCACTTTGAACTTGCTACTTCCCTTTCAGCATGGCTATCAAACGTTTGTACTTCAGAACATAATAAAAAAGCTAGACAGGTGGAATGAAATACAGCTCAAGAATTAAGAACTTTATGCTCTGATACCTTACCTCAGAAGCATCAGCACAGGAGCTTAACCTCTTCCTTCAAAATGCACACAATTGTATCACATTGAGTATAATGATGGAGGCCAAAGCCAGTATCTTCTCTGGTTGCCAGCAAACCAAAAATAAAGTGTGTTTCGTTAAACTGTTCATTAAACAAGCTCCTAAAGTGCATTAAGAACCTCTCTTGTGTGGAAGCATGCACACACACACATACATACACACACATTTTGATTAAAAAAGCAGGCAGATGAACTATCACACAATGGGTCCTCAACACAATTAAAACAACTGACACATGATTGATTAGAGATACAGAATAATGAATGTTACAATACTTAGGCTTTATATTCATCATCTGATGTGGTATCTAATGGGTAGCAGTCATGTCAGGTGATTTATTTATTCCAAGAAATGGAAGAGCAAACAGGGTAAAAGTTTGACATCGACATTTGCAGATGCTTAAAGTTGCACTGTGTACGGTCTAGGCTTGATTTTTGGGGAGCAATTGTGATTCCCCCAGAGAAACATATAAATTATGCAATTAAATTATGCAAAAAGTTCAGTCCTCTTCAGTGTTATTTCCTCCTCCTTTCTGTATTAGGCACATCAGGCATCATTTAATACATCAGCATCAAACTACACGGCCAATCAGATCTTGCTATGCTTTGACAGAACTGAGGGCAAATAAGAGCAATGGATGTGAATAAACTAGCATTTTCTCACCACATTTTGGGTGCTGAGAAAAACCTTTCTAACAAATTTTGATCAGTTTGGGCTCAGATCTAATTTTTAATTGTATAAAAATATAGTGTCGTGTAGGTGGTCCAATTAAATATAAAACATTTCTAAATGGAAAAATTAGCTCCTACCATTAACTAATTAACAAATTTCATTGCAACTGGATATTTTTAAAAGGCTAAATTCATTCAGATGGAGACATTTTTACAAGAATATATAAACTCTACTTACCAGTTCACTAATAGCTTAGTCCAGTGAGTCAATGAGGTGTAGACGGGTGGATGCTGATGTAATTCTGGTGGTGCTGGTCATTTCCTATGGAAATTCCACAGGGAGAAACACCAATCTAAAGGCACCAATGGCAGAGCAACCGTCACAAAAGCCACCAATCAAGCAATGGTTTCTGATGACATCCATGTGAATGATAGACACAAGCACAGCCAATCAGTGGCCACTAATCCAGCCACTGCCCCTCGATGCCACTCCCACCTTTCCACAGAAAGCCAGTGCAATTGCAGTAACAGTGCAACCCCAAAAGAGACATACGGCCTGAACGGTCCCCTCCTCAGCCTTCCCAGCACTGGCATAGGCCCAACAGGCAACAAATCGCTGCGCACACATCAACACTTTTGTTCCAAGGTGCTGTTGGGGAGCTTCAGGGTACTGATGTGCTCATGCCAGCACCTTGCACAGTGCCTTCTGAAGCACTGCAGTGCTACTCAATACACAGTGCAAGCAGGAGGCGGATCAACCAGCTCCCTGGCAGAGGCAGTGAAAAGAAGAGCCACAATATCAGTAAGGACTGGAGTCTGTGAGGGGGGGAAACTGGTGAGCAACATAGATTGCATGGGAGGCCTCCCTGCAATCCAGGACTCCTGATCAGTGCCTCCCATGGACCAGGCTTTGTCCCCTACCACCATCCCCAGGGGTGAGCTCTGTGCCCCCAAGGTGCCCTGTTGCTGCTCTGCATCCATTCTCTGCCCAGAAGGGGTTGAGCTTGCATTCCATGGTCCAAAGGTTCCAACAGAGCCTGACTTTACCCTCACATCCCCCTGTATCCTGTTGGTATGGCTCCACTGGGGCCTGCAGATGGAGTTGGCTATCATCACACTAACCAGACCAAAGTGGGCTGGTAGTGAAATGTGCACGTGTGGCTGTTGCCATTGCCAGAGGCAGCTCAGCTACCATTTGCCACTGTGCATTCTGGAGCATGGCCTCTGTCCTGGGCTACACTGCCCAGATGGAGGGTCTGCCTTGGAGTATTGGAACGGCCCCTTTGGGCTGGCCTGGAGGCATGTGTACATCATCAAGGACCAGAGCATTCCCTATGAGCATATGATGTGGGAGGGTCTGTCCAGTGTTGAAGCCATGCTTTATACAGTGATCCCTTCAGTTGTGTTGGGGGGCCATGACCTTCCCAATGAGTATGTGGCTTGCTGGCTGTTGGGCACCCTTGGAGTGTCAGTGGGAGTTGCCCCTCTTGGCATCCACTCAGTCCTACCTTTCTCCCTATAGGTGACTCACCCGTTGGGTGCCAGGGCCTAAGAGGGAACCCTGCTGGTTCAGGGTTCACAAGCCAGGCCTTGGACCAGGAGAATGAGTCCACTGTTGCCATTCTGGGCCCATTGAGCACCCTGAGTGACCCTTCCATTGGGCTCCCAGTGGGCTGTGCCCGGCCACTCACACTGAGGGCCAAGCTACACATGACGAATGACACTTGAATGGCAAGTGTATTTCTCCCTGTTCACTTGCCCTCCGCTCAATCCACTTGCCGTTCAAGTGTCATTCGTCATGTGTAGCTTGGCCGTCTGAGGCAAGTTGGAAGGAGAGGAAGGTCAGTGATGGCCCAGCCACACACACCCTGGTGGCTACAGAGGCAGACAGGGATGTGTGTGAATTTGTTGTGGGCATGGGGCATGGCAGTAGGCCCATGCAAGATACTGGTATGAAGAAAGAGCTCAATGAGTGGTCCCATTTTTAAAAAATCATTTCTTAGGGCCAAACTACACATGACGAATGACACTTGAACGGCAAGTGTATTTCTCCCGGTTCACTTGCCCTCCACTCAATCCACTTGCCGTTCAAGTGTCATTCGTCATGTGTAGCTTGGCCCTCAGTCTGTGCAATATTGGCTTTCTAGTAAAACTTCTGTTAGAACGACCCTGTGGTTGCAGCCTTTGCAGCCCCACTGCAGGGACATTTGCCTGACCGGCAGCTTCTGTGAGGAAAGGACCAGAAGTGCAGTTGTTGTACCTGCAGCTGCCTCTGCCTCAGTGGCCCTCAGGATTGTTCTGCCCTCGTCCATGAACCCGTATTTTGCTACTCAGGAGTTAACTGGAGCTTTTGCAGAATTCTACTACCCTGGGGTAATAAAATACCTTGAAATCACGCAGCCTATTGGGATAGCTCTCCAGGATGTCCTTTACAAAGCAGAAGTCCTCTTTGTCTGGACTTAGGTTTATAACACCTTCTTTGGGCCAAACTACAAGTGACAAATGACACTTGAATGGCAAGTGTATCCCTCCCTGTTCAGTTGGGTCCCTGTCTTTGTAAGAAGACTTCAGTAGCTGCCACTTCTGCTTCCAGGGCACTACCTGGAAATGACAATGGGTAGCTATACAAATTGCCAAACTCTACAGTAAAACTCTGTTATTTTACCATAATGTTTCCAGCAATTTCTAAAGCTACCATTGTCACTTCCAGGTTGTACCCTGGAAGTGAGGTGCCAGCAACTTGGCCACAGCCTGAGTTTTCTTTATTCTTCTCCCACTGCTGCTCAGAGCAATGGCTGACAACAACAACAACAACAACAACAACAACAACAACAACAACAACATCAACAACAACAACAACAACAACAACAACAACAACAACAAAATTACCTAGAGATTGTCTGCCATAAGAGATGGAAAATATTACCCAGAGATCACCTGCTACTCTGTGCGTCCCGCTCCCCAAGATCTTTCTTTGTTTCTTTCTCTGGGCCAAGCTACAAGTGACAAATGACACTTGAACGGCAAGTGGATTGAGTGGAGGGCAAGTGAACAGGGAGAAATACACTTGCTGTTCAAGTGTCATTCATCACTTGTAGCTTGGCTTTCTGTAATAAATACAATCATTAAAGAGGGGTCTTACATGTGGTCTATTTTTTTTTCTTGGAATTTAAGAGATCAAATCCATTGTAGTTTGAAATACAGCTGCAGTATTTGCAACAACTCAATTCCTTAATTCAGACCAATCCTCTAGACTGTCCAGGATTAAGTTCACTTTAGAACATATTCTTAGAAGGACAAAAAAGAAAGTTTTAGAAGAATAATTATGGCTGCAACACTGTGCTAAGAAGGAACCTCTTTGTTCAACCGTACTCCTGCTTAAAACTGAGGGCCAAGCTACAAGTGAGGAATGACACTTGAACGGCAAGTGGATTGAGTGGAGCGCAAGTGAACAGGGAGAAATACACTTGCCGTTCAAGTGTCATTCGTCACTTGTAGCTTCGCCCTGAGTTGTTTCATCATTTGCATGCCTGGCTTTGCCATACAGTTACTTTTTAAAAGTTTCTCTAAATGGAATACTCTGCCTGTGTACATATGCATGTTGAGGGGAGTTATACAAAATAAAACGTCAATATTTCATCCTGCATTTACAATTCAGCAGTGTACATATTATACATACAGTCTCTCAAGTGACAGAAGTGCACTGGGTAGGCATTTCTTAGAGTTGCAGAAGTATAAACACAATTCCAAACGCAACAAGGCAAATGAGCTTTTACGCTTATTGCTTGCAACTGAATGTCATACTAGATCTTTCTACAGAATTGTAGCAGTGCAAGCGAGTTGCATCTGCTTTAACAAATTCACTCGAAGCGTTATCAGTGTTTAAGTCAGGAAATTCTACTAATTCTTAGGGATACTTTATGCATTTATGCCATGTGATTACAACTTGTGCCGTATTTCACAAGAGCCTTTAAACCCAAGTTAAAATCTTGGAGTTGGGGAAGGACAGAGTGGGGGCGGGGGAAGAAAGACTGGTAAAGAGAGGTTAAAAAACATTTTGAGTCCCACTTTAATTCAGAACCCATAAAGACTTAAGTGCATGCAGAGTTGAGGTGTTCTAAATTCATGCATTTTACTACTTTTATAGCAGCAGAAACAAAATAGATTTGAACTCCTGAGTGAACACAAGCCTGGCTTTCTCATCACTGCTTTTTCGAGTGGATATGGCAAGATATTCTGGTTGCCTGAAGCAAACTGTTAGAGCCAAGCAGAATCTTTGAGATTTTGAGTTATGCTGAAATTTGCATGAAAATCCACAACAGTTTTTTTGCTTTTGTCCATGCCTTGGAAAAAATCTCAAGCCTGGATCCATAATAGCATTTCAAGGGGGGGGGAAGGGAAGGAGAGCACAATCGTGGAGCACAATTTCCTCCCTCCCTTCTCCCCCTCTCGGGACACCCTAACATGTCCCTCCAATCCTGTTCCTGAAACGTTAGTGCAGATGGAACTATTCCACTCGATATTTTATTTACTGAAAACCCTCTCTTCAGGGTTTCCAACCTCCCAGTGATGCCTGGAGATCTCCTAGAATTACAACTGATCTCTGGACTACAGAGATCAGTTTCAGTTGAGAAAAAGGATGCTTGGACTGGATTTTTTGACATTGCACTGTGCCGAGGGCCTTCTCCTCCCCAAACGCTGTCCTCTCCAGGTCTCCCCCCACAAACTTCCAGGAGTTCCCCAATCTGGACGTGGCAACCCTACTAGCACAGCCCATGTGACCCCAGCATCTCCCTAAATTGGCTACAACTTGATGGTACTTTCTACCTTCACCAAGAATGGGAGAGTGTGTAGGCCTGGGTTGTGATTAGTCACTTGGGTATGGAAGAGAAATTATGTGAAGAAGGGAGTCTATGGTAGAGATGGGCGTGATCAGCATTATGATTGGAAAAAAACCACGATAATGGCAATTGCGCGATTGTGACCCGGCGGATCGTGCTCGGGCACGGCCAACGATCCAGCGGTCGGGAGGGGGGCTGGATCGGGGCTTGATTGGGGCGATCGTGCTTGGATTGGGAAGCCAGACACTCTGGGGGCAGCAATCTATTGCCCTGGCAATGGAGCCAGGGGAATGCCTGAGATGTGTTTGCCCTCCTTCTGTCACCCTGGAAACACGAATGGAAGCCCAGCTTTCCTTGATCAGCAGGGCTTCCTTCCAACCATGGAGCAGCAAAGCAGTCACCAGCTGGGAGAAGACACCCAAGGGAGGGAGGGGGAAGGGGGTGTTCTGTAGCCATGGGCACTCCAATCTCATCCCTGCAAACCCTGATAGGCAGCTCTGACAGCGAAACACAGACAGCCAAACACAAACACAGTTGCTGCCGGCATCAGCCACCATTCCTGTATCACTGGGAACAGCGGGGCGCCCCTCCACTTTTGCCTCCACGATCCATGATCCACGATCCACGGATCGGAAACGGGAGATGATGGGTGTGGATCGTTAATTTGGGATCGTCGCTGGCGCCGATCCATGATCAGCTTGATAGAGTTTTTTTTGGATCGTGCCCACCTCTAGTCTGCGAATGATTTAGATCAGTTGGTCAGGAATCTTCTTCATGTTTCCACAAGCAGATTCAGGGATTATATACGTCCCTTTCCCCCAAGGCTCATGTCTCTCTGTTATCCTCTTCTTCGTATCTTTATTCCACCATTCCGCCAAGTTGCTCACGGCAGTATACATGGTTCTTCCTTCCTCCATATTATCCTACCTACAACCCTGTGAGATAGGTTAGACTGAGAGAGAGTGTGATTGGCCTGAGGCCACAGAATGTGCTTCACGGTTAGTCGGCCTTCAAACTTGGGTTTTCCAAGTCTTTGTTTGATACTCTAATGGTTACGCCACACTGACTCTACCTTGGAGAAAACAAACTTCCCTGGATTCTTTTTCATACTTTTAAGATGCACCATCAAATTGCAACTGACTTATGATGACCCAGCAAGGGGCTTTTAAGGTAAGTGAGAAGCAGAGGTAGTTTGCCATTGCCTTCCTCTGCAGAATCTTCCTTGGTGGTTGCCTATCCAAGAATCAACCCTAGTTAGATTCTGAGGGCCAAACTACAAGTGACAAATGACACTTGAACGGCAAGTGGATCGAGTGGAGAGCAAGTGGAGGGCAAGTGAACAGGGAGGAATACACTTGTCGTTCAAGTGTCATTTGTCATTTGTAGTTTGGCCCTGAGATCTTCGAGATCAGGTCATACCATGCTGCCTTTCCTCCCCTCTAAGGTACACATATAAATTAACAATTTAAAGAGGCAACTAAAAGGACAATGGAAAACGTTGGTACTTTTCAACAATAATGAAAGCAAAACCCAAACATGTAGTAGTAGTAGTAGTAGTAGTAGTAGTAGTAGTAGTAGTAGTAGTAGTAGTAGTAGTAGTAGTAGTAGTAACAACTGCACTTATATACCACTCTTCTAGACAGATTAGTGCCTAGAACAAATTAAGTGTTATTATTATTCCCAAAATACAGCGGGGGAGCTGGGGGGGGGAGAGGAGTGTCTTACCCAAGGCCACCTACTGAGCTCATGGCAGGAGTGGGATTCGAACCAGCAGAGTACAGATTTTCAGCCGAACCACTTAACTAGATTGCTACAGTAGCTCTATTATGGCGTATTCAGCTCCACAGAAAATCAAAGTAGATGATCCTAACATGTTGACAAGCAGCCTAGCTCAATTTCATCTCTTCACGTGTCTTTTTTTGTTCTGATGGTCAGTGCTGCTATACAGGGGCAAAATTTTTAATAACACAAACTTGTGACTAAGATAAAAATTCTGCACAGCACCTGTGACTGTTAAAAGTGCTCAGTAGCAATTATATTTGACCCGTTCGTTTTTTTTTTCATGTGTCTAATCTCACAAGTCCTACTTGGCAAAAATAAATATATCCAAGTACCTCAGATAGTTAGGCTAATGAGCTTGAGTACTTAATGTTGATGGCATTGACCAGACTAAGATCTCAAAGGCTTCATCAAACAAGAAAATTCATTGTTCAAAGCTATATTGCATTTTTTTGGTGAGGGGGAGGTCGAGAGAGGCCAAGATTCAGGGACCCTCTGATAGTCTATTTCCACCCATCTCCAAAAGCTTCAAGCCAGCCTTGGCAAAGTTGATATTAGGATTGTGTCTGGTTGCCAGCAAAAAGTAATAAATGAGTATTTGAAGCAGTAAAGATGATGGGACTGAAAATCTGGAAGTCAATTAGGGCATAATTCAAATTACTGAGATGGATGCCTCCATCCTGTTAAATGTGACAAACCTGCATATGGCTCTATGTCTGCAGTGTCGTCCTAATTAGTAGCTTTACTAGATAGCCAATATCATTCAGACAGAGGAATGATTTTTGTTTAAAAAAAATGGGCCCAGTCATCAAACCCGTCATACCAATGAAGCTATGGTCCACAGGCAAAAAAGAAGACATGTTTTCCCTACTGATTTGTCTTGACTAGAGATGGGCATGAACCAGGAAAATTCTAAACTGTGTGGTTCATGATTTTTCATGTTTCACGAACCACGAACTATGAATTTTCACAAATTTGCCCCGGGTCACAAACCGGTTCATTCGGTTAATGAAAACTTCCGGGTCAGCAAAAGGTCTACAGAGAACCAATCCCCTTGTTGCCTAGGATACTGATTGACTGGCACCAGGCTTTCTGCAGTGATGAACTGAAATACAAGCCAAACGAACTGGGCTAAAATTTGTCATTGTTCATGAGAAATGAGCTCCCACGAACTGCCAGTTCATGAACCATGAACTGGCCCGGTTCATGACGAACTTCGATTCATATTTTGGTTTGTGCCTGCCTCTAGTCTTAACTTCCATGTTCTTACTAGCAGAACACCGAAAAAATATTTCTGGGAACATCTTGGTATGTCAGATGCTACAAGTTCATGCTTAGATTATCCAAATGCCAATCCAATCTAGGGGCAATATATTTCAGAGTAATCCTGGAACTCCTTTGAAGATTTTTAGTGGATCCTCAATTAGAAAATCTGTGGAGGCAGGCAGTCTGCTCCTGTGGACAGTTTAGTCATCAGTTTCAAACCTTCTGTGCTGTCACAACTGCAGGGATGTGCTTAGCATGTGGAAGTTCACATTCCATTTATAAAGAGACAGTGAGGTCCAGATAGGGTCACCAACTTCCAGGTGGAGCTCTCCCAGAATTCCAACTGAACTCCAAAGTATAGAGATCAGTTCCCCTGGAGAAAATGGCAGCTTTTGGAGATCATGATACCCTATTATGACATTATACTTAATTGTGGTCCCTCCTCCCCAAACCTCGCCTTCACCAGGTTCCAGCCCCTGAACTTTAGGGATTTCCTAACCCCAAAGTTGACAACCTTCCCTTCTAATCATAAGAAAGACATGCAAGTTATCCTGCTTTGGCACATGAGTAATTTACATGGAATATAGAAGAAGGGAAAGCTGTAGCTATGTGAAGACCACGTGAACTTCCTATTCACTGTATTGGCCCTTTGCACTACCTGTTCTATCCCTAGGGGGGATGGAATTGGTGAAACAAGTTCTGTTGAGTTCTGTGAGAATTTTCTGCTCGCAGGATTATGTTTGGGCATGCACTGCATCAGGCCAAGAGAACTTAAATTAAAAAAAAAAATCTCCTAAGTGGTAAGTACTCAGTTGGATCCAGAAATGCATGGAAGTGTGTTATAGTTCATATTTTATTCTTCTTCCCTTGAAAACATGCTTAAAATGTTCAACGTTAGACTTCATTGTGAATACAAAGGTATTTAGATATATTAAGCTGGTGCATCAAATATCTGATGTATTTTTTTTTGCTCTTTCTAATGGACAGTTTAGTGCACCGTGTCCATTAGAAAGAACAGCATTCCCCATTAATGAATAGCTCATACCTATTTCTTTTCCACTGCTATCTGAAGAAAATAAAACCCATTTCAATTTCACCCACCCACACACCTCTTCTAAGAAATGTTTGGGAGGAATGAATATACATCTGTGTTGCTTACCAAGTAAGCTAAACAAAATAAGGATGTTCACCTGAAAAAAAATTCAGCATTTTGGAAAATGCACAAATACCAGCATTCTGGGTTATTTGGGTCCTCCAACATTGTTTTGACATTTGGTTTTTCCCCCCACAGAATTCTGAATTTTTTCAGGTTCTTAATTGTCTATGGGGGATGATTTCTGGGGGGCTGGAATGACTGTTTTTCAGAAAAATGAAACTGAAAATGCAGTAAACATAGTCCTGTCTGTCTCCTACAGACCCATCAAGTTTCAAGTTAATTGGATCACGGGGTCCAATTTTATGGGCCTCTAAACAAGGTGCCCCCAGTCATCCTATGTCTCTCTGTAGTTTCCTATGAAGGAAAAAATTCCATGCTTTCCTCAGGGCAAAGGACCAAATAGCAAAACACTAAGTATTAACCACTAAGTAACAGTAATAGTAACCACTAAGCAAAAGCCTCCAAATGCAAACAGAACCAACAAGCCCAACAGGGCCAATGTCAACCTAGAGAATTCCAACAGAAGTACTGGCCAATATGCAAACCCAACACAACCATCTCAAACCACAGAATTCAACTTATAAGCAAGGGATACTGTTGCAAGCCCAAAAGAAACAATGGAAAAACAGAATCTAAGCCAAACCAACCTGGTAAGCCAATAACAAGGCAGCCAGCCAGACCTAGCAAGACATTGCTACACATACATATCACTCCCCCACCCCCCAAAATACAACTTCCTAACCATACAGAGTTGCAAAACGGGCATCGTTCTCACAAAACAAAAGAGGGAGGTCTCCAAAGAGATTAGTGCCTATGAGCAGTCACCTGTTTAAATTTTGTAACAAAATTGTAAAAAAGAAGCAATCACTGCATCTTTAAATGGTAATTGATTAGCGTCAGTTAAATTGATCTCAGCAGGCGAACCCACACCCGAACAGGAAATTGAGCTACTATGCTGTGAGAAATTGTACTGTAAGAATACGTTAGACTCTATGGAAGAATTGTAAGTTGCAAATGTTTTTGTAAAGAAATTTCTTCAGTTATAATGCAGTAGTGTTTCAGATATTTGATTTTTGTCTCCAGACATTAATGTGGCAGTGAACAAGAGTTCTTGAAATGAGCATTAACACCTATGGGAGCCAACTGACGGGAGCGCTGACAATCGACGGGAGCAGTTGATGATTGTGGATACAGCACTCTGCGTATATTCTCCTGATAGGAAAAAGGGAATATAAATATAAAACATTGACAGTACGAACTGTATCTAGGACTTTTTCAGGCTTTGAGTCAACACGAACTCTTGGACATGAGTAAAAAAAATTTTGTAAAACAGACATAACTTTTGTATAATGACATATGTAATTTTGGTTTTGAACCTTGAATGCAATTGTTCATAAAAGATATTATTGAGTATAAGAACTTTAATGCACATCGTGTAGTATTTTGGCCTCCTTGCAGTCCTAGGTGACTGCTCATAGGCACTAATCGTTCTTACAAAGCCTGATTGAATTCTAGTACCTCCTGTCCTTGTAGCATAACTGCTTTACTCAGAAGATAATTGTTTAAATAGAAAGTTAAATCAGTCACAAATCATATAAATAAATCATACAAAAATGGTGTGTTTAATAAAATCCTATCCTTTGATGTTCGTCTGTGTTGTATCAAGGCAAATCTAGGTATTTGGGATGTTTTCCTTGATCCAAGGTGCTTGATACTTGTTCAGGAGCAAGTTGAAAAGCCCTGGATATGATCTCAAGCGTCACCTCCTAACTACTCAGTAGTTTTTAAGGCGAGAACAAGCTCCACATCTAACACCACGGAAGTGAACACCTCTTTGAATAGAAGTGGAAAGAATCTTCCACCAATCTCCAACATTTAGACTGTGCCTCCATATTTATTTATTTATTTATTTATTACATTTCTAGACCGCCCTCCCCATCGGACGGGCTCAGGGCAGTGTAACAACATACAATTCATAACATACAGTTTAAAACAATTAAAACATTATAAATAAATATTTTAAACATTATTCCACATGCAATAAAATTTCTCAAATGGCAGGTATAAATATTAAAATTCAGCTTTTTAGGTGCAGGGCCTGGCTCTTACATAATGACCTGCGTCACACTTTATGAGCTCCTGCATGGGTGGTGGATGGTCTTCAGTGGTATGGCCAGCGAGAGGACAGCCTAGCCCCCACCAAATGCCTGGCGGAACATCTCTGTCTTGCAGGCCCAGTGGAAAGATAACAAATCTCGCTGGGCCCTAGTGTCCTCAGACAGAGAGTTCCACCAGGTCGGAGCCAGGACCAAAAAGGCCCTAGCTCTGGTAGAGGCCAGACAGACCTACCTGGGGCCAGGGACCATCAGCAACTGGGGAGAGGCAGTCCCAAAGGTATGCTTGACCCAGTCCGCCTAGGACATTATAGGTCAACACCAAAACCTTGAATCGGACCCGGTACTCAACTGGTAACCAGTGCAGTTGACGGAGGATGGGTGTTATATGTGCCATGATTGGAGCTCTGGCAACCACTCGTGCAGCTGCATAGCGTAGATTGGTCTGGGCATCAGGGCAGATTTATTTATATCTTCTCAAAGACAATGATGATGCCACATTCTGCCTTCATCTCTACGGAAAGACTTATCCCATCTTGCCCAGCAGATGTAGGTTTGCTCGTGAAGATGGAATTGATGGGACATGTGGATATGTCCTGATGTGATTTTGTCATAGTCAAAGACCAAGCCCTAGGAACCTGTCACTTTAAAAAGATATCCACTAGAAGGTAAGGACAATTACAGGAAATAGAAGCATTACAGCTGAAGAGACAGGACTTGGATTTTCATTTAATGATGGCCTTTATGAATAGCATTCATGCATTTAACATGAGAGACCTGTGCCAGATATTTCCTTTCGCTACACAATAAAACCTTCCTAATTTTTCAGTGCCATTGTCATTTGTGTTTCAACCGCATTTGCGATATGATATTTATAACACTTTATTCAGCTACATGGGATTTCAAGCTAATAACCTGGTCCTAAACATGCTTATTCAGAAGTCAGTGCCAACGAGTTCATAGGTAAAATGTACATAAGTTCAAGTCGTAAATGAGAGACAGGATCAATTGCAAAATTATCTTGACAAAAAATGTAAATAGAATAGTGCTCTAAGTGATCTCAGTAACAGCCGAGAATTTTCACCAATTTTGTTCTTATTGTATCTATTTAGTAGATATAGATATAGATATAGATATAGATATAGATGATATAGATATAGATATAGATATTCTCACCGCCAGTCCTCAGAGTATCTATTTAATAGATATAGATATAGATATAGATATAGATATAGATATAGATATAGATATAGATATAGATATAGATATAGATATTCTCATCTCCAGTCCTCAGAGTGCAAGCTAAAAATTAATTCAGGATGAAAAATGCTTTTAAACATTGAGCAATGAATATGTCAGAGGGTTTTTTTCCCCTCCATGAAAATGAGAAAGTCTAATTGGACTCTGTGTAATTAAAAGCTCTCTCAGCTTGACAGCCACCAGTCAACAGTGTTGTTGCTCACAGCACTGATTGGAACACAACCTATCTTGAGGTTAAAAACAATGTGAAGTTACTAAAACTCTGTAATTCAAGTTGCAGCCAGAGCAACTAAGCACAGCTTATAGAATGCAAGAGTGGAAGAAAGACTGGTCTAAGGAAAGCTATTGATTTGAAGTTTTGTCATCACCCTACTGGCCTTTGCAGCCATTACATAGAGCATTTGTTTTGCTTGTTTGCGAGTCATGTCATGTGAGCTGCCTCGTCATGTTGTTTCCATATTGCACCACCATGTGTGATGGACAAGTCTGGTTTCAACATCGCCTCTCTTGGGGAACAGCCAATGACAGCTGGTGGAATACTGGGGCTGGAGACAATTGGAATCCATTTAGGAAATTAGAGAGTGGGAGAAAGTTTGGGGAGCTGCTGGAGATTAGCCACAAAGATATAGCTGGCTGTTGATACCTGTTCTAATCTATGCATTTTAAAACCATTCACTCCAGTGTTCTCCCTTGTAAATGGAAATTATTCTTGTTTCTGGCTTAACCTGACTGGCTTGAAGTTGTTGGCTGAAATGAAATAAAACACATGCACAAAACTCAAACACTGGTTATGACACATAGACCAAATTTAATTAAATGGTGGTAGCATATAAGGAAAGTAAACACTGGGTTCCTTTTCCCCAATAGACCTGGGGAGAAGCTGGGTGAGGAGAAGTTAACATAGGGAACGGGTTGCCTGTCTCTTGGGACTTCTGGGAAAAGGAGTAAGGCAACCCTGTGTGGATTGAGGTCAGGGCACTCTGCCTGATAAACAGAGGGTAAAGGTGGTATGTTGTGATTGCCCTTAACTGTCCGGGAAGCCACAAACTTGTGGAAGGAGGTTTATGGTGGGTGGCAATGTGTAAGGCAGTCACTCACGCCATGATAATTTACAACTAGATTTTCCTATGTAGACAAGGCAATTCAGTTGTGAATTGCTGTAGTGAAAAATAGGGAAGTGAGTACACAGTCAGTGGGGGCCATTTCAAAAGCTTCAGCTGGATTTTCAAATATTGTAATTAAGACTAGTTGCATTCGAAAATCAATCCTAACTTGGTCAAGGTTCTTAAGATTCACGACTTCATTCTGGCCAATGCCAGCTTGGGATATTTCTAGACACCTGGGGTGGTGCCAGAGGCGGGCAGTTTTGGAAGGGGAAGGAGATCATCAGGAACATGATGCCTTCCAAAGTTGTCATTTCCTGCAAGGGAACAGATAGATGGCAAAACAACGTCAGGATCCATAGCCAAACCGGCCTTGGGAAAACTGTTTTCTAACCCCAGTCTTTGTAAACTAGAGTTCTGTGATGTTTCCAGGAGAACTCCTGGCCCCACCTGGGCATTGATATCCCTACCACCAGCTAATGTCTTCCACAGAAGATCGTATTTGCACCTCAACGAAGGAGCCGTGAGGGCTGCTAAGGTCAGGGCCTTCTCTGCAGTGATGCATGTTGGATAATGCGCTTCCAATCCTCTTTATAGATCATTTGGAATGGATTTTTTCATGCGTGGAACAAAAAATCCACCTCAAATGATTGATAAAATGCATCAAAAGTGCATTATCCAACGTATGGGGAATCAGCCTCTTTGTCTCTGGAATCATTTCCTCAAAGCTCTCTCATTTTTGGTGCCAGGGGAAATTTCAGTTCAGCCTCTTGCATTTTGGATGGAATTGTTGTCGGTATGTATCGTTTTCGTTGACTGCAATATTTTATTGATCTTATATGAATTTAATTTATCCGTGTAAACCATTGTGTAAGCCACTTCTGAAGGTGTAGCTGAGTGAGAGACAGGAAGTCACATTTAAAAAACTAAAACAACCTTTCATATGGTATGTTCATGAATGCATGAAGCTGCCTTCTATAGAGCGTCTCTCTAGTAGAGACGGGCACAAACTGGAATACGACCCCAAAACCCCCACAAACCAGCCCGGTCTGTGGTTTGTGAACCAGGGGTTCGTGGAAGCTCGTTTCCATGTACTTTCACGAACTGGTCTATTGGTTTGTTTGGTTCGTATTAAAAGCAGTTTAAATGGCCATTCCCCCAAGGAAATGGCCATTTAAACTTTTCCTGTCCTTGCAATCGGCAGGTCCCTTTAAACTATCAGCCGGCAGCCGGCAGGGGGGATCCCTCCTTCTGCCTGCCAGCTGATAGTTTAAAGGGACCTGCTGCTTGCAAGTGGCAGGGCCCTTTAAATGCCCTGGTGGCAGTTTGAGGGGTGGGAAGGCCGTTTTTGGTCTCCTCTGTCACTGCGGGCCCGCGCAGTGGTGGAGGAGGCCAAAAATGGCCTTCCCACCACTTGCAGGAGGAGAGGGAGGAGGCCGCAGGCCAGCAGGGCTGCTAGAGCATGAATCAAGGTAAGCGTGGGGTTGTGGCTGGGGGGCTGGGGGCTGGGCTGGCGGCTGCGGGCTGGGGCTGGGATTTGTGGGCCGTTTAAAGGGCCCTGCCGCTTGCAAGTGGCAGATCCCTTTAAACTATCAGCTGGCAGGCAGTGGGGGGATTCCTGATAGTTTAAAGGGACTTGCCACTTGCAAGCCACAGGAAAGGGCCCTTTAAACATTTAAATGCCCCTTTCCCTGCTGCTAAGTTCTCACGAACCATGAACTAGTTCGCGAACTTGCCCCAGTTCGTAGGAGTTCATGGTTCCTGATTCATGGAAACCCATGAACTGCATGGTTCAGTTTTTTTGTGGTTCATGCTCATATTTACTCTCTAGACATCCAGGTTTGTAAGAGTGGTGTTTGGGTTCCCCAGACCCAACTTGTGTTCCTGCAACCACAAAGCAGCTGTGCGGAATGACTGTTAAAAAATAAAGGAGAGTCCAAAGGGCCTGAGGGCCAAGCTACACATGACGAATGACACTTGAACGGCAAGTGGACTCAGGGCCAAGCTACACATGACGAATGACACTTGAACGGCAAGTGGATTGAGTGGAGGGCAAGTGAACAGGGAGAAATACACTTGCCGTTCAAGTGTCATTCGTCATGTGTAGCTTGGCCCTGAGTGGAGGGCAAGTGAACAGGGAGAAATACACTTGCCGTTCAAGTGTCATTCGTCATTTGTAGCTTGGCCCTCAGAATGCCTCCGTTGAGGAAGGAAGGGCTCCTGTCTCCTCCCTCAAGACATTTTACATAATAGCAAGCAGGGAGTTGTCTCTATTTTTGCTGCTTCATGTGGAGTATTCTGTGCACATGGAGCAGTAAAAACAGGGAAATACCCTCCCCCCTGGTGCCATTTTGACATTGGGAAATCACTTGAGGGGGAGATAGGAGCCCTTCCTCCCCTGCTCTGAGGCCTGGTGTTCTGAGGCCATTTGGGGTTTCCTTTATTTCTTAACAGCCATTCCCCACAGCTGCTGGGTGGCTGTAGGGACCCTGAGTTGGTCTGGATTCTTTAAAAACCTACCCATCTAGAGAGTCCCTGAGTTAGACAGCTGGCTCATTGAAGTTGGTATTGTCGACTTAGACTGGCAGCCACTTACCTGCATTAAGTTGAGGTCCTTTACAACTCCTGGGAACTTCTGCATGCAAAGCAAGCGCCCTGCTGCTAAGAAATGATCCCACTCCAAAATAAACATCCCATAACCTTTCAATGGAACACTCATTTCCCTGGGTGCTTTCCCATCCCACTTAGGGCCAAGCTACACGTGACGAATGACACTTGAACGGCAAGTGTATTTCTCCCTGTTCACTTGCCCTCCACTCAATCCACTTGCCGTTCAAGTGTCATTCGTCACGTGTAGCTTGGCCCTTAGTTAAAAGAAATTTGCACCCCTCATCTAACGGAGACTCCGTTCCAAATTTCAAGAATATAGCAAAACGTTTTCCTCTCTTCTAGGAATAAAAATCCTCAGTTGTAGACTGAACCTGGAGAGCATACTTGGCCATGCTTGTTTGATATCTGTATGGATGGCAAGGGAAGAGTACGTGTATAGTTACATTGCTGGCATCCTGTTCTCTACAGACTGTACTACAGATGAAAATAATTTGCTAAGACATTAGGAAGGATCCAAAGGTATATTACTCTAACCTTTTAAAAGTCCCATCACTAATATTTCCTTTCCTCTGTGATCTAGGCATTCTAATTCATGAACACTCAATTAAAAAGCTAAATGTGCAATTCCAGTAAATGAAAATCACTGCCAGGGAAGCAGAGGCGAGGCCTGTTTGACAACCGTAATAAGTTGTTCATTTCCAGAGAGCCACATGTGATGCTGATAGTTTGAGAGAGAAAAGGGGGGGGGGAACAGAAATAAATATTGCACAGTCAATACTATCATTGAGTTAGTACCACAAAATCAGGAATCTTCTATTTACTGCAGACTGTTGAAAATGTAGAACTCCTGGAAATGAATTAAAAAGCATTGGCTGAGGCAATTGCTTGTCCTTTCCCAATGCGACACAAGGCCATGGTAAATTCATCTTTCTGGCTTCCAAGATATAACACAAGATGAGGTTTCTTTTTTTTGTTTAGATAGCAGGGATCTTTTAAAATAAAAACATATGTCATTTTCATAACAGACCATTGTGGCAACAAAATTTGCAGGAAACATTCAGCAAAATAGAAAAGATATAGCTGTGGCCAGCTAAGACTGCAGCTACTTAGACCTTTATGCTGCTGGTAGAACTATCTCATAAATGACTCTGAATGATAGATTTGATGAAGAACAACTCTTTTGTGATATCATGGGGAGGACAGCTATGTTATCTAGGGGCTAATCATGCTATTCAAAGGAACCATGTTGGCAGAACAGACCCCACCAACTATGGGAACAACCATGGAAGAGGGGGCAACCACATTGCTTGGGGTATATTTCATGGGGAAGGTTAGACTAACCATCACTGCTCCTATCCTGGAGTTCCAGGTTACCCACTCCTCTTTAGCTACCTGCTGACCCAAGGGATTCCATTCCAAATGACCCAGAACCGACTTGCAGTTCAGCCAAGAGAAGGATGCTTCCCGTGTTTTATAGCAGTCGTTTATTTAAGGTGCGGTAAAAGCAGTCATCTTTCCCCTTCCTCGTGGGAGACGCTCAGTACAGACAAAGAGAGGAAGAGCGGTTGTAAACAAAACACAGGAACAAGGTCATTAAGGATTCAAATATCCCTCCTCCTGTTGGTGGCAGCGTAAACTACAATTCCCATCATTCAAAGCCTTAAAGAGGCAACACACATTTCTGATAGAGCTAATACAAGCTTCTAAGCTGTGGCTAACAGCACAGCTCCTGCTCTGCCCCCAGTCTTCGGCTGTCACGCAGTAGAGTAGTAAAAGAAAACTGAGGGGAATTAGCATTGCTTTGATGCTCCAGCACCACTTCCGGTGTGAATCCAGAAGTGATATTAACATGTTGAGGCCAGCGCCCTAGGATTCTACCAGAGCTCTATGGTAAAACCACAACATTTTGATGGAATCCCAGAGTGTCTCCCTGGCGCAATGATGTCACATCTGGACTTGTATCAGAAGTGTCTGTGTGGCATCACCAATGAAAATAAGATGCCCTCAACAAGTCCTTGTCTATCCCCCACTTGTAGCTTTCTATTTTATATAAATTGGTTTCTGTTTAAGAGTTTCCCACACACAGAATTAGCATCTTTAGAAGTCTGTTGATTGAGTGGTCTTTTTAGGTGTTTTACAAAGAAGGCTGTCAATGAAAAGGCCCTGCCATTTTCTTTATTACTACAAATATCTTGTCAATATATGCTCCATAGTTTTCATATGTTTCCTGTATTTAGTTTTCAAAGGTGCATAGTGGGAGTTTTTGTAAAATATATATATATATATATATATATATATATATATATATATATATATATATGGTAAGTGGAATATGTTCCTGATTCAAGCAATCACAGAACCATTTTCAACAGAAAAAGGATTTTTCTTATCTACAATATTGACAGAAATTATCAATATTACATGTAATATTTAATTTCCCCATGAAATTTTAAGTTCTAGACGTATACTTTTTGTCCTTTAAACAGTTCTGTTTTTCCAGCAGCCCTGGTTTGTACAATTAAGTTAACAAATATTCCAGAATTCCAGCTCTACCCATGCAATGACCTAGAGCATTACAGAAGATTGAGTAAAATATGGGGGCAAGAATGAATAAACATTCTCCACAATTATAGGCCAGTAAATGGACCGTTGCTGATCAGTATTATGGCTTTGTGAATATATTAAAAAATTGCTTCATTTGAAAAACCTTGGGTGTGCAAATAGCCAGTGTTCAAGGAGTTTCTGACTCACTGACTCACTGACTAAAAATAAAATGGAGGACAACAGATAAAAACGATTTGAAAATTGCGCGGGCAAGAAATGGCAATATTTCTTATCTATCAGTGTTCTTATATTTATTGGAAGGACTCTTTTTACCCTTCCTTTCTGTTTAAAGCCTCCCAGGTGGCTATTAAAAAGCAATGAAACAATTCAGATCTGAATGATAAAGCAGAACCAGTAATAAAACACAGCAACAATATAACTCTGAGCTCGGGCTGTGTAGACCATCTGCTTGGCAGGCAGGTTCAATTCCCAGCATCTACAGTTGAAAGGGATTAGGCAATAGATAAGTGAAAGCGTTCTGCTTCCAACCCTGGAGAGCCACTGTCAAAGCAGACAACTGTAACCCTGATAGACCAATAGTCTGACTTGATAGTAGGCAGCTGCTTAAGTTCAGAAAAAGAAGCAACGGCCATACAAAAGGAATGTGTATACACACAGTTCTTATCCCCCTCACTCAGTAAATGGCCTAGTCGATCTTATTCTAAGGCAGGCTCTTTGGTTTAGAAGTTACAACGTTCGAAAAGCATCCCATTACCTTCATGCCTTTGGCCGGGCAGCCAGCCCTTTGTACGTTCCATGTGGCAAGGCGGGGCATCAAAATGCAGCTCAGGTGTGAATGCTCCTTCCCCCTGTTGCAAAACAGACTACCAAAACGGACCACTTTCCCTCCATGCCAAGGAATTTTATTCTCTCCTTTTCTTCAGCCCCTTATGGGTCAAAGAATCCTTTTCTGAAATTTCCAGGAAGATACAATCTAGCCCCTTGTACTCCCAAGCCTATGTGTTCCCTATAGGCAGGGCTTTTTTTCTGGGAAAAGAGGTGGTGGAACTCAGTGGTGGAACTCAGGACTGCACAATGATGTCACTTTGGGTCAGCTGGAACAAGGGGGGAGTTCTTTAAAGTTTAAATTGCCCTTGGTGAAAATGGTCATATAGCCAGTGGCCCTGTCCCCTGATCTCCAGACAGAGGGGAGTTTAGTTTGCCCTCCACACCACTGGCAGTGGATCTGTTGCCCTGGGCCTGGCCAATGCTCCAATGGCTATAATTAATAAAGTTGTGACACATTACACCCAAAATGCTGTGTCATGTATTCTTTGCACAAGGCATCAGCCTCAACATTGCCCATACGGATGCAAGGATAAGGATCAACTTCACTGACATCCCTTCATCTTCAAGGAGATTCATATGTATGTTTATTAAACAACAGTCCTCCATGCTGCATGGCAGCCATTTTCAAAACCAGGCAAGTTTTTAAAGCTGCTTTTGATACAGCAGGGAGATAGATCCATTCAGATCAGAATCCTTTGTGGACGCTGGTCTTCATCTAGACTTTTTTTCCAATTTCAGTTCCAATAACCTTTATTGGCATAGTATACACATCGAAAGGAAAAGAAAATGGCAGTACAGCACAATTTGCCAGTTTGTCAGCATGAGAGCAGGGTGAATTTCAGGTAATTGTGACTCAAACAGCTAATAATTAAAAACAATCCCCCTGCCCCAGGAACCCAATAATAATAATAACAACAACAACAACAACAACAACAACAACAACAACAACAACAACAATAATTTTAAAAAACCCTCAGGTGTCACAATTAGCCTACTCCCTTCAGTTTCTCCCCTTCCTCTCTCTTCCTTTTTCCTTTTCCAGTTTTTCACTTTCTTTCATCCTCAAAATGATTGCCAAAGACTCTGCCACCTGCTCATTAATTTCAGGAAGTCTGTCCGCTTAGAAAAATTCTGCACCTCTAGTAATTGCTATCTCAGAGATTTGGAGAAGGGGCCTGATCAGTCGTGAATGTAGTTGAGTAAACAGCGGGCAGTGTAGAAGAATATGCTGAATAGAGTCAGGTTCCCAGCAGTAGCACCTGCATGGTCTTTCCTCATAGGGACTTTTTCTCAAAGGATGATTCCGCACACGTTGGATAACACACTTCCAATTCTCTTTATAGATCATTTGGAACAATTTTTTTCATGTACGGAACAAAAAATCCACCTCAAACAATTGATAAAGTGCATGTGGTGCATCTACCTTGGTGATAACTATGTTAATTATTTAGTCTCCAAGCCTCCGTGCTATAATGCTGCAAACAGGGGTGAGTGATAATCCCTGGTGATGCTCCACATCTAAATCTGCCCAGTCCTCCCTTGAGTTTTTTATCTATCCATAAAAATGTTTTGTAAACATACGTGCATAAGAAAAGAGCAAGAGTCCAGTAGCACCAGAAGACTAACAAAATTTGTGGTAGGGTATGAGCTTTCGTAAGCCACAGCTCCCTTCTTCAAATACAGCTAGAATTAGCAATGGTTTTCTCCACATTCACTTAACCCTCTGTATACCCCGCCCTATTCAGTCACTCCTGCTATTGTCATTCACCGGCTATTATCATCCAGCTTCTGTAATCACTCTGCTCTCCACAATATAAGAACAGATAGACTCACATTCTAGCTGTATCTGAAGAAGTGAGCTATGGCTCACAAAAGCTCATACCCTACCACAAATTCTGTTAGTCTTATAGGTGCTATTGGACTCTTGCTCTTTTCTACTGCTACAGACAGACAAACACGGCTACCTATCTCGATCTATAGGTACATAAGCATTGTATGTACATAAGCATTTATGTATGTAAGCATTTCACATAAGCATTAACTAAGAGAGCTTCTCTATTATATAAGCATTCCAATTGTGGAATCAACGGGTACAATGACCATTCCTACATGTCCTTAACACTGCTGGCTTTTCCCCTTCACTCCACACATCTCTGATTTCAAAACAGTAGCAGGCTGTTTGGCTTCTGGTTTTTTGGACCTTTTCTGAGAATGTACTTTCCCACGGTCCCTGAGTGTGTACAAAGCATACAAAGCTGTGTGAGCCAGCAGAGTAGATTTTGGAGTGCTATTGTTTTTGGAGGAGGAGGAGCTCCCACCATCATTTTTTTTTTCCTATAAAAAAAAGCTTTAACATGGAAGCTGTCAGCTTGCAAATCAAATAGTCATCTTTTTGGAACATTTTTAGATAGCATATCAAGTGACACAGCGTACTTTCTGGCCCCACCCTGACAACAGCCTTGTATCCTTTTATTCTGCTAATTAAAAAAGAGTTGGCCCTCAATTATCTAGTAATTATGTAAAATGTGTTCATTGCCAAAGGCAATTTGAGGGGGGGGATTTGTCTTAACGAGACTGCCCTGATCACCTGTGATTAATAAATACAATAGAATTATCACAGGTCACTAAATAATGTTGAGGTAGTTTCACAGCAGATTGACTAGCGATCTACAGGTGAAAGAAAGCACTAAAAACCAAAACCTATTCAAACTGTCACTCCACAAGGTGAATTACTGTAATCAGTGAATTGGAATTCTGCCTTGATGTATTTACAAAGCCTTAAAAATGAACATCTTGGTATGAAAATAAAAGATTTCACACAGGTGGCAAATTCTACAAATTGAAGGATTAATATAATCTGTGGATCTTTAATTACAGTGACACAAATTGGTATGGAAATTGTAGGCATTTCTTTCTCTCTAAGTGTCCCGATTCAGTGGGGGGCAGTCTAAATTTTCAGAGTCAAGCCCCAAGAGAAAGTACAAATCTTCCCAATGCTGTAAAAAAAAAACTTTTTATATATTATGTCCAGGATTGATAAATTGCACCTGGCAACCAGCCAGGGGTGAGCAAGGATGGCGTGGACATACCTGAGGACATATCCTGTAGTGACATCATCCTATTGCCACCATACCAGAACTGCTCTGATATTGGGGCAAAAATGCTATAGGTTTTACCCAAATACCAGGGCTTTAATTGGTGATGTGATGATGTCACTTCCAGGCAAACAGGAAGTGACATCATTGTGTTGTTTGTGACATCACTCAGAAGAGCCTAGTAAATCAGCTTAGCAGTGTTGGGGCATGGCTTGGGGCAAGGGATTTTCTGCCACCAGAGGAGGGGCTGTCAATCTGTGTCACTATGTATGGCAACAACTCATGGAGAACCTGCCTGCCCAAAGTGGTGAACATTAGACATGGGCATGATCTAAAAAATAATCCCAATTTAGCTGATCGTGATTCTGCAGTGGCACCGAACCCAGGTACCCGAACCTCACTGATCAAGTCCCATTTCCAATACAGAACCGGGAATCGGGAATCGGGAAGGCCGACGCAGCGCTAAAGGAGTGGTGGGTGAGGAGGATGGCAGCTGCCGGGCCCGGCAGGCCCATGGAGGTGGCGGCGAGCCGCCTCCCCTCAGGGGGCGGGGGGGTCTGTCCCCACAGGAGTGTGCCGGTACTGTCACGGGGGGGGGGGAAGCAGAGGAGATAGCTCCCTATTCCCTAATTCCCTATCCACTGAAGCCCAAAGCTAAAGCTCCCTCTCTCTCTTGCGCTTTCTCTCTCCAAAAGCGGCAAGCGACAGCTCGCCTCTGTCCCACTCCACCCACGAGCGGAAAGTGAAACTTTGTTGTGCAGCACATGGCTATTTATAAAGCCTGGGTCTGCTATGCTGGAGGGCTGTATTTGGCTGTAAGAGCTGCCTCTCAGGCTTTGCCCATGGCTACAGAAGAACACCCCCTTCCCCCGCCCTCCCCTCTCTTCTCCCAAATGGACGAGACGGGCATGCACTTTTCTGGCTGCTCCGTGGTTGGAAGGAAGCCCTGCTGATCAAGGAAAGCTGGGCTTCCATTCACGTGCCCAGGATGACAGAAGGAGGGCAAACAGCTCTGGCATTCCCCGGGCTCCGTTTCCACGGGGCTCTGTTCCCTCGGGAACAGATGGCTGGCACCAGACTGTCTGCAGACTGCAATCCTGAACGTAAACCGATCGATCCGATCGAGACCCGAGCGCTGAACCAGGAGCCATGGACAGAACCGATCAGTCCCGATAGCGCAAATGCCAAAATTGGGGCAATTTTCAGTCCGTAATTCCGATCGTGCCCATGTCTAGTGAACATATTCCAGTAAATTGAACCCACACAGATTATGATAATTTTTAAAAAAACTTTTAAAATTTTTAACCACATAACTCTAAGTTACTATGGCATGCAAAGGAACTTGCATAAAATCAATGCATTCTTTTCAATGAACGTATTGATTTTACGCTCTCTAACTTTTCTCTTAAACCCTTCAGAATTAGATACATGCAAGTGGGGGGCCCATGAGTACTTGTGAAGGGCATCCTGGAAATTCCTAGAGCATCATCTGGAAGTGACATCACTTGCAGCTTTGGATGCACCCGCCTCCACTTTCTCACTCAACAATGATCAGCAGGCCTGACAACCCCAACCTCAGCAAATTACAAAGATATACACATGGAGAAAGAGAGAAGGGGGAGATGAAGAAGTCATGTTTGACTAGAACTAGCAGAGGAGTCGCCAAGCCATCTTCCAATGACAGTTGGGAGTAACAGCCATGCTTATCGGAAGCAAGGTGAATCTAATAAAGTGTAGGCAGCACTAGAGACAGCAATGTAGCCCTAATAAATCCTAAGCAGTCCTTCAGGCTCATAGTCCGGTAATGATGTTACAACAACTACAGTTACGGTTTGTTTATTTAACCAAGGGCAAAGGCATTGAATCAGAGTTTCATTTTTGAGAAAGGCCTGACAAGGCATGACCTAGAACTTAACAAAGAACTTCTTTTTTTAAAAAAAAACTGGTAAATTTAACAAGAATTCACCTCAGAAGGGGCTATTTTAATGGAGGAAGCAAATACGGGTGAAGTGATTTTTAGAGCACAGACATCAAATCAGTTGTAAATGTGAAGATGGAAGAGATCAACATGCTTTGGCAAGTCTCAGACCAAACCAAGCCTGCCAGCTGCTCAACAACCCCCTTCTCTTGGCAGTCATGGGCTGCGGAAGAAGATAGTCATCGAGTTCTCTCATGGGATGGATCGCCATAGTCCAGATCCAGTTTTTCATGTGATGCCGTTTTGCTAATTGTGCAAATGCTGCACCTTCATTAAGGCTCCATCCAGCCTGTTGCTTTGTGACTGCTCTTGCGAGTTGGAAGGCTGGGTTTTTACCAGACGTAGAATTGTTTATGTTTTCGTCCTAGCTAATGCTACAATTTTTCACAGCCATGACTTCTTGCACTGGAAAGAAGTAGCAGGCTTGGTTCCAAATAAACAATTGAACTGAATACTGCCAGCCTGTCCTGCCTCATACCTCTCTGTGGGTTGCCAGGTAGTAGTTGGCAACTAACAGGAGTCTGGAAGAATGGGGGAATGCCATCAGTGTGAAGGAATTACATCACTTTTTGGGAAAATCTGGCAGTGATGTTATGCCTTTCAGGAAATCACTGGAAACTCTATCGTAAACCATACAGTAGAAAAGAGCAAGAGTCCAGCAGAACCTACAAGACTAACATAATTTGTGGTAAAGTATGAGCTTTTGTGAATCACAGCTCACTTCTTCAGCAGTGACTCATGAAAGCTTATACCCTACCATAAATTTTGTTGGTCTTATAGGTGCTACTGGACTCTTGCTCTTTTCTATTGGGAATATATATTTAGTTTGGTTTAGTTCAGTAACTTAGCAGAGTAACATAGTAGGGTTATTTTAGTCAGAAGCGTTTAAACCCTTAAAAACATGCATTAATTAATCTTCAGACAAAACCATAGAAAGATAGAACATACAGTTTATTGTAGCAGATTTCTTCCATAGGAATATCTTCTGGTAATAAGAAGGGAAAGATCCTAATCTAAAAAGTTACATTCCCTATTCTAATGGCATGGCCTGAAACTAGGCAGCGAAGTTGTAGGTGTGAGTTTGTGGACAAAAAGAAGGGCTCCACAAGGAGCATGGAGGATTTACATCTTTCCTCTTTGGAAGACCATGTGGGGAGAGAGAAAATTTCCCAAGAGGCACAGAGGCAAGAGAGGAGGAGTCAGTAGGTGTTCCCACCTTTGACAAGAGAGTGGCAGATTGCTAGACTTATACATTACATTCAAAGAGACATGCAGCGCCCCCAGTGTCCAAAGGCAGGCTGAGGGCCAAGCTACACATGACGAATGACACTTGAATGGCAAGTGGATTGAGTGGAGGACAAGTGAACAGGGAGAAATACACTTGCCGTTCAAGTGTCATTTGTCACGTGTAGCTTGGCCCTGAGTTGCCTATTCCAACATTTTCTACTGCTACAGACAGACTAATACAACTACCCATCATAAACCATTCAGTTTCTGGTGATTCCTAGAGAGGCAAGGTGGCACTTCTGGTTTTCCCTGGAAATGATGTAAAGCAATTTTTTTAGTTTGTTTTTCTCCCATTGGCCAACAAAGTGATAGCTGGGATTGCTGGCAGGATGTCCTCCACCATAGTGGGAGACCAGGCAAACCTGCAGTTTAAAAAGGCTAGAGATTACCTTTCATAAAATCTGCGAGCAAGGGCCAAGTCATGGAGAAAACAGGCATTTGGAGAATCAAACAACAACCAACTCAGATTGCAAGACACTGACACTTGACAGAACCAAATTTTCCACTGCCTTTCTTGAACTACCATCTCTGTTGCACCACTGTAACCTAACACTGCATCACTGATCCTCAGACTATTCGAAGCTTACACAACCATAGTAAGAAGAAGCACCAGGATTCCCCCTTCTCAGCTACTGTGGCAAAAAGCCTGACTTATTTAGCTGTTACCTGGCTCCTGGATATTAGCTGGGCTGCAGAAGGCCTTCATCTTAGACCTTCTTGCATGGAACTTCTTGTTCCATTCATGAGGAAATGGGAGGCAAAAGCATTCCTGATGCCCTTACAGCAAGGAATGACCTTCTTGCACTCTTGAAATTACCAAACACCAAAAGTGCTTAGAAGTCAAAACCAGTTAAATCTATATTTTGTTTTATGTTACCAATTAGTTTTGCAAAACTAATTAATTGAAAATTTTAAAAAAAAGTTTTTAAAAAAATCCCTAACAGTTTTGAACTTTCAGAGCTTTTATCATGAGTATGGCTAGAACTATAGGGGAACAATTGCTAGATATGCTGTTCAAGACAACTAGGCACACAGAAACAGGGCTAGCTGGGCTACATAACTAGACAGGCGACCATGGGAGTCTAGAGACCTAGAATAGCCTTGGAGAGGGGCATAAAACAATAGTTACACACTACACAGGTGTACTGCCACATGTAGATTAGAACCCTAACTTATACTAATGCAAACAATGTCCCTACACCCAGGTGCAGGGAGTAGCTGAGAATAGCATAGAAGCTGGCAATATTACAGACATACTGGTAAAGGTCCAAAAGATATTCAGATGTAGGAGAAACTTGTAATCACTAATTCTACATAGACTCTGTTGACATAAATAATAGCAAAAGTGAGCTAACTATTGTTATATGTTTCAAGAAGGTGTTTCAAATATGGATAATCTTGTTTGGTGTATGAAATCAGAAGATAATGATTAGCCAAGAATTTGAGTCTCTGAAGCAGCTATTGTTAAGAAAAAGTGCTGAAACTATAAATATGACAAGCTGAACTGATAGTGAGTTTCCTCTTTGGAGGGGGTCCTTGCCTGTGACCTTTGTATCTTTGGATAAGATACTTTCTTGGACTCGTGTAATTGCTCTTCTTTCATGATCCAAATGTGGGCCAAGCTACACATGACGAATGACACTTGAACGGCAAGTGGATTGAATGGAGGGCAAGTGAACAGGGAGAAATACACTTGCCATTCAAGTGTCATTCGTCATGTGTAGCTTGGCCCTGAGCCTCTCTCCCCGTCTCCTCTATGGACCAAGCTACAAGTGACGAATGACACTTGAACGGCAAGTGGATTGAGTGGAGGGCAAGTGAACAGGGAGAAATACACTTGCCATTCAAGTGTCATTCGTCATGTGTAGCTTGGCCCTGAGCCTCTCTCCCCGTCTCCTCTATGGACCATGCTACAAGTGACAAA
Organism: Eublepharis macularius; assembly: GCF_028583425.1. Classification (NCBI taxonomy): domain Eukaryota; kingdom Metazoa; phylum Chordata; class Lepidosauria; order Squamata; family Eublepharidae; genus Eublepharis; species Eublepharis macularius. The sequence goes on along the minus strand of NC_072792.1, from coordinate 18,435,808 downwards.
TGACACTTGAACGGCAAGTGGATTGAGTGGAGGGCAAGTGAACAGGGAGAAATACACTTGCCATTCAAGTGTCATTCGTCATGTGTAGCTTGGCCCACAGTCTGTAGGGGGTATTGACCATCTACCCCCCATATATGAGTGACCACGCATGGTTAAGCCGCACCTCCACCTCCGTCAGATGTTATATGGTTTTTACACAGTGAGCAGGTGTTTTCTTAGAAAGCTGTATTAATTTATTGTGATTTTATCTTGTCTATTTTATCTTTTGTTGTAACCCGCCCTGAGCCCGCTTGCGGGGAGGGCGGGATATCATCATCATCATCATCATCATCATCACCATCATCATCATCGTCATCGTCATCATCATCATCACCGTCATCGTCATCATTATCGTTATTGTTATCGTTATCATTATCATTAATAATAATAATAATCTATGTAATTATAATGAATGCATTATTTATTGTTGATTAAGTTGATATCAAGAATACTGAATAATCATTTTGTGATAACAATGGCTTAAAATGGAAGCAGAGATTCTATAAATGTACCCAGTAATGAACCTAAAATGTTATGTGTGGTGTACCTCTTGCCAGGAGTTAAATCATTTGACACAGGAAAACTAATTAGAATCGGGCCTGACCAGAATCATCCAGAACATTTTGTTAGTAAATTCTAAAAATGCTTCATGGAGACTTGCAGTATGATCCTAAGCAGACTTTAATCAATTTAAAAAGGGGTAGCTCTTTTTAGGATTGATCTCTTAGTTTCCCAAAAGCATTTCAAAACTCAGGAAAAAGAAAGAATTTAGTGGGCAAAAGCACTAGTAAGCTTGTTTTAAAATCTTTTTTGGGCTGCCTGGAAGGCCACAATATATAGACTTCCAAGTGTCAAAGCATCCTTCTTTGTCAGAGAGCTTGAACCTTAAAAGTTCACACCCTGGAAAGGTTCTTGGTCTTTAATGTGCTACTGGACTCAAATCCTGCTCTTCTACTGCAGGCCAACACTGGTACCCACCTGAAACTATTTACATATGCTGTGAGCCAGTGCAATGTCATATTAGACCCATATTGAAGGGTTAGATCTCACCATGCAACGAAGTTCCATTTTGTAAGACTGAGCACTGATTTTTATTTCTGATCAGTGTTGCCTTAAGGAAAAGGCAAAAGATCATTTGATGCAGTCATTACAGTCCAATGTAATGGACAGTGCACAGTATTACATCTGGGCCACAAAAATGAGAAGCACAAATATTGGATGGGGGATACACTTCTGGGCAGTAGTATATGTGAAAGGGACCTTGGGGTAAGAGTGGACTGTAAACTGAATATGAGCAGTCAGTGTGATGCGGTGGCAAAAAAGGCTAATTCAATCCTGGGTTGTATCAAAGGGGCCATAGCATCGAAATCTCAGGAGGTCATAGCCCCTCTCTATACTGCCTTGGTCAGGCCACACCTGGAGTATTGTGTGCAGTTCTGGAGGCCTCACTTCAAAAAGGATGTGGACAAAATCGAGAGGGTGCAGAGGAGAGCGACAAGAATGATCAGGGGTCTGGAGACTGAGCCCTACGAGGAAAGGCTGAGGGCCTTGGGAATGTTTAGTTTGGAGAAGAGGAGGTTGAGGGGGGACATGATTGCTTTCTTTAAATATTTGAAAGGCTGTCATTTGGAGGAGGGCAAAGAGCTGTTCCAGTTGGCAGCAGAGGGTAGGATGCGAAGCAATGGGCTAAAACTACATGCACAAAGGTACCGGCTGGATATTACATAAAACTTTTTCACGGTCAGAGTAGTTCAAAAGTGGAATCAGCTGCCTAGGGAGGTGGTGAGCTCCCCCTCACTGGCAGTTTTCAAGAAGAGGCTGGATGAATACTTGTCAGAGATGCTTTAGGCTGATCCTGCACTGGGCAGGGGGTTGGACTAGATGGTCTGTATGGCCCCTTCCAACTCTAGGATTCTATGATTCTATGAATGTGAATAAGCAGTTATGATTAGAGATGGGCACGAATTCAATTACAACCCCAAAAAACCACACGAACTGGGCCAGTTCATGGTTCACGAACCACGGTTTGTGGAAGTTCCTTTCTACGAACTTCCATGAACTGGTTACTGGTTCAGGTTCATTTGGGTCGTATTGGGAAAGGGACAGTTTGAATGGCCATTTCTCTGAGGAAATGGCCATTTAAACTTTTCCCTGCAGCTTGCAAGCGGCAGGTCCCTTTAAACTATCAGTTGGCTGTTGATCAGACAATCAACAGATCGGTTGTTGATCAGACAATGTCATTCAGTGCATTGGGTTAGATCCTTCCAACTTTGCTGCAGGCAACAGTAGGAGGAGGAGCAATTTTGACCACCACAAAAACGATGTCAGGAATCGTGCCGTGTGTGGGATGTGGGGGGAGGGCTGCAATGTGGAGAAAAATTAGCCAATATCGAGATGAAAAACTGAGACATCCATTCCATTATGTTTGACAGTCCCTTTGATTCTTTGGATTTTCTCTGTTCAATTTGTTTTTCTTTGGTGATTTTATGAGACATGAACATAAGAATTCTGCTTGCAAACTCCAGAAACTCTTCACAAGCCAAGTTACACCCTTCTGATCCCATTGACAAAAGTAACCCCGTTTAGGATAGCACTGTAAAGTGCAACCTTTTAATCACGTTTGTAATTACACTTATCGACGCCCGTGATCTCTTATTGAATTTTGGAATAGCCTTTGGAATTTGATTTTGAGTTGTGCTTGTTCTTCCAACGTCCTCTTGCCCAAACTTCAATTGCTACTACTACTGCCACAGCAGCAGCAATGATGTGTTCAGGGTCAAAAGGATTCCTGGGCAAGACCTTTATTTCCGTCTTCTCCTCCTACACCCTGCTGCATCCAACTTCAGCCTCCAGAGGTGAAGTGAACACCTGCCTAGAATGTGATTAAATTACCTGGGGGACTTGGAGGAGAACATTTCTGAAACAAATGCTCACCTCAGTCGTAATGATGAATGGTGGTTTTACAGATAAATAATAGATTGGGCATTATTGGATATACATATAGAGTTTAATCCATAATGCCCTCTGGCCACAGTGCCTGGAAATATAAAGTCCTGTGCACACTGTGTTAGAAATGGTTTGGCATTTTAAACAGAAGTTCATCCCATCCATCTTTTGAACAGAATGTCATCCTCAAACTTGTCTTTGCCACTGGCAGAACTTAAAAAAGTATTACATGGTACTTCTAAAATAATAAACCTTCACCCACTTTCATTAATATCATGTGCTTCAGCCACCCAGTTACATAACAGAGTCTGAGGAACTATTCCACTCTAAAATATGAAGGATGTATCAACCGGTCATCATATTTTTCTTTGAAAAAATGTACATGGAAGTAAACATCATGAAAGAAGTTTTTCTTTGCTCTGGAATACAGGGAGAACCAGTGTGGTATAGTGCTTAGAGGGCTGGACTAGGATCAAGAGAATCTAGGTTAAAATTCCTGCACTGACATGAATATCACTGGGAGATATTGGACTCCTCTCAGCCTAACCTGCTTCAGTGGGGTTGTTATGAAGATAAAATGGAGGAGGGGAGGACCAAGTATGCCACTCTGAGAGCGGGACCACAAGTGGCGCCTGACACAGGTTGGACACTTGTCATCTTCCCTCAAGTTTTGATGGGAAATGTAGGCAGCTTGGCGGAATGTTGGACAAGTGACAGTTGAAAAGTCCATTGGACAGCAGTCGGAGAGCCAAGCTGCAAGACCAGGATGCCTACATTTCCCATCAAAACTTGAGGGAAGCTGACTAGTGTCCAACCTGTGTCAGGCGTCACTTGTGGTCCCGCTCTGAGCTTGCTGAGGGAAGGGTGGGGATAAATGTGTTAGATAGAAAGAATGAAACAAAATGGGTTTCTTAAGCGAAGATTCCTCTGTGAAGGTTTGGGTAAGAACATCAGATTGGTATTGCAGAAACCTTTGATATTCTATAAGTGAAAGATTCAGAAGGAAAACCATTTTATATGTGGAACTTAAAATAATTATGGATTAAACCGGAGTTCCCTGAAGTGGCACCCATGAGTACTGGGTGCATGCCAAGCTTTTCAGAAGTTGGGTGGGAGGGCATTGTAAGGCACAGCTTTTTATTGGCTGCCCTCATTCAAATGAAAAGGTTTTCCACTGGATGATCAGGAGGCCTTATAAGCACCTGGTCAGTATGTGGTTCCCTTTCCCCTTCGTCCCAGGAGGTGTGAGGTTTTCCTTCTTCCCAGGAGGTGTGAGGAAGGAAGCATTTCATTTGGCTCTGCCTCTTGCTACATCCATTTCGAGTTCGGCTCCAACCCTTGGGGCAGCCATTTTAGAGCATGCTCATCACTTCTCAAAATTTCATAGGTGGCTGCAGGCTCAAAAAGTTTGGGCCCCCTGGATTAAACTATACACATGGTAACAATTGCGTCCCTGATTGGTTCCAGTTGGCCATTCTGATATGCCCTTAGTCTGACAGAGGACAAGATGAGTGAAGGATGGCAGAGAAACCTGAAGTCAGCTAAAAGGGATAAGCAAGGCTGAGTTTCTTTAAAACAACAGTGTTTCCTCCAATCAGTTCTTGGCTACAGCAGCAATGTTCCCGCTAACCTGAGTTATGACAATACAGGTTTAAAAGCTTGCTGAATTGCATTGAGTAGGAATTTTTAGCTCCTACTCCCGGACTGGCCATTTGTCAAGAGCCGCGTCCCCTTTTTTGCCTACACTGTGGTATAGTATCCAATGGAGAAATTCATTGGTTTAACTTACAGTTTGCTCCCATAGAAAGATGTCACAGTTGCCAGGTTCAGTGACGGAGACACAGGGCACTGCAATGAATCAGAACTACAAAAGAAGGCTTATCTAAATAAAGTTGTGGACTTTTGATGCAAAACCCACTGGTATTGAGTGACTCAGTTGGTAGTGCCCCGGAAATGTTTCTGTTGCATTGTGGTTGAGAAATAGGACCACTACTGACAACAACATAGTTCCTTAGTTGTGTTGGCAGCACTACTCATTCAGCTACTGCCAACCAGATACAGTAAAATCTGAGGCCGGGTGTGGATATACAGTGTGGGAGTGGGCATAGAGAAAGAACTACAAAAGTAACATGTCCCTGTTGGTTTCCAAGAGGATTTGGGAAATCCACTGATCTTCACTTGCTGGACCAAGTCAACCCATTCCTATTAGATGGAAAAGTAGTATCAGATTGTAGGTGAGACCAACAATGATTGGCAGTGCATACCGTGAAGCTTGTAGTCTAAGGGCACTGCTATGTACTTAGAGATACAAAATTTAAGTTGGAAAATGCCTAAAGATTTGGGTGGGTGGAAGGTGCTTAATGGAGATATGTCTCCGTCAAGTCCACCTTCCGAAGCTGCCATTTTCTTAAGGGGAACTGTTCTTTGTGGTCTAGAGACCAGTTGTAATTCTAGGAGAACTATAGGGCTCACATGGAAGTTGGCAACCTTATATGTAATGTTGGCCAAATGCCTATGCAAATACTATACCTCATATCTTCATTCTGTAATAACAACAACAGTAACAGCAACAGTAACAGTAACAACAACAACATTCAATTTATATACCGCCGTTCAGGACAACTTAATACCCACTCAGAGCAGTTTACAAAGTATGTCATTGTTATCCTCACAACAAAACACCCTGTGAGGTGGGTGGGGCTGAGAGAGCTCCAGAGAACTATGACTAGCCCAAGGCCACCCAGCTGGCTTCAAGTGGAGGAGTGGGAAATCAAACCCGGCTCTCCAGCTTAGAGTCCTGTGCTCACAGTCAGCACAGGCTTGCTCTAAAAAAAGCCCACCAGAAACAATCCTGTGTCAAGTGCCTCTTCCTCTGCCCCATAACAAATAGCTGTGGAAATGTGTGATGAGATACCACTAAGGCTGCCAGGTCCCTGGGTGGGGGCAGGGGATCCCCCATTCCCACCCTCTGCCCCCTTTGCCACCTCCTGTCTGGCTGGCAAGGGAACAGGGCCCGTTTGGGCCCAAATCTGCCTGCTGCGATGTGTGGGAATGCTCCTGGGCCTTGAGCAATGACGTCACTTCCTGAAAGTGACCTGGCAACCCTAGATACCACCGTGTTATCAATTTCTGTCAGCATGTTATCAATTTCCAGTCCAGTTAACTGGCTACTGCAGGACAGAGTGGGGGAGAAGAGAGAGAATACATACACAATGTGGACACATACTATCACAAAGTTCACTAACTACCCATTCTGGACAGAGTAGGAAATAAAATCACTTTGCCATCAGAGTAGCTTTTAAGAATAGTACCATTGTTAACATGCAGGCTCATAGATTTTTTATCTTAATTCTTACTGAATGTTAACGTTTTGCATTGAAGATCGGACTGATTGGAGGAAGGTTTGCAAGTTTTAAGCTTAACTAAAGGTTTCTCAGTCAGCCAGCTGTTAAAACAATACCCACTTCAGGTTTTTAGAAAACAGCCGTTCTCATATATAACACTTGAACATACATTGCTCTGGGAGCTGATCAGCACAATAGACTTATATGCTATAGTTACTACCATTTGTGCAAGCATGTAATTGGTAGCTAAATATCACATTTTCTCAGGCTGTCTTTAAATAGATCCTTCAGAGCTGTACAGATTATGCATGCAAAAAAAAAGAGTTTTCCTGTCTTATTTTTTTTTGCATGCAACCTCTGAAAATTGAAGTAAATAGTGTGGTAGTTAAAGACTAGGTTTGATTTGTTCCAAAGAAGCCATAGTCTTCATAGGCGCCTTAAAAGTAATCCTGAAAAACTGACTTAATTTTCTCAATTAATCCAGGGTTCTGTTTTCAGAGTAATACATTTGGGGGGCTATTGATTCAGCTCCTTCCTTTGCAGGAATCTGTGTCCAGAAAAGTGAACCTCATGTTGATCCCAGAAAATGTAGCACAACGTGGCCGTACCAAAGCTGCCTCCTAAGAGATAAGCAAACTCTCTGTTTTTTTTTTTAACGTAAAAGAAAAACAGTTGGCCTGACAACTTCTTTGACTTTCTTTGGCAAGGAAAAGGTAGGTGTTGTCACGAGGGGAGAGGAATAGCAGCTCTCTGCTTGATTGAAGCACAGCAAAGGACAACAGCTGGAGAGAGCCAAAGCAGCTGAGTATAAATCTGGGTCCTCTTTGGCCACACTGGGTCAGACTGAACCACAGACTCCATCGTTTAACAAAAACAAATTAAATGGGTTACTGAGGCACAAGATTTGATTCTACGCAGAGAGTGAATAGAGGAGCCACAAAGGCTCAGATCAGAACCAGTCCAGGCTACAGAAACTTGTCACATAAAATAAATCAGAGGTATGAATGGCCAACAAAAATACAGCAGAGAAGGGGGGGGGAGACAAAGTGCATTATAAATTACAGAACGATGGCAAAGGATTGCAAATGACTACAATTCAGTCCTGTCCTGTCTCTAACATTCTGCTCTCCGAGTGCATGCAGCCCAGCTAGTTAAAAGCCCAAGTCTTCTAAATTAGTTTCAGACAGAGTTTCCATAGCTACCTATCAAAGGGCTGGTCCAAGAATGTATTCCAGCAGAACTCAGAGAGGAAATGACGAATAAAAGAATGGAACAGTAATTCCTGCCCTATTCTATGTGTTGGAAGAGGAGGATTCAGCGCTGTCCCTTTCTTCAGGTTTCAGAGGGGACAAACCAAAGAGTTAGAAAGATAGAGAGGCCAGGGCAGTCTGTTTACTGTTTACTGCTCTGACTGTCCTTTGATATGTACATTGCGATTCTCAGGATTTCCTCTTCCTGACTTCCTCCCTCTCACTCCTCTTCCTGGCTTTGTTCCAGGCAACAGCTCTCTACTTCCCTCCATCTTGGTAGCATGGATGCAGGCCTTGCCCTGCAATCCGTGTCCATCCTTAGCTTAGATAGGTAGTTAGGATCTGTCTCTTCTCCTTTCCTATCAGAGTATGAAGTTCCAACAATAAAGAACTCTTATTTCTTTTCTAAATATAAAGCAAATGTATGATTTATTATTTTCTCTCCTGCACACACACCATCCAGCAGAATGAACTCACAACCACCTATAATCACACTTTGTATGCCAAACAATAGACTCAGCTAATGGCCCAAATATCCCATTACACCAGGCCGGCAAGGCTTCGGCTTGGCCCACTGCTGGCTGCCTGTCCCCACTGTCTCGGCCCTCCCCATCTGCTCTAGCCCCCTCTGGGTTGCCCCCATTCTCCCTACCTGACCCCCTGGATTCCCACTGGAGGATGGGGCTAGCTGGCCTCCACCTGCCCCTTCTAACCCTCTGAGGCTTGGGTGTTTCTTCCCTTCCCCCTGTGGCGGGCTGGTGCTAGGTCTGGCTGTCTGCTGAGGCAGCTGGGCCACTGTCTCCCTCGGCAAGCCTAGTCTTCGTTGGATGTCTCCCATCCAATTACTAACTAAGGCCAACCCTGCTTAGCTTCTGAGATCTGACAAGATGAGGCTCTCCTGGGCTATCCAGCAAACTAAGATACACCTAACTTTTAAATTTGCCATGTAAGGTTGCTAGCCAGCCATTTTTCCTTCTGACATGGTTGAGTTCTTGTTCCTGGAATTTTAAAGAAAGGTCCAATATTTCCTCCCGATTTTTAAAGTTCACGGGCACACTATGGCACTTCAGTACTTGCATAACTAAATTCTTGTACAATTCCCCAGCTGATATAAGAGATATATCAAGAAGATTAGCACCATTTTCTAGTGTGTGATTTGGGAGTCTTTGTCCTCTGTTGTAGATGCATTACCACTCAGATGCTGAGTTGAATAATTGTGTGCCTGTCTGCCGATGACATTGAATAATTGTGACTACTTGGGATGTTGCAAACTGTCCCAAACCTGCCCAAGTTCCACCTAATAAACCAAACCTACATAGCATGTGACCTACTGGGCCTGAATTCTTGGTGCTTTCTCCAGGTTTTGCTATCCAAGGCAAAACTAATTAATCTTGGGGGACAGGGAGTGGAGCAGACACAGCAAGTAAGTTGCTTTTGTCTTGGTGGATTCCATGATATACAAGCATGTTCTCTACCCACTAAACTACCAGAAAATGTGAAACGAAAAGTTGGCTGTGTTATTCTTAAGACCAGCCTTTAGAATCAGGAAGCAGCAGTAGCTTGAACGCATACAGAATGTAACAAAGAGGTGCCTTCTCTGCAAAGTGTTAAAGTTAGTACTTTAGAACTAACTAGTACTAGAACTTTCTGTTTACCCGGGGTTGCTGCTCTTGGTTGGGAAATTCCTGGAGATTTAGAGGGTGGAGTCTGGAGAGGGGAGGGTTTGGGGAGGAGAGGGACTTCAGCTGGCTGTGCTGCTATAAAGTCACCTTCCAAAGCAGCCATTTTCTCCAGGGGAACTGATCCCTTTCACCTGGAGATCAGTTGTAATTCTGGGAGATCCCCAGCCACCACCTGGAGGCTGGCAACCCTATGTTTTCCCTTGCAGCCCACTGAAAGTTCTGGAGTGGATTAGCATGTGGTGAACCAGAACAGTCAAAAATATTGGCCTGGATCAACGAATGGAGTTGTCACAAATAGAGATGGGCGCGATCTGCATTACGAACGTAAAAAACCCACGAAAATGGCGATCGTGCGATCGTGACCCGGCGGATTGTGATCGTCCATGGCCAATGATCCAGCGGTCGGGAGAGGCCTGGATCATGGCATTTGGGCTCGATTCGGGGATCCAGACACTCAGGCACCATTAATCTATTCCCCTGGCAATGGACCCAGGGGAATGCCTGAGCTCTGTTTGCCCTCCTTCTGTCTCCCTAGAAACCCGAATGGAAGCCCAGATTGCCTTGATCAGCAAGGCTTCCTTCCAACCATGGAGCAGCAAAGCAGTCACAAGTTGGGAGAAGACACCCAGGGGAGGGAGGGGGAAGGGGGTGTTCTGTAGCCATGGGCACTCCAATCTCATCCCTACAAATCCTAATAGGCAGCTCTGATGGCCAAACACAGACCTCCTGTGTTGCTGAATGGGACCCATGCTTATAAATAGCCATGGGCTCCCAGGCTGAGTTTCACGATCCATGATCCACGATCTGGGTTCGGGAACGGGACATGTTCGTTGCTGTTCGGGAATTCGGGATTGTGGTCTGCATCGAACCATGATCCTCTGGTTCTGTAATTCTTTTTGGTTTGTGCCCATGTCTAGTCACAAAACCACGCGCACAATCCTATTGTCACCAACCCACAGACTCCCATTAGCAAAACATTTTTTCAAGAGGAAAAGCAGAAAGTAAATGTGCAGATGTCATTAAAACCAAAGAGAGGTCAGTTGTGAGGAAGTGGTTTGTGGATCGTTGTGTTAAAGTTCATCCCTTTTCAACTCTTTAAAAATAAAAGCCCTGGGGTAAATGGTCGGTTAATCTTTGCCAGGTTAAAAATTGACTGTTTATTTGGGTGGTTGTTTTCTTTAGCTGATTCCTAATATGTTACTTTCCACACGATAATGGCTTTCTTTTTTCTTTAAAAGCTTTTCAACAGAGCCAAAAGGTTAATAGGCACTTTTAAAGTCCACCAGCTGATGTACTCCTTTCTAACTTAATAATACTTTTTTAAATCATTAATAGTTCTCATCTTTCGGGCAGGGGAGAGTTAATTGACCCTTTCTAATTTCTTTGGGAACGGAGATAATTTCTAGTTAAGTATTTGATTTTTAAGCAAAAAATCATAGAGAAATAAACTTTATTTAAAAGAAAAACATCTAAAAGAAAGCCTTTTCAAAGCATCATTTTTTTTCATTCTATTTTATTTTATGTGATATGTTCTTAGGAACGCAAGATTATGACCATAACAACTGTTCAGCATGAAAACCAACTTAATATTTTGTTCCTGCTCTAGGTGATAGCTATGTGGCCACACAATTATAAATAAATATATTTATTGTTTTTAAAATACACACAAAAGAAAGACATAAGGGGATTTTATGCTGTGAAAATGGGGGGGAAAGTTTAGTGAATTTACAAGGACATTACTGGCAGGAAATAACCCTTTTTTGTCCCTAACCACAGCTTGAGCCAGGGGCTCCTGGCAGCCACACCACAGCTTGAGCCAGGGGCCAGGATTTACCTCCCCGAATGGAGGAGGAGGCAGAACGCCTTCCCAGGCATCCCGGGTTTGAGTTGTGGGGCGGAGATAGATGCTTTTAAAGGCAGCTCTGCCCTCCCAGCCTGGCAGTTGCTCCATGCTCCACCTCACCCTGGTGCAGTGCAGGATTAGTCGGTTGCCGGTAAGGAGCCAGGTAGGAATTCCCCCCCCCCTTTCCTCACATTGGCCAAGGAGGAGAGAGGTTTTTGACCTACCTTGTACGGCCAGCAGAGGTTTGAGGTAATTGGCCTGGATGGTGCTGGATAGGTGGTCATCGTGAGCAGGAGAGAGTTCGGGAATGGAGAGCAGGCCAGTGAGCACCCTTTTGGCATTTCCCCATTGGAGGGGAAAAGGAGTCTGACAGGAGCGGATGGTATGTTTCACAACTACTATCACCTGGGCAGACCGCCTCAAGGGAACCCCAGGGCAAGTCCTTCCCTCATGCTGTACGGCTGAGGCTTTGGGAGCTTGAAGGGGGGGAACCCTTTGCCTGGCTGGCCGGGTCAAAGCCATTTCAAGAATGGACCACACCTGGGGCAGTAGGACTCTCCCAGAACGGTCAAGGCGGAGGTCTGGGGTTGGCCTTTTGGCTTGACCTGTACCGCTAGCAGACTTTTGCTGTGTTTAATAAAGCGGCCTTTAGTTCCAAGCCTTGTGTCTGTCTCCTTCTTCTGACTGGGGGCAGGGGGCAAATGCATAGCAACCAGCTCTACCTTACACAATCATATTAAGGAAAGTATCAGTAGACAGATTCCACTTGAAAGTGTTTTTCAGCATATTCGTGGATGTGCTTCACTGGTGATGAGATTGGCTACAGTAGTTATCCGTCAACTGGTGAGCCAATCAGACTGTGCTAGCAGCTTTGGAATTCACACATTACAAAACTAATCCTTCCTACTGAATAAGGAGAGTTTTTCCCAACAATAGCAATTCAGCTAGTTGCAGTGGAAGAGCTTATTCTGAAAGTATATTCTTCTATTATATCTCTGCTATGTTAATGTTTCCCAACCTAATAGTTGGGCCCAAAATGGGTCATGAAGGCTCTGCAAGTGGGTGGCATGCCAGCCATCCTGCCATTTGCACCCTTTTCTTTCTTTCCTCTTCTTTCTTTTCCAGCTTTTCATATTCTTGTCTCCATTTGCTACAATAAACTGGCTCCATTTGTGACAACTGGGAGACCGTTTGGTGTAGTGGTTAACTTAAGAATGACTTGACACTAATCTGGAGAACCGGCTTTAATTCTCCACTCCTCTGCTTGAAGCCAGCTGGAGGAACTTGGGTTGGTCATAGCTCTCTCAGAGGCCTCTCAGCCCCACCCATCACACAGGGTGATGGTTGGGGGATAATAATAACATACTTTGTAAACCGCTCTGAGTGAGTGTTAAGTTGTCCTGAAAGGTGATACATAAATCAAATGTTATTATTTATTATTATTAACTAGCAACAAAGCCTATTGTAGGAAAAAATACAATGGGCTCTAGAAAGAAGAGGGCAAGCAAGCAGGCATCACGACCTGCTCTGCTCCTGATCCCAGCAGGTGAAGGGAGGGCAGGCATTGCCTCCTCTGCTGTGCCTGATTCTGTCCAGGTGAAGGGGAGAGGGCATTTCTGCCTGCTCCATGTCTGATCCCAGCTGGGTGAAGGGGAGCGGGCATTGCTGCCTGATCCGCTCCTGATCCCAGCTGGGTGAAGGCAGGGGGTAGGCATTGCCACCTGCTCCACTCTTGATCCCAGCTGGGTGAAAGGGGGGGAGCATTGCTGCCTGCTCTACTCCTGATCCCACCTGGGTGAAGGCGGGGGATGGGCATTGCCAACTGTTCTGCATCTGATTCCAACCTGGGCTTCCCCCTGAAGTGCACTCTCTGGAGGGACAGTCAGTTCATAGATAAAGTAGACATCCTGGGCTGTTGCCTCGTCTGGGCTTCCCTCCATGGTAGCGCCGTCTGGAGGCACACCAGGGTAGGAAGTGAGTTGTCAGGAACACAGTTAACCTTTTATATAGTAGATAATGCTGTGGGAGGGAGCTGTCTGGCAACTAACTTTACAGTACTTGGCAACTAACTTTACAGTATTCAGTGGAAGAAGGAGGGGAAGGCTGGAAAGTAGGTAGGAGCTGTTCAGTGCATAGAAAAGTGAGAAGAGGAGAAAAAGTGGTGCATGTGAGTGCAGGCTGTGGGCCAAGCTACAAGTGATGAATGGCACTTGAACGGCAAGTGAGTAGTGATCAAGTGGAGTGCAAGTGGAGGACAAGTGACCAGGGAGGAATACACGTGAGTCTGTTCACTTGCCGTTCAAGTGTCATTCGTTGCTTGTAGCTTGGCTCTCTGTTTCTTCAACAACCCAGCCTCTTGCCCACTGCCCTCTCCCTGCTGTGGGGGGGGGATGTACTGCATTGAGCTACTTGCCATCCACCTCTTTGCTGCCATCTGCCCTAATCCTGTATCTCCTCAACATAGTCTCGCCCCACATCTTCTTATCCTGGATGGGTCACTTATCAAAAAGGTTGGGAACCACTATGCTATGTAACCATAAGCATTATTTCATTTATCTCCAGTACAGCAGAATGTATTTAAGTTGTATAAATCAGACAGGAACTTGAAACCTTCAGTGTTGTGATTAATTACCTTTTCCTCTGAAAGTTATTAACTACCATTTATTCAGTTTACTTCCCATTGAGTCCCAATGGCACAGCATGGATTACGTTTTGGGCTTCAAGTTTATTTAAATTAATTCATGCATTCATTGAGCATTGACCAATCATTATTGTTTCTGATTGTGCATACCTGTGCTATAAGATTTGTGTTTGTGTGTGCGGAGGGGGTGGTATTTTTTGTTGTAGTTCAGATATAATAAACCAGTTCTGGTGGCTATAAGTCATCGGGTTTAAGTCTGCCCTAAGGACAAGTATCTTTTCCGGGAATCATTTGTTATGTGAGTCATGTGCATGGTCAAGGAGAGCCATTTAGTGAAGGTACCGAGGATAGTGACTCCCTCATTTTTCTGACTGCATATGGCTATTCTAGCAGAAGACATTTATCTCTATGGTTACAAAAGTAACCACAATAAATACCTTTTTTTAAAAAATCCTGAATGTATCTAACAGCAGTCCTTTGAGCTCGTGCATCATGCCATCAAAATATCTTTTTCCTAAACCCAAAATGCAACCTGTAAACAGTTTATATTCCCCATCCCCACGACATGAACCGTAAGCAAAAGGATTGGAAAGCAGCATTTTATCATGCCAGGGTGTGCTTTGGCTGAAGAAAATGGAAACACTCATGCAGCAAAAGTAAGACTTGGTTGAGTGCTTGTATTAAACACAGAACTACCCATTATAACATGGGACTTACATCTGAGTAGACCAGTTGAGGATTGCTTCCCTCGTCTTTCTGGGCTCGCTCTTTTTCTGAGTCACATGGCAAAAATGCACCTCCTTGGCCCTTTCAAAAACAATCCTACCTGTCTCCACAGCAAAAAAAAAAAAAATAACTTATGGGAAACAGTAAGTTAGTTTGGGCAGGGAGGGGGAGGGATAAAGCTTATTATTCTGCCTGCCTGCCTGCACTTGGGTGATGCAGAAGATTGGCAGTGAGAACACCTGTTTTGCAATGGCAGGTTGATCATCTGGATCAGCCCCTCATTGTGGGAAGAAAGCTACAAAGCAAGATGCTTTTTAATGTTGCTGCAGTGTGCTGGTTGGAGTGCTCTCCCACTTGGGAGCACCCTGCTGCCGCTGCCCCACCCACAAACATTCACCTTCTTTGGATCCATTGTTGTGAGTGTGTGCTGTTGTGTATGAGGAAAACCTCAGTGGACCAATGGTTTAGACTAGGGCCGTTTCCAGATGGCTTACCTGCCTCCAGAATGTCATGCCATCTTGTGGGGAAAATGCAAAATATCGTGTTTTCTCGCACGAGTTTTGTGCAACGTCGCGCAAAACCCGTGCAAGAAAACACGATATTTCACGTTTTCCCCGCAAGATGGCACGACGTTTCGGAGGCAGGTAAGCCGTCTGGAAACTGCATAGGTGGGAAATTAATATTTGATACAGTTTGGAGTAAGCATGAAAAACTGACCTAGAGCCTCATTTCCCCACCTCCTTGAAAAGAACAGTATACATTTGCACACATGTGGCCTTCATGTGTAACTGGCCAAAACTCATGAAAATGGAAAATCCCCAAATGGATCAGATCTGAGCTGACACCAGCTTAACCGGAACAAACTAGCAGCAAAACAGAATTATTCTGGAATCCCTGGAACAGAAACAGAAATTTTCTTGGTGCAAACCCCTAATGTTGAGTGTTTGAAATCAGGAGAACTGCATGCCTAGCAATTAAATTTGAAGCTCAAAACTCTCAAGATATATTTTGAATGATAGAATGTGAGTGCCGTGTTGTGGTGTACTTAGAGTATATTTAGCAGCTTGTCCTGATGTGGATAGCTGCCCTGGCCTGGATAGTCCAAGCAAGCTGGATCTCATCAGATCTCAGAAGCTAAGTAAGGTTGGCCTTGGTTAGTAATTGGATGGGAGGCCTCCAACAGAAACCATGCGTGCAGAAGGTGACGGCAAACCACCTTTGTTCATCTCTTGCCATGAAAACCCCAACAGAGGTTGCCATAAGCCATCTATGACTTGATGGCACTTCCACCACCATTTCACAGTTTAACTGCTGGCCTGCTGGGTTGTTGAGTTTTGGTGGGAGAAGGTTTAGTATGTCTGCTGGTTAGGCAGAGAGTAGGGTTGCCATCCTCCAGGTAGTGGCTGGAGATCTCCCGGAATTACAACTGGTCTCCAGGCCACAGAGAACAGTTCACCTGGAGAAAATGGCTACTTTGGGGAAGTGGACTCTATGGAATTATGCCATGTCAAGGTCCTTTCCCTCCCCAAAATCTACTTTCTCCAGGTTTCTCCCGGTTTCACCCTCCAGATGTTCAGGAATTTCCCAGCTTGGAGCTGGCAACCCTAGCAGAGAGTCCATTAGGGACTTTAGGTATTTTGAAGATAAGGGACGGTTTGGGTGGTGTTCCTGCCAAAAAAAATTCAAGAGGGGACACATATCTGCTCTCTGTTATAAAAGTTTGAGTGCTGTTCCTTTATAAAGTATTCTGTTCCACGTTATACATCTGAATCAGTCAAACAAGAAACCTGTTTTACAGCTGTTACATTCCCAAAGGCCCCAGCTCTTCAGTAACTTTGCTACTGTAATTCCGAGAGGTTCAAGCTTATAACCCCCTCATAATAAACAAAGTGAATGCAGGCTGCTGTTCTAAGTCCAGGCATTGCTCTCCTTGGGGACTAGGAGACTAAACATTCCCAAAAGCAAAATTATAAAATTATAAGTATTTGGGGGGGGGGGAGTTTTCACGGTGTGAGATTGTAATTCCTTGTTTCCAGGTCTGGAGATGGGGTGCCATCCCAGGTAGCCATTCAGTTACTGTCTCAAGGGGCAATTCAGGTATCATGGAGCCAGGGGAAAACTGTACAAGAAAAGGTAAAGAAACCCAACTACAGTCCAATTCCATTTCTGAAACTTTGTTTACCCTTCACCACTTGTTCACCAGTTGAAGGATGTAATTTTTTTCAATGCAAAGGTTTTAGAATTCCATTTATGAGTCTTCATATTAAGATGACTGCTGGTAACTTTAATTCAGTTACAGCTGTGGAAGACATTATAAAACAGAATTCCCCACAGAGGTGTAGGAGGGCTGTGCCTTTTGACACTCGATAAATGCACTATGCATATAACCATTGGGTGTTCTTAAATCATTGATGGTGGGAAGTGCCGCCAAGTTATAGCTGACTTATGGAAATCCTTGCTGGGGTTTTCAAGGTAAGAGACTAACAGAGACAGTTTGCTGTTGCCTGCCTTTACATAGCAACCCTGATCTTCATTGACAGTCTCCCAATGAATTACTAATCAAGGGTGACCCTGCTTAGCTTCTGAGATCATATGAGACTGAGCTTCCCGGGGCTATTGATTGATTGATTGATTTGATCTGATTTATTCAACTTACAGTCTGCTCTTTCCACAAAAGGGCTCAGAGCGGATAACATCAGCATTTAAAACTTACATTTTTCATTAAAAATCATCAATAAACTACAGTTCAGTTATAAAACAACTCGAGACAGCAACCCATATTACCCAGCCCCAATAAAACATTTCTATGGCTGGGAGGTGAGGAACAGCAGTGGTCAAGCCAGTGGAAAATGAGGGGGGAAAGGGGTGGGTTACACTACCCCTGCTAGTGGCCAGTGGAAGGCTCATTTATGGTCCCGTCTCAACCATATGCTTAGTGGAACGTCTCTGTCTTGCAAGTTGGGAGAAAAGATCATACCTCTTTTGGGGCTTGGATTTAAGCAGACAGAGGGCCAAGCTACACATGACGAATGACACTTGAACAGCAAGTGTATTTCTCCCTGTTCACTTCCCCTCCACTCAATCCACTTGCTGCTCAAGTGTCATTCGTCATGTGTAGCTTGGCCCTGAGTTCCACCAGGTTGGTGCGAGGACTGAAAAGGCCCTGGCTCTGGTCAAGGCCCGGCAAGCCCCCTTGGGGCCAGAGACCACCAGCAGGTTTTTATCAGCTGATCGGAACACCTTCTGAAGAAGATATGATCAGGGCTCTTAAACCATAGGACCTTATCATTGCTCCTTCCTATGAATCTGTGAATGGAACCATTTGCTTAGCATCTGCTTAGCATCTTCTACACTTCCTTTGGCAGTGCTGTTCAGAGAGTATGGAGTTGTGGACATGTGACATAACATTGGCCTTTTAAACTCCTGACTGTCCCACCTAGCAGACATTGTTTTGATAGACTTGACCTTTTAGGTTATGCATGATATGGACTTCTTATGGAATGATCCCTATTCTGCATTGGATTTGGGGGGGGGGGGAATTGCACTATATTATAAAGGGCTGTTTGGTCAAAGTCCCAGTGAAACACCACAGCATGTCAAATGCATGGTGATTCCACAGCCAAGATCAGCTATAATAATTAATTGAATGCTGATGGACCTAATACAAACAGTGATTTCTTATGTGTCCACTACAAGCAGTTCACAATTGCTTAGTTATTCCGAGAAGCTGTGTTTAGTTACATTGAGTACTGAAGGCAAGAATTCAGAGCTTTGTCTCAGAAGATAACAGTACAGGTTAGATGGTTGTTGGGGGTTTTCCGGGCTGTATTGCCGTGGTCTTGGCATTGTAGTTCCTGACGTTTCGCCAGCAGCTGTGGCTGGCATCTTCAGAGGTGTAGCACCAAAAGACAGGGATCTCTCAGTGTCACAGTGTGGAAAAAGATGTAGGTCATTTGTATCTACTCAGGAGGGGTGGGGTTGAGCTGAGTCATTCTGTAAGAGTTTCCCAGGGTGTGGAATGCTAATGGCGGGAGGCTTCACTGTATCCTGAGGAGGTTCTTTTGCATATGGATTGGTGCTTGTGATGCAAAAGAACCTCCTCAGGATACAGTGAAGCCTCCCGCCATTAGCATTCCACACCCTGGGAAACTCTTACAGAATGACTCAGCTCAACCCCACCCCTCCTGAGTAGATACAAATGACCTACATCTTTTTCCACACTGTGACACTGAGAGATCTCTGTCTTTTGGTGCTACACCTCTGAAGATGCCAGCCACAGCTGCTGGCGAAACGTCAGGAACTACAATGCCAAGACCACGGCAATACAGCCCGGAAAACCCCCAACAACCATCGTTCTCCGGCCGTGAAAGCCTTCGACAATACATAGTACAGGTTAGCATTGTGAGTTTGCCAGATGCATCCAGGCAGAAAGGAAGTCTTAAAAGGTAACATACGCACATGCTCAGACAATGGCTTATTCTGTAGGTTCACACATGCACAAATGTATGTTTTGCGTTTTCCCCGTCGCGATCCGGAACATGGTGGCATGCAGCGCCTTCAGGTTAGTTGTCTGGAATCGGCCCAGGTGGCATGCGTACTAAAATTTCTAACTACGACATAATCATATTGTAATTAAGTACACTGATATTATGATGTCATAAATGCTATAAAGACTCTGCTGTTCAAGGGAGGAGCTAGAGGGAAACAATTTTAGGGGATTCTAAGACCTGGTTCCCTCCTGCTGCCACAACAACAAAATAAATCTAACCCTCTCTTACTTCTGTCCTCCAGTGTCTTATTGGGTGGGACACTGGAGAAGATAGACTTTTGCAGGCATAACCATGGTTTCCATCTAGCAGGACTGACAGGTTAGAACAAGGCAAGTAGCTCAACCAGTTACTCACAATCTTGCCCATAGAACTGAAGACTGCTGGTGGAGATGATTCAATCAATAGGCTAGTGTTTAGAGGAAATGAATGGATACAAATTTTCACTCTTGGGAGGTAAGCTTGTGACACCAAAGGGGCTGACAACCTCAACATGAAACACTCCTTACAATTAAATTGCTGGTTGGTCACTTGACCTCACATGTAAGGTTATGTCACCTGGTGGGAAAGCATTTGTTCAGCATTCATGGTAAGGGCTACAAGCTGGCAAGGCTCAGCGCCATAAAATTGAAGTATTTGGTGCCATTAGGGCTGACCTTTATTTGCAGAAATAAAATCCTTGCAGGCCAGAGTTCGGTGTCATTCTAGAGAGAACTGCGAGAGTTGAGGCCACTAGTGCCTGAAAGACCAACACAATTTCCTGAGTACAAGCTTTCAAGATTCAGAACATATACCCTGGAAATCTTGTTGGTCTTTAAGGTGCTCCAGGACTTGAATCTTGCTCTTTTACTGCACAACAACACGTCGACCCATCTGAAACTATCATTCTGGAGGACGTTTTGGGTGGGTAGCTGTGTTGGTCTGTAGTAGAAGAGCAAGATTCATGTCTTTAAGGTGCTATTGGAGCGAATCTTGCTATTCTGGAGAAAAGATTTGCTGTTAGAAGCAACTCCAGTGTTAACTGGTGATCAGCATACAAAAGTGTATTTTAGAGGTTGATGGCCTGAAGAAGGGGAGAAAGTGAGAATTAGCAGGGACCGGAACCTTCCTGGATTTTTTCCTCATTGGAGGAGCAGTGCACCTTTGCCTGAAATTTGATTCATGCACAGTTGAAAGATAGGAGAAGCTTGTCTGTTGTTCATTGTAGATAATTGCAGGGCCCTTTTGTTTTTCCAAATCAGGGGTGCTACCTTTTTGCAAATGAGAAGAGACAACAAAACAGGAATTTGGGGTTCAAGATGCCAGGGATAAACAATTAAAATTAATCTCAGTCTGAAGTTATGGATGGACATGTTCTGGACGGGGCCAAAATCCAGACAGCAATTCTTTCTCTACATGATATTTACAAAAGATGCACCTACATGGTTTCAGTGTCACTGAAAGATCTGTCTTTTGGTGCTACACCTCTGAAGATGCCAGTCACAGCTGCTGGCGAAACATCAGGAACTACAAGGCCAAGACCACGACTATACAGCCCGGAAAATCCACAACAACCATCATTGTCCGGCCATGAAAGCCTTTGACAATACATGCACCTACATGATTTAATAGTGGATCTACAGAAGACACAGTTCTTAAGGGATTAGGATTGTAAAACTTGCCAACTACTCTTTGAATGTAATAAGGTCATCCCAACGGCTATCTAGCAAGCCGTTAATGGTTTCAAATACCTCCTGATCAGCAACATTCTCTTTTTTCTTAAAATGTGTTATTTTCCCTCCTTACAAATGCCGGCAGTTTAATTGTCAAGCACGCCTTTTCCTCTACTGTGACATTCGTAGTCACCAAAGAGCAGTGTCTTTCCTTCCAAATCTACAAGTCCACTTTGTTAAATTGAGCATACTGTGCCTTAAATTTCAGTTCTAAATGGCCTATCCAAGTATTAAAGCTGCTTTGAAGTGCTTTGTACTCCTTGATAATTTATTGCTAAAGTTCCTGGATGCCTTTATGCACACTGTTTCTATGGGTTCATTTCAAGGTAAAGACTCATCAGTGTGAATAATTTTAGGTTTGTTAGCTGAGAGCGAAACGGAACATAATTCATCTTTTTTTTATTGTACTATGTATTTTTATCTTCCTCCTCCAAAAGCATTAACACCGTTCCAGGTATTTCAATTCAACAGAGAACTCGGTGCTGTTGTTTAGACAGTGCCATGTTTTCTTCTCCGGCTTCCTCAAGCCTCCCGGGTCACCTTAGCTAAAGGAAACACAAGGCAAACAGTTCGGATAAGAGCAGTAATTTCCTAATTTAAAAAAAAAATAGTGGAAGCTATTGTTTCCGCGTGCCATAGCAATATGAAATGAGCTGGAAAACATTAATTCTTTCGCAAATTGGCTATCTAAAGCCAGGCTGTTTTGTTGCATTAGAGGACACATCATTGTATTCATAGCTGACACATGACCCCATTTATTTTTGGCTTTTATGGAGGCTATACATTACTCACTGCCTTTGCTAAATAATTGATGCTCAAGACGTTGATCTGCCTAGCAATTTAAATCAGCAATGTTTCCAGTTGCAAAAAATTTAAAAAAATCCCACCAGTAAAGAAGTATTGGGTTGGATCCAGAGACGGAAAATAGCCCCCAGAGTGGGTTTCCTACAAATGCTTGTGCACAAATTCATGGTGTACTAGAATAGGTCAGTTCTCGCCGAATTCTCCTGTTTCCACTGGAACGAGCAGTTGAAGATCAGAGATTAGTTCCACTTTTCATACCCAGCACTGTAGCATGAAGTGTGAAGCAGCAGTTCTGTGCATGAAAAATGCATTTTACATTCAGAAGGAATCCAACCCTTTCATTATGAATTGTACAATTAAAAATAACCCAATATATTATTTTATATTTAGGACATTCAAAGCCTTTTTTCTCCTTTTAAAACATCACATGTCTTTGAACTTCTCTGAACTGAGGATGACAGCATCAGTTATTCTAGAAAGTAATAATCCAGGAGGAGTTAGGAATAAATCAAATTTCTTTCATTTTTGGTTTTCTTATGAACATCATAGACAAGGACAGATAGACAACATTGTTCCTAGTCTTAACCTAATTTATTGACTGTTAAAAAGCAGTGTCTACCGAAAGCCATTTTTGAAAACTCGTCTATGTATTTTTGCTAAAGTCTTAGGGTATGGGCCCCAGAGTCGTTGAGTTTAATGTCACTTCTGGAATTTTGAGAAAGCATGCCACCACAAAATAGCTGTCTTGGAGAGCAGGACCAAATACAAAATGGCTGTTATGTGGGTGGTCCCATTATAGGGATAAAATGGCTGCCATGGTACTAGTTCCCATCACAAAATATTAGTAGGCTCCACAATGTTGGGAAGTTCTAAGTCAAGCATCCTTGTAAAATGGAGACAGTTGTTTCTGAAGGAGTGCTCCTTGCAGATCAAAGGAGATGCCTCCTGGGTTTTCTGAGGTAGAGAAAAGCCAGGATTAGCTATTTTATTTATTTATACTCCTCTTTACTCACCCACGGGGATCTGAAGCAGCTTACATCATTCTATTCTCCTTCATTTTATCTCTACAACAACTCTGTGAGACTAATTAGAGTCAGAGCATGTGATTGGTCCAAGGTCACTCAGAGCCAAACTACACAAGACAAATTACACATGTATGACACATGAATGCACTCACACGTTTCCCCATTGCTTTCCTGTTCTCTCACACACTGCAGTCACACTGCTCTTGATCTGCACTCAATCCTGTGCTCAGACTGGCATGTGTTTTTCCCCATTGCTCACAGACAAGAGATGGTATCCCATGATGCACCTTCTCTTCACGTATGCTCAAACCTTCCTCTGTAACTTTTCTGAGAAGAAGACTTGTTTACTCAATTGGACATATCGGGGGGGGGAATGCTGGGTCTCCTGAAAGGGGGGGACACACACACTAAAAACAGAGTTTCCACACCTCTGCTGAGAACTTGCAGCTTGGCCCTCCAGGAAGGGGGGCATATATGCAAAGGGAGCTGCATTAGTGTTTCTTGCTGAAGCCAGAATCATCTGTTTCCTGCCTGTTTGTCCCCAGCCACCTCCGATCTCCATTATTCCCTATGGGGAAAACTATCCAGAGGAATGGGGCATTTTGCAAAATAATTCTACAAAAGTTTCAAGGGACCTACTGCTAACTGTCCTCTAAAGACCACCCAGATCTCAGGGAGATTGAACCTTGGGGTGCCATTTTATAACCCCCCCCCAATGGTGCTCTTAGCCACCCCACTTGTCTTTATATTGAAGAGAAAATGACAGCCACTGCAGAGACATATAGATCATGC
Organism: Eublepharis macularius; assembly: GCF_028583425.1. Classification (NCBI taxonomy): domain Eukaryota; kingdom Metazoa; phylum Chordata; class Lepidosauria; order Squamata; family Eublepharidae; genus Eublepharis; species Eublepharis macularius. Next base: position 18,412,457 of record NC_072792.1, on the reverse strand, counting down.
ATTCCCCTGAGGTCAAATCTCCCTGAAACTTGAGGGGGGTCTTTAGAGGGCAGTTAGGGGCAGTCCCCTAAACATTTGGTGGATTTTTTCTTGCAAAATGCTACCCCAGCCCCCTAGATACTTACCCTGGCTTTTGGAAGTGGCTGGGGGCACCTCCTTTAGGGGCCCATAAAATTGCCCTTTGAAGTCCAGTCTTCATGAAACTTGAGAGGTCTTTAGAGAACATCTAGGATTACATCTCCAGCAAATTTGGTAAAATTCAGTCCTAAAATGTGCCCTCACTTTCCTGGAAAGCCCCAAATCTCATTTCCCATTGGAAACAATGGCCAAATTTTACCCAATTTGCTCCATATTGCCGAGCCGAACTGGGGAATGAGTACCCCCACACACACACACCGTCCTTTTCAGGTTCACATATCAGGCATGTTTCTGAACTTTTGCTCAGATGCTTAATCATGTTGCCACAATCTTTCTTCCCATCTCCTCCTTATCCCGATTGAAGACACTGCATGGAGAGGAAGAGAAAGTCAAGGGGGGAGGGAGGGTGCAGGAATGAGTAGTGAGGCGGTGGCATCAACTAGAAAATGGGAGGATTTAAGGGCAAAGGGAGGGGGAGAGGGAAACGGAAGCTGCCCCAAATCGATGCTTTGCAATGGCGACTCGCTGATTATGACCATGGACACTTGCAAATGCAGCTACATGCATCGACTGCACTTACAAGACACATGCAGGGACTGGGGCTACCAGACATGTGTTCACCCAGGGAAAAATAGACACGAGCATGTAAGAACAGACATGATTCTAGACACTCACATAGCCTCGTGTAATTTGTCTCATCTAGTTTGGTTCTCAGTGACTTTCCATGGCAGAGGGGGGATTCAAAACTGGGTCTCCCATATCCTAGTCCGACACTGTAACCACTACAACACACTGGCTCTGGGGAAGAGATGCTGTTTAGTTTCAGCTTCCAGAAAAGTGCACGGTTTGCTAAGACCAGAGGCATAAGTAAGTCTGTAACTATGGCCAAGGTGACAGGGCTTACCTGTGGCTTGCCTGTCTAGGGTGAACATAGTGATTGATTTCCTAGTCGATTTGGTGGTAGGAAGCAACATTAAAGCTTCTTGGTTTTGTTTGATTTTGTTTTGTTTTGCTCAACACCACTTACAAGTCACAATTAAAACATCAAAATTGTAAACCAATAGAATAAAACCCTATCCATTGCACTCCCCTCACCTCCTCAGGGAGATCGTTCCATAAATTGGGAATTACAATAGAAGAGGAATGGGTTCTGGTTGATGCCAGATAGGCCCCTGTTATGTAAAAGGCAGCTTGAAGGCCATCGTTGACACACTGGAGCACATAGGAGACGGTCCTTCAGGTATATGGGTTCCGAACCATGAAAGTTTTTTTAAAAATTTACTTGTATGCCCCATCCAAAGCAGCTTACATCATTCCCCTGCCCTCCATTTTTTTCCTCACAAGAACCCTGGGTGCTAAGTTAGACGGAGAGTATGTGAGTGGTCAAAGGTCACCCATTGTGCTTCCATAGCAGAGCAGGGAATCAAAATGGGATCTCCAAGATCCTAGTCTAACATTCTAGCCACTAGACCACACTAGGCCTCACCTTGGAAGCTGAAATATGTTTTTCATTGTCCTCTTCAAGGCACTTTGGATTCTGTCTCCAAGACTGTATCAAGGTTTCCAACTTCTAGGTGACATTACAACTTATCTACTGCTGAGATCAGTTCCCCTGGGGGAAATGGTTGCTTTGTAGAATGCAGTCTATGACATCATATGTCACTGAGTTCTCCCCCTCCCCCAAACTCCACCTTCACCCCCAAATCTCCATGAATTTTCCATCCTGGAGTTGGCAGCCTTAGACTGTATACAAGTGCTGAGAAATACATTGGTGACCAGCTTGCTAGAGGTAATTGATCTAAGGATTCAATGCAGTTGTTAAGATGCGGGGGGGGGGGGGTCATAGACTAGTACATCAGCACTTACTTAGCTGTCCCACTGGAATCAGTGGATCTTAGACCAGAATGAACAGAAAAACTTGTATTACCACAAATTGCAGCTTCATGTAAAAAGTCTCCCTCCCCTCTCCCCGATGTTACCATGTAGTTAAACTTACCTCATGTTCTTATATTATTTATTTATTTATTAGACTTATAGTCCGCTCTCCCCACAATGCAGGCTCAGAGCAGCTCACATCCTGCTTAAAATACAATACAATAAATAACATATAGCTAAAAGCAATTTAAAACTAGCAGCAAAATTTGAACAGACAGCAGATTTCACAGTCCTGCAAGATCACTGGGTCTGTGGAGGCTAATATACAGCAATGAGTTAAAAACGAGGAGGGGGGGTCTCCCCCCCCTTGTAGGAGGCCGAGAGGAGGCTCACCCGCCTCAACTACCAAAAGCCCGGTGGAACATCTCTGTCTTACAGGCCTGATGGAATGCTAAAAAATCCTTCTGGGCTGAAATTTTCTCAGACAGAGTTCCACCAGGTTGGGGCCAGGGCCGAGAAAGCCCTGGCCCTGGTCAAGGCAAGATGGATCTCCTTGGAGCCGAGGATCTCTAGAAGATGTTTCCCTTCTGAGTGAAGTGCCCTCCGGAGTATATAGTATGAAAGGTGGTCCTGAAGGTATGCTGGTCCTAGTCCACTAAGGGCCTCAAGACCAGCACCTTGAACCTGATCCGGAGCTCCACTCAGAGCCAGTGCAGCTGGCGCAAGATAGGTGTCATTTTGCCATTACACTGAAATTTCTTCCTCATCTTCCAGCCTGTGTTGTGGAGCTGAAATAGGGAGGTGGTCAGCTTAATTATACCCAACAATGAGGCAAGTTGAATACCACCTCATTTATTCATTTCATTTATTTACATTAATTGTAGTCCCCTTTTCTCACTGTGGCCCTTTTCGCACTTACGGTTTAAACCGCCATTTATGAGCATTCGCCCCGATCGCAGTGGCTTCGGCATTGCACCTGTTCATTTCACACTGTCCACTGCAATTTCGATTTGGTGTCTGTGCTTCATTTCAAAACCTCGGTGCAATTTTGGGCTTTTGGGGCCTTGCAATTCACGTCACACTTTTTTAAAAAAAATTGAGCATGCGTAGTAACGTTGCAATGTTGGAACCCTTCCCCCCTTTTTGCTGATTGGGCTGTCCCCTGCCCACCGAAGAGGCAATTGGTGGCAGAGTTCTGGGGGAAAACATATACCACTCTCATTTTTTTAAATCAAGCCAGGAAAGGGTTAAAATGCTGCCAATTAATCTCCTCCCAGGAAGCAGAGGCTTGTTTCCAAAGGGCTGTGAAAAATGCTTGGGTTTTTTCCCCCTCTTTGGCAAAGTCTGAAACATGCCTGGAAGGGAGGGAAAAGCAGCTGTTTAATCCTTTCCTGGCTTTTTAAGCCAGGAAGAAAGTGCAGGAACATTACAACGTTGCAACCCATTCTTGTCTTTAAAAAAAAAAAAGAATGTGTGTGCATACCCTAAGGGAGGAAGGAGAAAGCAGCTATTTAACACTTTCCTTGATTTTAAAGCTAGCAGGGAATTAGCAGCAAGCTTAGGAATCATTCCTGGCTTTTGAAAAAAAATAAAACAGCATGCATACCGGGAGGAAGGAAACCAGCGAAGAAGCAGCCTTATGACCCTCAGCTCGCTTTACTAAAAAAAATGGTGGACAAGGAGTTCAGAGAGCTGAGAAGGGTGGGAGTGGTTAATTCTGCACAAACCAATCAGCTCCCAGGGAAAAGGAGAGGGGGGGAGAGAAGCAGAAAGGAGGCAAAAGTGTTCACATTAGCAAAATGCGGGCCAGCTGCCAGTCGGCAGCGAACTTAAAAAAACATCGGGGTATGTCCGCAGGGGGAAAAATCGGGGATACAGCGGACAAAAAGCGGGACTGCATCCCATGACTGCTTTTAAGTGTGAAAACCTTGCAAACATGGGATGTGGAACAGGTACAAACGCGCTCTAAAAAACGAGTGCGAAATGTACCTGTGACTCAGTATACAGTATAAGTCAATACTATAATCGAGTGAGACATTAAATAAACAATACAATAGGGTAAGGATAACAGAAATTTGGAAAGAAGCGGAAATCTAATGCAGAGCTGGGAGAAAGTGATGAAACAAGACATAAGCAGATTGATATGATATAGATTGATATGATATATTAACAAACTATCCAGCAGGCACATAGTTGCAGCAAAAGGCAATACACAGGCGGTACACAGGTCTCTCTGAACCTTTTCCTCACAGCACATCTCTATTACCTGTATAAGAAAGCCCTCCTAAATAATTTGGTTTTGCACAGTGTGGAAAAAGCCAAGACAGGGGGCTTTCCTGAAAAATGAGCACGGGTTTTGGGAACGTGTCATTTTTTCTGAAAAGATATTGTTCTTCCCAATGAAGTAGATAAAATTGTCTTGTCTGGGTATTCCCCCCACCCCCTGGGTTATTCTGTAATATTCGTATGATTTCTATCAAGGTTGGGGTGGGAAATATGTCCTGACAAAGTAGAGAGGGGAGACATGCAGGGAAATTTCTGAGGCAGAAAAAAAAAGTTGCTGTCAGCTCACGTAAACAACTCTTTAAAACCAGCTGCTTCCCACATACTCTGATTTTTTTTTTCCAATGGCAAATCTTATTAATATTGTTCCAGTGAGGCTTCTGCAATTCTGATTTATATGAAAGGAGACAGGGAACAATCTTTTTCAATAGCATTAGTTCTGACATGCATTTATCTGCATGGTAAGCCTTAATAAATCTTGAGTTTATGGTTCCGTATCTCAAGCATTGTTTCCTGAAGGAAAGTAAAAAACATAAACAGGCTCATAGAGATCTGACTGCCCACATAGGAAGCTAACCTTTAAGATGAAGTGTGTGTGTGGGGGGGGAAATACGATCATTTGGCAGGGAAAATTCCCAGCAGATAAAAGATGCCAGTTTTGGCAAATGAATCCAAATGTTCAACAGATGGTAAACTGAACAGGGTACAGCTGGAGTTCTGGTACTTGTCTGGGAAAGGGGGAACAGAGAGGCAGAAATGCAAAAGAGAAATATTAACAAAGTTATCTCGAAACAATGGTAAAGCAAGGTCACTCTAAATCATATTAATAAGGAAGGTAATAGTACCCCACTGGACTAATTTTCCTTTTCAAGTTATGGTGTGACCTTTAGAGGCCATGTATGACATTCTAACGCTAGACATTTCTTTGTTCCTTTCTTTTTTTCAAATTGGAGATTTCTCGGCTACAATTTGACTCAAACTCACATTTGCATGAATATGCATTTTATATTCCAACATGCATCCAGAACTCCAGAGAGCAAAACATAGACTAGTGCTTAAAGTTGCTTGCCCTTTGAAGGCAGTGCCTGTTAAATTAGATTTATCCACATTTTCAATATACCGGAGATTTTAAATGGGTCAACAAGAAGTATCGACTTGAAATTTTAAATGAGACAATAAAAGTTCTGTGTGCCACTGGCTCTCTTTCTTACTCCCCTCCCCCCACATCATTCTTCATGCTTAAGATGCCAACAAAACTAAAAGGCAGCTTTCCCTAGTTTAGTGGGCTACTTAACAGAAGGTTCTATCATGTAATTTAGCCAGTGAAAGCCGATTTCAAAAAGTAGACATAGTTTGTTTCTGGGGTGTAATGAAATTTAATATATATATATATATATATATATATATATATATATATATATATATATATATATATATCCTTTATATTCTGCCTTCCTCCCCAGTGGAGACTCAGAGTGGCTTATATCTTTCGCCTCGTCTCCATTTTATTGTCACAACCACCCTGTGAGGTAGGTTAGGCTGAGAGAGAGTGCTTGGTCCAAGGTTACCCACTGAGCTACCATGCCAAAATAGGGATTAGAACCAAGAGTCTCCCATATCCTAGTCCAACACTCTAACCACTATACAACACTGATTCCATTAAAGATGCCTTTTCTGTCTGTAAGGAGTGGGAGCTTTTGTTTGGCAAACGGCAAGTCCTCACACTTGCTTTAATATTTCCAGAGAAAAGAGGAAAGAAGGTTGTGTGGTGAAGAATCAGGTGGTGGTGGGGGGAGAAGAATGTGATAAACTGCTTTGGGGTTCCCAGGGAAGAAAAGTTGGATACGAATAACAAAACTACAGAAAGCTGCGCATTCTGCAGAAGCTACTGAGATTCAGAAAATCTTTCTACTGATTTCTGCTTTCCCTCGTTTCTTACAAGAAGGGGACTTTGGGCCAAGCTACACATGACGAATGACACTTGAACAGCAAGTGTATTTCTCCCTGTTCACTTGCCCTCCACTCAATCCACTTGCCGTTCAAGTGTCATTCGTCATGTGTAGCTTGGCTTTTTGTCTGTCCATGGAGGATGATGGGGTAATATTGCGGACAGGCTCTGAATGCAGGCAGTGCTGTCTCTATGTGTCTGATGATATCCTAATCATTACCAAGGAAAAGACTGAGGAAAGTTGCAGAATATTATTTTAACATTTATATACACATACATATATATTATATAATATACTACTTTTATATACATACATACACACATACATATACACATACAAATATATATGTATATAATTTTGATATATTGCTATTATAATTTGAAGCGGTAAGAAGCAAGTTTGGTCAAGCTCGTAGGGTTGCTAGTCTCCAGACGAGGCCTGGAGATCTCCTGGAATGACAACTGATCTCCAAGCTTCAGTGACCACCTTCCCTGGAGGAAATGGCTGCTTTTAAGGTTGCCGGGTCCTCTTACCTTC